>NC_064830.1:23477893-23833874 GCF_024166365.1 Elephas maximus indicus
AGGTCTTTGCCAAGAACGGAGCTCAGAGGCAACATCAGATTGTGTGTATCTCCGTGAGAGAAAGAACACTGTGACTTCACCCATTCCTCTGACAAAAGCAGTTAGAAGGAGAAAACCGTCCTTTGGTTTCGCTTTCCCGCAATGAGCTCGGCAAACTGCCCTTCGCGAAGGGCAGTTTTCCCCCGGAGAACTGCCTTGCGCTAGCCGTGTTCTGGCAGTGGAACGAGTAGGCAGTGTTAGCGTTAAGCTATTGTGAAGGCTCGCTTTGGCCCAGGGAAAACAAAGCGCCTGGGGAAATCTTAACAGACCCCGGGGGCTTTTCACGGTTCCAAGTGTGGAACTGCAGACTCTTTTCCAGAGAAGAGAGCGCACAGGCAACAGCAGCCTGCACGTTTCTCAGTGAAAGGGAGAACTCCCTGACTTCATCCAGTCCTCTGAGCAAAGCAGGCAGAAGGAGAGAAACTTTCTTTCCGTCCTCTTTCCTGCAATGAATTCCTGATTTGCTCTTGCAAACGCTAGGCTTCTTCTGAAAAACTACCTCGCGGTGCACGTATCCTTCCAGAGGAGCAACGACATAGTTTTAGCTTGAAGAGATTGGGAAAGCACCCAGGGAGAAAAGGCCTTTTCGTGTTCTGTGTTCTGCCTGAAATCGGTCAATTGGCACTTCCCAAAACAAGGTTTCCTAGCACAAACTACAAAGCCGCAACTCTCTCCTGGCAGAGTAAATCCTATGCAGTGTGGCCCTGACGAGATACTGCTGGTAGAGTGAGGCCCAGGGAAAACACATTGCCTAGAGAAATCCCAGCAAAGCCGTCTGTTTCCCCACATGAATGTATGTCAGTTTGAGGTCTTTGCCAAGAACGGAGCTCAGAGGCAACATCAGATTGTGTGTATCTCCGTGAGAGAAAGAACACTGTGACTTCACCCATTCCTCTGACAAAAGCAGTTAGAAGGAGAAAACCGTCCTTTGGTTTCGCTTTCCCGCAATGAGCTCGGCAATCTGCCCTTCGCGAAGGGCAGTTTTCCCCCGGAGAACTGCCTTGCGCTAGCCGTGTTCTGGCAGTGGAACGAGTAGGCAGTGTTAGCGTTAAGCTATTGTGAAGGCTCGCTTTGGCCCAGGGAAAACAAAGCGCCTGGGGAAATCTTAACAGACCCCGGGGGCTTTTCACGGTTCCAAGTGTGGAACTGCACACTCTTTTCCAAAGAAGAGAGCGCACAGGCAACAGCAGCCTGCACGTTTCTCAGTGAAAGGGAGAACTCCCTGACTTCATCCAGTCCTCTGAGCAAAGCAGGCAGAAGGAGAGAAACTTTCTTTCCTTCCTCTTTCCTGCAATGAATTCCTCATTTGCTCTTGCAAACGCTAGGCTTCTTCTGAAAAACTACCTCGCGGTGCACGTATCCTTCCAGAGGAGCAACGACATAGTTTTAGCTTGAAGAGATTGGGAAAGCACCCAGGGAGAAAAGGCCTTTTCGTGTTCTGTGTTCTGCCTGAAATCGGTCAATTGGCACTTGCCAAAACAAGGTTTCCTAGCACAAACTACAAAGCCGCAACTCTCTCCTGGCAGAGTAAATCCTATGCAGTGTTGCCCTGACGAGATACTGCTGGTAGAGTGAGGCCCAGGGAAAACACATTGCCTAGAGAAATCCCAGCAAAGCCGTCTGTTTCCCCACATGAATGTATGTCAGTTTGAGGTCTTTGCCAAGAACGGAGCTCAGAGGCAACATCAGATTGTGTGTATCTCCGTGAGAGAAAGAACACTGTGACTTCACCCATTCCTCTGACAAAAGCAGTTAGAAGGAGAAAACCGTCCTTTGGTTTCGCTTTCCCGCAATGAGCTCGGCAAACTGCCCTTCGCGAAGGGCAGTTTTCCCCCGGAGAACTGCCTTGCGCTAGCCGTGTTCTGGCAGTGGAACGAGTAGGCAGTGTTAGCGTTAAGCTATTGTGAAGGCTCGCTTTGGCCCAGGGAAAACAAAGCGCCTGGGGAAATCTTAACAGACCCCGGGGGCTTTTCACGGTTCCAAGTGTGGAACTGCAGACTCTTTTCCAAAGAAGAGAGCGCACAGGCAACAGCAGCCTGCACGTTTCTCAGTGAAAGGGAGAACTCCCTGACTTCATCCAGTCCTCTGAGCAAAGCAGGCAGAAGGAGAGAAACTTTCTTTCCTTCCTCTTTCCTGCAATGAATTCCTGATTTGCTCTTGCAAACGCTAGGCTTCTTCTGAAAAACTACCTCGCGGTGCACGTATCCTTCCAGAGGAGCAACGACATAGTTTTAGCTTGAAGAGATTGGGAAAGCACCCAGGGAGAAAAGGCCTTTTCGTGTTCTGTGTTCTGCCTGAAATCGGTCAATTGGCACTTGCCAAAACAAGGTTTCCTAGCACAAACTACAAAGCCGCAACTCTCTCCTGGCAGAGTAAATCCTATGCAGTGTTGCCCTGACGAGATACTGCTGGTAGAGTGAGGCCCAGGGAAAACACATTGCCTAGAGAAATCCCAGCAAAGCCGTCTGTTTCCCCACATGAATGTATGTCAGTTTGAGGTCTTTGCCAAGAACGGAGCTCAGAGGCAACATCAGATTGTGTGTATCTCCGTGAGAGAAAGAACACTGTGACTTCACCCATTCCTCTGACAAAAGCAGTTAGAAGGAGAAAACCGTCCTTTGGTTTCGCTTTCCCGCAATGAGCTCGGCAAACTGCCCTTCGCGAAGGGCAGTTTTCCCCCGGAGAACTGCCTTGCGCTAGCCGTGTTCTGGCAGTGGAACGAGTAGGCAGTGTTAGCGTTAAGCTATTGTGAAGGCTCGCTTTGGCCCAGGGAAAACAAAGCGCCTGGGGAAATCTTAACAGACCCCGGGGGCTTTTCACGGTTCCAAGTGTGGAACTGCAGACTCTTTTCCAAAGAAGAGAGCGCACAGGCAACAGCAGCCTGCACGTTTCTCAGTGAAAGGGAGAACTCCCTGACTTCATCCAGTCCTCTGAGCAAAGCAGGCAGAAGGAGAGAAACTTTCTTTCCTTCCTCTTTCCTGCAATGAATTCCTCATTTGCTCTTGCAAACGCTAGGCTTCTTCTGAAAAACTACCTCGCGGTGCACGTATCCTTCCAGAGGAGCAACGACATAGTTTTAGCTTGAAGAGATTGGGAAAGCACCCAGGGACAAAAGGCCTTTTCGTGTTCTGTGTTCTGCCTGAAATCGGTCAATTGGCACTTGCCAAAACAAGGTTTCCTAGCACAAACTACAAAGCCGCAACTCTCTCCTGGCAGAGTAAATCCTATGCAGTGTGGCCCTGACGAGATACTGCTGGTAGAGTGAGGCCCAGGGAAAACACATTGCCTAGAGAAATCCCAGCAAAGCCGTATGTTTCCCCGCATGAATGTATGTCAGTTTGAGGTCTTTGCCAAGAACGGAGCTCAGAGGCAACATCAGATTGTGTGTATCTCCGTGAGAGAAAGAACACTGTGACTTCACCCATTCCTCTGACAAAAGCAGTTAGAAGGAGAAAACCGTCCTTTGGTTTCGCTTTCCCGCAATGAGCTCGGCAAACTGCCCTTCGCGAAGGGCAGTTTTCCCCCGGAGAACTGCCTTGCGCTAGCCGTGTTCTGGCAGTGGAACGAGTAGGCAGTGTTAGCGTTAAGCTATTGTGAAGGCTCGCTTTGTCCCAGGGAAAACAAAGCGCCTGGGGAAATCTTAACAGACCCCGGGGGCTTTTCACGGTTCCAAGTGTGGAACTGCAGACTCTTTTCCAGAGAAGAGAGCACACAGGCAACAGCAGCCTGCACGTTTCTCAGTGAAAGGGAGAACTCCCTGACTTCATCCAGTCCTCTGAGCAAAGCAGGCAGAAGGAGAGAAACTTTCTTTCCTTCCTCTTTCCTGCAATGAATTCCTGATTTGCTCTTGCAAACGCTAGGCTTCTTCTGAAAAACTACCTCGCGGTGCACGTATCCTTCCAGAGGAGCAACGACATAGTTTTAGCTTGAAGAGATTGGGAAAGCACCCAGGGAGAAAAGGCCTTTTCGTGTTCTGTGTTCTGCCTGAAATCGGTCAATTGGCACTTGCCAAAACAAGGTTTCCTAGCACAAACTACAAAGCCGCAACTCTCTCCTGGCAGAGTAAATCCTATGCAGTGTTGCCCTGACGAGATACTGCTGGTAGAGTGAGGCCCAGGGAAAACACATTGCCTAGAGAAATCCCAGCAAAGCCGTCTGTTTCCCCACATGAATGTATGTCAGTTTGAGGTCTTTGCCAAGAACGGAGCTCAGAGGCAACATCAGATTGTGTGTATCTCCGTGAGAGAAAGAACACTGTGACTTCACCCATTCCTCTGACAAAAGCAGTTAGAAGGAGAAAACCGTCCTTTGGTTTCGCTTTCCCGCAATGAGCTCGGCAAACTGCCCTTCGCGAAGGGCAGTTTTCCCCCGGAGAACTGCCTTGCGCTAGCCGTGTTCTGGCAGTGGAACGAGTAGGCAGTGTTAGCGTTAAGCTATTGTGAAGGCTCGCTTTGGCCCAGGGAAAACAAAGCGCCTGGGGAAATCTTAACAGACCCCGGGGGCTTTTCACGGTTCCAAGTGTGGAACTGCAGACTCTTTTCCAAAGAAGAGAGCGCACAGGCAACAGCAGCCTGCACGTTTCTCAGTGAAAGGGAGAACTCCCTGACTTCATCCAGTCCTCTGAGCAAAGCAGGCAGAAGGAGAGAAACTTTCTTTCCTTCCTCTTTCCTGCAATGAATTCCTCATTTGCTCTTGCAAACGCTAGGCTTCTTCTGAAAAACTACCTCGCGGTGCACGTATCCTTCCAGAGGAGCAACGACATAGTTTTAGCTTGAAGAGATTGGGAAAGCACCCAGGGACAAAAGGCCTTTTCGTGTTCTGTGTTCTGCCTGAAATCGGTCAATTGGCACTTGCCAAAACAAGGTTTCCTAGCACAAACTACAAAGCCGCAACTCTCTCCTGGCAGAGTAAATCCTATGCAGTGTGGCCCTGACGAGATACTGCTGGTAGAGTGAGGCCCAGGGAAAACACATTGCCTAGAGAAATCCCAGCAAAGCCGTATGTTTCCCCGCATGAATGTATGTCAGTTTGAGGTCTTTGCCAAGAACGGAGCTCAGAGGCAACATCAGATTGTGTGTATCTCCGTGAGAGAAAGAACACTGTGACTTCACCCATTCCTCTGACAAAAGCAGTTAGAAGGAGAAAACCGTCCTTTGGTTTCGCTTTCCCGCAATGAGCTCGGCAAACTGCCCTTCGCGAAGGGCAGTTTTCCCCCGGAGAACTGCCTTGCGCTAGCCGTGTTCTGGCAGTGGAACGAGTAGGCAGTGTTAGCGTTAAGCTATTGTGAAGGCTCGCTTTGGCCCAGGGAAAACAAAGCGCCTGGGGAAATCTTAACAGACCCCGGGGGCTTTTCACGGTTCCAAGTGTGGAACTGCAGACTCTTTTCCAGAGAAGAGAGCACACAGGCAACAGCAGCCTGCACGTTTCTCAGTGAAAGGGAGAACTCCCTGACTTCATCCAGTCCTCTGAGCAAAGCAGGCAGAAGGAGAGAAACTTTCTTTCCTTCCTCTTTCCTGCAATGAATTCCTGATTTGCTCTTGCAAACGCTAGGCTTCTTCTGAAAAACTACCTCGCGGTGCACGTATCCTTCCAGAGGAGCAACGACATAGTTTTAGCTTGAAGAGATTGGGAAAGCACCCAGGGAGAAAAGGCCTTTTCGTGTTCTGTGTTCTGCCTGAAATCGGTCAATTGGCACTTGCCAAAACAAGGTTTCCTAGCACAAACTACAAAGCCGCAACTCTCTCCTGGCAGAGTAAATCCTATGCAGTGTTGCCCTGACGAGATACTGCTGGTAGAGTGAGGCCCAGGGAAAACACATTGCCTAGAGAAATCCCAGCAAAGCCGTCTGTTTCCCCACATGAATGTATGTCAGTTTGAGGTCTTTGCCAAGAACGGAGCTCAGAGGCAACATCAGATTGTGTGTATCTCCGTGAGAGAAAGAACACTGTGACTTCACCCATTCCTCTGACAAAAGCAGTTAGAAGGAGAAAACCGTCCTTTGGTTTCGCTTTCCCGCAATGAGCTCGGCAAACTGCCCTTCGCGAAGGGCAGTTTTCCCCCGGAGAACTGCCTTGCGCTAGCCGTGTTCTGGCAGTGGAACGAGTAGGCAGTGTTAGCGTTAAGCTATTGTGAAGGCTCGCTTTGGCCCAGGGAAAACAAAGCGCCTGGGGAAATCTTAACAGACCCCGGGGGCTTTTCACGGTTCCAAGTGTGGAACTGCAGACTCTTTTCCAGAGAAGAGAGCGCACAGGCAACAGCAGCCTGCACGTTTCTCAGTGAAAGGGAGAACTCCCTGACTTCATCCAGTCCTCTGAGCAAAGCAGGCAGAAGGAGAGAAACTTTCTTTCCGTCCTCTTTCCTGCAATGAATTCCTGATTTGCTCTTGCAAACGCTAGGCTTCTTCTGAAAAACTACCTCGCGGTGCACGTATCCTTCCAGAGGAGCAACGACATAGTTTTAGCTTGAAGAGATTGGGAAAGCACCCAGGGACAAAAGGCCTTTTCGTGTTCTGTGTTCTGCCTGAAATCGGTCAATTGGCACTTGCCAAAACAAGGTTTCCTAGCACAAACTACAAAGCCGCAACTCTCTCCTGGCAGAGTAAATCCTATGCAGTGTTGCCCTGACGAGATACTGCTGGTAGAGTGAGGCCCAGGGAAAACACATTGCCTAGAGAAATCCCAGCAAAGCCGTCTGTTTCCCCACATGAATGTATGTCAGTTTGAGGTCTTTGCCAAGAACGGAGCTCAGAGGCAACATCAGATTGTGTGTATCTCCGTGAGAGAAAGAACACTGTGACTTCACCCATTCCTCTGACAAAAGCAGTTAGAAGGAGAAAACCGTCCTTTGGTTTCGCTTTCCCGCAATGAGCTCGGCAAACTGCCCTTCGCGAAGGGCAGTTTTCCCCCGGAGAACTGCCTTGCGCTAGCCGTGTTCTGGCAGTGGAACGAGTAGGCAGTGTTAGCGTTAAGCTATTGTGAAGGCTCGCTTTGGCCCAGGGAAAACAAAGCGCCTGGGGAAATCTTAACAGACCCCGGGGGCTTTTCACGGTTCCAAGTGTGGAACTGCAGACTCTTTTCCAGAGAAGAGAGCGCACAGGCAACAGCAGCCTGCACGTTTCTCAGTGAAAGGGAGAACTCCCTGACTTCATCCAGTCCTCTGAGCAAAGCAGGCAGAAGGAGAGAAACTTTCTTTCCGTCCTCTTTCCTGCAATGAATTCCTGATTTGCTCTTGCAAACGCTAGGCTTCTTCTGAAAAACTACCTCGCGGTGCACGTATCCTTCCAGAGGAGCAACGACATAGTTTTAGCTTGAAGAGATTGGGAAAGCACCCAGGGAGAAAAGGCCTTTTCGTGTTCTGTGTTCTGCCTGAAATCGGTCAATTGGCACTTGCCAAAACAAGGTTTCCTAGCACAAACTACAAAGCCGCAACTCTCTCCTGGCAGAGTAAATCCTATGCAGTGTTGCCCTGACGAGATACTGCTGGTAGAGTGAGGCCCAGGGAAAACACATTGCCTAGAGAAATCCCAGCAAAGCCGTCTGTTTCCCCACATGAATGTATGTCAGTTTGAGGTCTTTGCCAAGAACGGAGCTCAGAGGCAACATCAGATTGTGTGTATCTCCGTGAGAGAAAGAACACTGTGACTTCACCCATTCCTCTGACAAAAGCAGTTAGAAGGAGAAAACCGTCCTTTGGTTTCGCTTTCCCGCAATGAGCTCGGCAAACTGCCCTTCGCGAAGGGCAGTTTTCCCCCGGAGAACTGCCTTGCGCTAGCCGTGTTCTGGCAGTGGAACGAGTAGGCAGTGTTAGCGTTAAGCTATTGTGAAGGCTCGCTTTGGCCCAGGGAAAACAAAGCGCCTGGGGAAATCTTAACAGACCCCGGGGGCTTTTCACGGTTCCAAGTGTGGAACTGCAGACTCTTTTCCAGAGAAGAGAGCGCACAGGCAACAGCAGCCTGCACGTTTCTCAGTGAAAGGGAGAACTCCCTGACTTCATCCAGTCCTCTGAGCAAAGCAGGCAGAAGGAGAGAAACTTTCTTTCCTTCCTCTTTCCTGCAATGAATTCCTCATTTGCTCTTGCAAACGCTAGGCTTCTTCTGAAAAACTACCTCGCGGTGCACGTATCCTTCCAGAGGAGCAACGACATAGTTTTAGCTTGAAGAGATTGGGAAAGCACCCAGGGAGAAAAGGCCTTTTCGTGTTCTGTGTTCTGCCTGAAATCGGTCAATTGGCACTTGCCAAAACAAGGTTTCCTAGCACAAACTACAAAGCCGCAACTCTCTCCTGGCAGAGTAAATCCTATGCAGTGTTGCCCTGACGAGATACTGCTGGTAGAGTGAGGCCCAGGGAAAACACATTGCCTAGAGAAATCCCAGCAAAGCCGTCTGTTTCCCCACATGAATGTATGTCAGTTTGAGGTCTTTGCCAAGAACGGAGCTCAGAGGCAACATCAGATTGTGTGTATCTCCGTGAGAGAAAGAACACTGTGACTTCACCCATTCCTCTGACAAAAGCAGTTAGAAGGAGAAAACCGTCCTTTGGTTTCGCTTTCCCGCAATGAGCTCGGCAAACTGCCCTTCGCGAAGGGCAGTTTTCCCCCGGAGAACTGCCTTGCGCTAGCCGTGTTCTGGCAGTGGAACGAGTAGGCAGTGTTAGCGTTAAGCTATTGTGAAGGCTCGCTTTGGCCCAGGGAAAACAAAGCGCCTGGGGAAATCTTAACAGACCCCGGGGGCTTTTCACGGTTCCAAGTGTGGAACTGCAGACTCTTTTCCAGAGAAGAGAGCGCACAGGCAACAGCAGCCTGCACGTTTCTCAGTGAAAGGGAGAACTCCCTGACTTCATCCAGTCCTCTGAGCAAAGCAGGCAGAAGGAGAGAAACTTTCTTTCCGTCCTCTTTCCTGCAATGAATTCCTGATTTGCTCTTGCAAACGCTAGGCTTCTTCTGAAAAACTACCTCGCGGTGCACGTATCCTTCCAGAGGAGCAACGACATAGTTTTAGCTTGAAGAGATTGGGAAAGCACCCAGGGAGAAAAGGCCTTTTCGTGTTCTGTGTTCTGCCTGAAATCGGTCAATTGGCACTTGCCAAAACAAGGTTTCCTAGCACAAACTACAAAGCCGCAACTCTCTCCTGGCAGAGTAAATCCTATGCAGTGTTGCCCTGACGAGATACTGCTGGTAGAGTGAGGCCCAGGGAAAACACATTGCCTAGAGAAATCCCAGCAAAGCCGTCTGTTTCCCCACATGAATGTATGTCAGTTTGAGGTCTTTGCCAAGAACGGAGCTCAGAGGCAACATCAGATTGTGTGTATCTCCGTGAGAGAAAGAACACTGTGACTTCACCCATTCCTCTGACAAAAGCAGTTAGAAGGAGAAAACCGTCCTTTGGTTTCGCTTTCCCGCAATGAGCTCGGCAATCTGCCCTTCGCGAAGGGCAGTTTTCCCCCGGAGAACTGCCTTGCGCTAGCCGTGTTCTGGCAGTGGAACGAGTAGGCAGTGTTAGCGTTAAGCTATTGTGAAGGCTCGCTTTGGCCCAGGGAAAACAAAGCGCCTGGGGAAATCTTAACAGACCCCGGGGGCTTTTCACGGTTCCAAGTGTGGAACTGCAGACTCTTTTCCAGAGAAGAGAGCGCACAGGCAACAGCAGCCTGCACGTTTCTCAGTGAAAGGGAGAACTCCCTGACTTCATCCAGTCCTCTGAGCAAAGCAGGCAGAAGGAGAGAAACTTTCTTTCCTTCCTCTTTCCTGCAATGAATTCCTGATTTGCTCTTGCAAACGCTAGGCTTCTTCTGAAAAACTACCTCGCGGTGCACGTATCCTTCCAGAGGAGCAACGACATAGTTTTAGCTTGAAGAGATTGGGAAAGCACCCAGGGACAAAAGGCCTTTTCGTGTTCTGTGTTCTGCCTGAAATCGGTCAATTGGCACTTCCCAAAACAAGGTTTCCTAGCACAAACTACAAAGCCGCAACTCTCTCCTGGCAGAGTAAATCCTATGCAGTGTTGCCCTGACGAGATACTGCTGGTAGAGTGAGGCCCAGGGAAAACACATTGCCTAGAGAAATCCCAGCAAAGCCGTCTGTTTCCCCGCATGAATGTATGTCAGTTTGAGGTCTTTGCCAAGAACGGAGCTCAGAGGCAACATCAGATTGTGTGTATCTCCGTGAGAGAAAGAACACTGTGACTTCACCCATTCCTCTGACAAAAGCAGTTAGAAGGAGAAAACCGTCCTTTGGTTTCGCTTTCCCGCAATGAGCTCGGCAAACTGCCCTTCGCGAAGGGCAGTTTTCCCCCGGAGAACTGCCTTGCGCTAGCCGTGTTCTGGCAGTGGAACGAGTAGGCAGTGTTAGCGTTAAGCTATTGTGATGGCTCGCTTTGGCCCAGGGAAAACAAAGCGCCTGGGGAAATCTTAACAGACCCCGGGGGCTTTTCACGGTTCCAAGTGTGGAACTGCAGACTCTTTTCCAGAGAAGAGAGCGCACAGGCAACAGCAGCCTGCACGTTTCTCAGTGAAAGGGAGAACTCCCTGACTTCATCCAGTCCTCTGAGCAAAGCAGGCAGAAGGAGAGAAACTTTCTTTCCGTCCTCTTTCCTGCAATGAATTCCTCATTTGCTCTTGCAAACGCTAGGCTTCTTCTGAAAAACTACCTCGCGGTGCACGTATCCTTCCAGAGGAGCAACGACATAGTTTTAGCTTGAAGAGATTGGGAAAGCACCCAGGGACAAAAGGCCTTTTCGTGTTCTGTGTTCTGCCTGAAATCGGTCAATTGGCACTTCCCAAAACAAGGTTTCCTAGCACAAACTACAAAGCCGCAACTCTCTCCTGGCAGAGTAAATCCTATGCAGTGTTGCCCTGACGAGATACTGCTGGTAGAGTGAGGCCCAGGGAAAACACATTGCCTAGAGAAATCCCAGCAAAGCCGTCTGTTTCCCCACATGAATGTATGTCAGTTTGAGGTCTTTGCCAAGAACGGAGCTCAGAGGCAACATCAGATTGTGTGTATCTCCGTGAGAGAAAGAACACTGTGACTTCACCCATTCCTCTGACAAAAGCAGTTAGAAGGAGAAAACCGTCCTTTGGTTTCGCTTTCCCGCAATGAGCTCGGCAATCTGCCCTTCGCGAAGGGCAGTTTTCCCCCGGAGAACTGCCTTGCGCTAGCCGTGTTCTGGCAGTGGAACGAGTAGGCAGTGTTAGCGTTAAGCTATTGTGAAGGCTCGCTTTGGCCCAGGGAAAACAAAGCGCCTGGGGAAATCTTAACAGACCCCGGGGGCTTTTCACGGTTCCAAGTGTGGAACTGCAGACTCTTTTCCAGAGAAGAGAGCGCACAGGCAACAGCAGCCTGCACGTTTCTCAGTGAAAGGGAGAACTCCCTGACTTCATCCAGTCCTCTGAGCAAAGCAGGCAGAAGGAGAGAAACTTTCTTTCCTTCCTCTTTCCTGCAATGAATTCCTGATTTGCTCTTGCAAACGCTAGGCTTCTTCTGAAAAACTACCTCGCGGTGCACGTATCCTTCCAGAGGAGCAACGACATAGTTTTAGCTTGAAGAGATTGGGAAAGCACCCAGGGAGAAAAGGCCTTTTCGTGTTCTGTGTTCTGCCTGAAATCGGTCAATTGGCACTTGCCAAAACAAGGTTTCCTAGCACAAACTACAAAGCCGCAACTCTCTCCTGGCAGAGTAAATCCTATGCAGTGTTGCCCTGACGAGATACTGCTGGTAGAGTGAGGCCCAGGGAAAACACATTGCCTAGAGAAATCCCAGCAAAGCCGTCTGTTTCCCCGCATGAATGTATGTCAGTTTGAGGTCTTTGCCAAGAACGGAGCTCAGAGGCAACATCAGATTGTGTGTATCTCCGTGAGAGAAAGAACACTGTGACTTCACCCATTCCTCTGACAAAAGCAGTTAGAAGGAGAAAACCGTCCTTTGGTTTCGCTTTCCCGCAATGAGCTCGGCAAACTGCCCTTCGCGAAGGGCAGTTTTCCCCCGGAGAACTGCCTTGCGCTAGCCGTGTTCTGGCAGTGGAACGAGTAGGCAGTGTTAGCGTTAAGCTATTGTGATGGCTCGCTTTGGCCCAGGGAAAACAAAGCGCCTGGGGAAATCTTAACAGACCCCGGGGGCTTTTCACGGTTCCAAGTGTGGAACTGCAGACTCTTTTCCAGAGAAGAGAGCGCACAGGCAACAGCAGCCTGCACGTTTCTCAGTGAAAGGGAGAACTCCCTGACTTCATCCAGTCCTCTGAGCAAAGCAGGCAGAAGGAGAGAAACTTTCTTTCCGTCCTCTTTCCTGCAATGAATTCCTCATTTGCTCTTGCAAACGCTAGGCTTCTTCTGAAAAACTACCTCGCGGTGCACGTATCCTTCCAGAGGAGCAACGACATAGTTTTAGCTTGAAGAGATTGGGAAAGCACCCAGGGACAAAAGGCCTTTTCGTGTTCTGTGTTCTGCCTGAAATCGGTCAATTGGCACTTCCCAAAACAAGGTTTCCTAGCACAAACTACAAAGCCGCAACTCTCTCCTGGCAGAGTAAATCCTATGCAGTGTTGCCCTGACGAGATACTGCTGGTAGAGTGAGGCCCAGGGAAAACACATTGCCTAGAGAAATCCCAGCAAAGCCGTCTGTTTCCCCACATGAATGTATGTCAGTTTGAGGTCTTTGCCAAGAACGGAGCTCAGAGGCAACATCAGATTGTGTGTATCTCCGTGAGAGAAAGAACACTGTGACTTCACCCATTCCTCTGACAAAAGCAGTTAGAAGGAGAAAACCGTCCTTTGGTTTCGCTTTCCCGCAATGAGCTCGGCAAACTGCCCTTCGCGAAGGGCAGTTTTCCCCCGGAGAACTGCCTTGCGCTAGCCGTGTTCTGGCAGTGGAACGAGTAGGCAGTGTTAGCGTTAAGCTATTGTGAAGGCTCGCTTTGGCCCAGGGAAAACAAAGCGCCTGGGGAAATCTTAACAGACCCCGGGGGCTTTTCACGGTTCCAAGTGTGGAACTGCAGACTCTTTTCCAGAGAAGAGAGCGCACAGGCAACAGCAGCCTGCACGTTTCTCAGTGAAAGGGAGAACTCCCTGACTTCATCCAGTCCTCTGAGCAAAGCAGGCAGAAGGAGAGAAACTTTCTTTCCTTCCTCTTTCCTGCAATGAATTCCTCATTTGCTCTTGCAAACGCTAGGCTTCTTCTGAAAAACTACCTCGCGGTGCACGTATCCTTCCAGAGGAGCAACGACATAGTTTTAGCTTGAAGAGATTGGGAAAGCACCCAGGGACAAAAGGCCTTTTCGTGTTCTGTGTTCTGCCTGAAATCGGTCAATTGGCACTTGCCAAAACAAGGTTTCCTAGCACAAACTACAAAGCCGCAACTCTCTCCTGGCAGAGTAAATCCTATGCAGTGTTGCCCTGACGAGATACTGCTGGTAGAGTGAGGCCCAGGGAAAACACATTGCCTAGAGAAATCCCAGCAAAGCCGTCTGTTTCCCCACATGAATGTATGTCAGTTTGAGGTCTTTGCCAAGAACGGAGCTCAGAGGCAACATCAGATTGTGTGTATCTCCGTGAGAGAAAGAACACTGTGACTTCACCCATTCCTCTGACAAAAGCAGTTAGAAGGAGAAAACCGTCCTTTGGTTTCGCTTTCCCGCAATGAGCTCGGCAAACTGCCCTTCGCGAAGGGCAGTTTTCCCCCGGAGAACTGCCTTGCGCTAGCCGTGTTCTGGCAGTGGAACGAGTAGGCAGTGTTAGCGTTAAGCTATTGTGAAGGCTCGCTTTGGCCCAGGGAAAACAAAGCGCCTGGGGAAATCTTAACAGACCCCGGGGGCTTTTCACGGTTCCAAGTGTGGAACTGCAGACTCTTTTCCAGAGAAGAGAGCGCACAGGCAACAGCAGCCTGCACGTTTCTCAGTGAAAGGGAGAACTCCCTGACTTCATCCAGTCCTCTGAGCAAAGCAGGCAGAAGGAGAGAAACTTTCTTTCCTTCCTCTTTCCTGCAATGAATTCCTGATTTGCTCTTGCAAACGCTAGGCTTCTTCTGAAAAACTACCTCGCGGTGCACGTATCCTTCCAGAGGAGCAACGACATAGTTTTAGCTTGAAGAGATTGGGAAAGCACCCAGGGAGAAAAGGCCTTTTCGTGTTCTGTGTTCTGCCTGAAATCGGTCAATTGGCACTTGCCAAAACAAGGTTTCCTAGCACAAACTACAAAGCCGCAACTCTCTCCTGGCAGAGTAAATCCTATGCAGTGTTGCCCTGACGAGATACTGCTGGTAGAGTGAGGCCCAGGGAAAACACATTGCCTAGAGAAATCCCAGCAAAGCCGTCTGTTTCCCCACATGAATGTATGTCAGTTTGAGGTCTTTGCCAAGAACGGAGCTCAGAGGCAACATCAGATTGTGTGTATCTCCGTGAGAGAAAGAACACTGTGACTTCACCCATTCCTCTGACAAAAGCAGTTAGAAGGAGAAAACCGTCCTTTGGTTTCGCTTTCCCGCAATGAGCTCGGCAAACTGCCCTTCGCGAAGGGCAGTTTTCCCCCGGAGAACTGCCTTGCGCTAGCCGTGTTCTGGCAGTGGAACGAGTAGGCAGTGTTAGCGTTAAGCTATTGTGATGGCTCGCTTTGGCCCAGGGAAAACAAAGCGCCTGGGGAAATCTTAACAGACCCCGGGGGCTTTTCACGGTTCCAAGTGTGGAACTGCAGACTCTTTTCCAGAGAAGAGAGCGCACAGGCAACAGCAGCCTGCACGTTTCTCAGTGAAAGGGAGAACTCCCTGACTTCATCCAGTCCTCTGAGCAAAGCAGGCAGAAGGAGAGAAACTTTCTTTCCTTCCTCTTTCCTGCAATGAATTCCTCATTTGCTCTTGCAAACGCTAGGCTTCTTCTGAAAAACTACCTCGCGGTGCACGTATCCTTCCAGAGGAGCAACGACATAGTTTTAGCTTGAAGAGATTGGGAAAGCACCCAGGGACAAAAGGCCTTTTCGTGTTCTGTGTTCTGCCTGAAATCGGTCAATTGGCACTTCCCAAAACAAGGTTTCCTAGCACAAACTACAAAGCCGCAACTCTCTCCTGGCAGAGTAAATCCTATGCAGTGTTGCCCTGACGAGATACTGCTGGTAGAGTGAGGCCCAGGGAAAACACATTGCCTAGAGAAATCCCAGCAAAGCCGTCTGTTTCCCCACATGAATGTATGTCAGTTTGAGGTCTTTGCCAAGAACGGAGCTCAGAGGCAACATCAGATTGTGTGTATCTCCGTGAGAGAAAGAACACTGTGACTTCACCCATTCCTCTGACAAAAGCAGTTAGAAGGAGAAAACCGTCCTTTGGTTTCGCTTTCCCGCAATGAGCTCGGCAAACTGCCCTTCGCGAAGGGCAGTTTTCCCCCGGAGAACTGCCTTGCGCTAGCCGTGTTCTGGCAGTGGAACGAGTAGGCAGTGTTAGCGTTAAGCTATTGTGAAGGCTCGCTTTGGCCCAGGGAAAACAAAGCGCCTGGGGAAATCTTAACAGACCCCGGGGGCTTTTCACGGTTCCAAGTGTGGAACTGCAGACTCTTTTCCAGAGAAGAGAGCGCACAGGCAACAGCAGCCTGCACGTTTCTCAGTGAAAGGGAGAACTCCCTGACTTCATCCAGTCCTCTGAGCAAAGCAGGCAGAAGGAGAGAAACTTTCTTTCCTTCCTCTTTCCTGCAATGAATTCCTGATTTGCTCTTGCAAACGCTAGGCTTCTTCTGAAAAACTACCTCGCGGTGCACGTATCCTTCCAGAGGAGCAACGACATAGTTTTAGCTTGAAGAGATTGGGAAAGCACCCAGGGACAAAAGGCCTTTTCGTGTTCTGTGTTCTGCCTGAAATCGGTCAATTGGCACTTCCCAAAACAAGGTTTCCTAGCACAAACTACAAAGCCGCAACTCTCTCCTGGCAGAGTAAATCCTATGCAGTGTTGCCCTGACGAGATACTGCTGGTAGAGTGAGGCCCAGGGAAAACACATTGCCTAGAGAAATCCCAGCAAAGCCGTCTGTTTCCCCACATGAATGTATGTCAGTTTGAGGTCTTTGCCAAGAACGGAGCTCAGAGGCAACATCAGATTGTGTGTATCTCCGTGAGAGAAAGAACACTGTGACTTCACCCATTCCTCTGACAAAAGCAGTTAGAAGGAGAAAACCGTCCTTTGGTTTCGCTTTCCCGCAATGAGCTCGGCAAACTGCCCTTCGCGAAGGGCAGTTTTCCCCCGGAGAACTGCCTTGCGCTAGCCGTGTTCTGGCAGTGGAACGAGTAGGCAGTGTTAGCGTTAAGCTATTGTGATGGCTCGCTTTGGCCCAGGGAAAACAAAGCGCCTGGGGAAATCTTAACAGACCCCGGGGGCTTTTCACGGTTCCAAGTGTGGAACTGCAGACTCTTTTCCAGAGAAGAGAGCGCACAGGCAACAGCAGCCTGCACGTTTCTCAGTGAAAGGGAGAACTCCCTGACTTCATCCAGTCCTCTGAGCAAAGCAGGCAGAAGGAGAGAAACTTTCTTTCCTTCCTCTTTCCTGCAATGAATTCCTCATTTGCTCTTGCAAACGCTAGGCTTCTTCTGAAAAACTACCTCGCGGTGCACGTATCCTTCCAGAGGAGCAACGACATAGTTTTAGCTTGAAGAGATTGGGAAAGCACCCAGGGACAAAAGGCCTTTTCGTGTTCTGTGTTCTGCCTGAAATCGGTCAATTGGCACTTGCCAAAACAAGGTTTCCTAGCACAAACTACAAAGCCGCAACTCTCTCCTGGCAGAGTAAATCCTATGCAGTGTTGCCCTGACGAGATACTGCTGGTAGAGTGAGGCCCAGGGAAAACACATTGCCTAGAGAAATCCCAGCAAAGCCGTCTGTTTCCCCACATGAATGTATGTCAGTTTGAGGTCTTTGCCAAGAACGGAGCTCAGAGGCAACATCAGATTGTGTGTATCTCCGTGAGAGAAAGAACACTGTGACTTCACCCATTCCTCTGACAAAAGCAGTTAGAAGGAGAAAACCGTCCTTTGGTTTCGCTTTCCCGCAATGAGCTCGGCAAACTGCCCTTCGCGAAGGGCAGTTTTCCCCCGGAGAACTGCCTTGCGCTAGCCGTGTTCTGGCAGTGGAACGAGTAGGCAGTGTTAGCGTTAAGCTATTGTGATGGCTCGCTTTGGCCCAGGGAAAACAAAGCGCCTGGGGAAATCTTAACAGACCCCGGGGGCTTTTCACGGTTCCAAGTGTGGAACTGCAGACTCTTTTCCAGAGAAGAGAGCGCACAGGCAACAGCAGCCTGCACGTTTCTCAGTGAAAGGGAGAACTCCCTGACTTCATCCAGTCCTCTGAGCAAAGCAGGCAGAAGGAGAGAAACTTTCTTTCCTTCCTCTTTCCTGCAATGAATTCCTGATTTGCTCTTGCAAACGCTAGGCTTCTTCTGAAAAACTACCTCGCGGTGCACGTATCCTTCCAGAGGAGCAACGACATAGTTTTAGCTTGAAGAGATTGGGAAAGCACCCAGGGAGAAAAGGCCTTTTCGTGTTCTGTGTTCTGCCTGAAATCGGTCAATTGGCACTTGCCAAAACAAGGTTTCCTAGCACAAACTACAAAGCCGCAACTCTCTCCTGGCAGAGTAAATCCTATGCAGTGTTGCCCTGACGAGATACTGCTGGTAGAGTGAGGCCCAGGGAAAACACATTGCCTAGAGAAATCCCAGCAAAGCCGTCTGTTTCCCCACATGAATGTATGTCAGTTTGAGGTCTTTGCCAAGAACGGAGCTCAGAGGCAACATCAGATTGTGTGTATCTCCGTGAGAGAAAGAACACTGTGACTTCACCCATTCCTCTGACAAAAGCAGTTAGAAGGAGAAAACCGTCCTTTGGTTTCGCTTTCCCGCAATGAGCTCGGCAAACTGCCCTTCGCGAAGGGCAGTTTTCCCCCGGAGAACTGCCTTGCGCTAGCCGTGTTCTGGCAGTGGAACGAGTAGGCAGTGTTAGCGTTAAGCTATTGTGAAGGCTCGCTTTGGCCCAGGGAAAACAAAGCGCCTGGGGAAATCTTAACAGACCCCGGGGGCTTTTCACGGTTCCAAGTGTGGAACTGCAGACTCTTTTCCAGAGAAGAGAGCGCACAGGCAACAGCAGCCTGCACGTTTCTCAGTGAAAGGGAGAACTCCCTGACTTCATCCAGTCCTCTGAGCAAAGCAGGCAGAAGGAGAGAAACTTTCTTTCCTTCCTCTTTCCTGCAATGAATTCCTGATTTGCTCTTGCAAACGCTAGGCTTCTTCTGAAAAACTACCTCGCGGTGCACGTATCCTTCCAGAGGAGCAACGACATAGTTTTAGCTTGAAGAGATTGGGAAAGCACCCAGGGACAAAAGGCCTTTTCGTGTTCTGTGTTCTGCCTGAAATCGGTCAATTGGCACTTCCCAAAACAAGGTTTCCTAGCACAAACTACAAAGCCGCAACTCTCTCCTGGCAGAGTAAATCCTATGCAGTGTTGCCCTGACGAGATACTGCTGGTAGAGTGAGGCCCAGGGAAAACACATTGCCTAGAGAAATCCCAGCAAAGCCGTCTGTTTCCCCACATGAATGTATGTCAGTTTGAGGTCTTTGCCAAGAACGGAGCTCAGAGGCAACATCAGATTGTGTGTATCTCCGTGAGAGAAAGAACACTGTGACTTCACCCATTCCTCTGACAAAAGCAGTTAGAAGGAGAAAACCGTCCTTTGGTTTCGCTTTCCCGCAATGAGCTCGGCAAACTGCCCTTCGCGAAGGGCAGTTTTCCCCCGGAGAACTGCCTTGCGCTAGCCGTGTTCTGGCAGTGGAACGAGTAGGCAGTGTTAGCGTTAAGCTATTGTGATGGCTCGCTTTGGCCCAGGGAAAACAAAGCGCCTGGGGAAATCTTAACAGACCCCGGGGGCTTTTCACGGTTCCAAGTGTGGAACTGCAGACTCTTTTCCAGAGAAGAGAGCGCACAGGCAACAGCAGCCTGCACGTTTCTCAGTGAAAGGGAGAACTCCCTGACTTCATCCAGTCCTCTGAGCAAAGCAGGCAGAAGGAGAGAAACTTTCTTTCCTTCCTCTTTCCTGCAATGAATTCCTCATTTGCTCTTGCAAACGCTAGGCTTCTTCTGAAAAACTACCTCGCGGTGCACGTATCCTTCCAGAGGAGCAACGACATAGTTTTAGCTTGAAGAGATTGGGAAAGCACCCAGGGACAAAAGGCCTTTTCGTGTTCTGTGTTCTGCCTGAAATCGGTCAATTGGCACTTGCCAAAACAAGGTTTCCTAGCACAAACTACAAAGCCGCAACTCTCTCCTGGCAGAGTAAATCCTATGCAGTGTTGCCCTGACGAGATACTGCTGGTAGAGTGAGGCCCAGGGAAAACACATTGCCTAGAGAAATCCCAGCAAAGCCGTCTGTTTCCCCACATGAATGTATGTCAGTTTGAGGTCTTTGCCAAGAACGGAGCTCAGAGGCAACATCAGATTGTGTGTATCTCCGTGAGAGAAAGAACACTGTGACTTCACCCATTCCTCTGACAAAAGCAGTTAGAAGGAGAAAACCGTCCTTTGGTTTCGCTTTCCCGCAATGAGCTCGGCAAACTGCCCTTCGCGAAGGGCAGTTTTCCCCCGGAGAACTGCCTTGCGCTAGCCGTGTTCTGGCAGTGGAACGAGTAGGCAGTGTTAGCGTTAAGCTATTGTGAAGGCTCGCTTTGGCCCAGGGAAAACAAAGCGCCTGGGGAAATCTTAACAGACCCCGGGGGCTTTTCACGGTTCCAAGTGTGGAACTGCAGACTCTTTTCCAGAGAAGAGAGCGCACAGGCAACAGCAGCCTGCACGTTTCTCAGTGAAAGGGAGAACTCCCTGACTTCATCCAGTCCTCTGAGCAAAGCAGGCAGAAGGAGAGAAACTTTCTTTCCTTCCTCTTTCCTGCAATGAATTCCTGATTTGCTCTTGCAAACGCTAGGCTTCTTCTGAAAAACTACCTCGCGGTGCACGTATCCTTCCAGAGGAGCAACGACATAGTTTTAGCTTGAAGAGATTGGGAAAGCACCCAGGGACAAAAGGCCTTTTCGTGTTCTGTGTTCTGCCTGAAATCGGTCAATTGGCACTTGCCAAAACAAGGTTTCCTAGCACAAACTACAAAGCCGCAACTCTCTCCTGGCAGAGTAAATCCTATGCAGTGTTGCCCTGACGAGATACTGCTGGTAGAGTGAGGCCCAGGGAAAACACATTGCCTAGAGAAATCCCAGCAAAGCCGTCTGTTTCCCCACATGAATGTATGTCAGTTTGAGGTCTTTGCCAAGAACGGAGCTCAGAGGCAACATCAGATTGTGTGTATCTCCGTGAGAGAAAGAACACTGTGACTTCACCCATTCCTCTGACAAAAGCAGTTAGAAGGAGAAAACCGTCCTTTGGTTTCGCTTTCCCGCAATGAGCTCGGCAAACTGCCCTTCGCGAAGGGCAGTTTTCCCCCGGAGAACTGCCTTGCGCTAGCCGTGTTCTGGCAGTGGAACGAGTAGGCAGTGTTAGCGTTAAGCTATTGTGATGGCTCGCTTTGGCCCAGGGAAAACAAAGCGCCTGGGGAAATCTTAACAGACCCCGGGGGCTTTTCACGGTTCCAAGTGTGGAACTGCAGACTCTTTTCCAGAGAAGAGAGCGCACAGGCAACAGCAGCCTGCACGTTTCTCAGTGAAAGGGAGAACTCCCTGACTTCATCCAGTCCTCTGAGCAAAGCAGGCAGAAGGAGAGAAACTTTCTTTCCTTCCTCTTTCCTGCAATGAATTCCTGATTTGCTCTTGCAAACGCTAGGCTTCTTCTGAAAAACTACCTCGCGGTGCACGTATCCTTCCAGAGGAGCAACGACATAGTTTTAGCTTGAAGAGATTGGGAAAGCACCCAGGGAGAAAAGGCCTTTTCGTGTTCTGTGTTCTGCCTGAAATCGGTCAATTGGCACTTGCCAAAACAAGGTTTCCTAGCACAAACTACAAAGCCGCAACTCTCTCCTGGCAGAGTAAATCCTATGCAGTGTTGCCCTGACGAGATACTGCTGGTAGAGTGAGGCCCAGGGAAAACACATTGCCTAGAGAAATCCCAGCAAAGCCGTCTGTTTCCCCACATGAATGTATGTCAGTTTGAGGTCTTTGCCAAGAACGGAGCTCAGAGGCAACATCAGATTGTGTGTATCTCCGTGAGAGAAAGAACACTGTGACTTCACCCATTCCTCTGACAAAAGCAGTTAGAAGGAGAAAACCGTCCTTTGGTTTCGCTTTCCCGCAATGAGCTCGGCAAACTGCCCTTCGCGAAGGGCAGTTTTCCCCCGGAGAACTGCCTTGCGCTAGCCGTGTTCTGGCAGTGGAACGAGTAGGCAGTGTTAGCGTTAAGCTATTGTGAAGGCTCGCTTTGGCCCAGGGAAAACAAAGCGCCTGGGGAAATCTTAACAGACCCCGGGGGCTTTTCACGGTTCCAAGTGTGGAACTGCAGACTCTTTTCCAGAGAAGAGAGCGCACAGGCAACAGCAGCCTGCACGTTTCTCAGTGAAAGGGAGAACTCCCTGACTTCATCCAGTCCTCTGAGCAAAGCAGGCAGAAGGAGAGAAACTTTCTTTCCTTCCTCTTTCCTGCAATGAATTCCTGATTTGCTCTTGCAAACGCTAGGCTTCTTCTGAAAAACTACCTCGCGGTGCACGTATCCTTCCAGAGGAGCAACGACATAGTTTTAGCTTGAAGAGATTGGGAAAGCACCCAGGGAGAAAAGGCCTTTTCGTGTTCTGTGTTCTGCCTGAAATCGGTCAATTGGCACTTCCCAAAACAAGGTTTCCTAGCACAAACTACAAAGCCGCAACTCTCTCCTGGCAGAGTAAATCCTATGCAGTGTTGCCCTGACGAGATACTGCTGGTAGAGTGAGGCCCAGGGAAAACACATTGCCTAGAGAAATCCCAGCAAAGCCGTCTGTTTCCCCACATGAATGTATGTCAGTTTGAGGTCTTTGCCAAGAACGGAGCTCAGAGGCAACATCAGATTGTGTGTATCTCCGTGAGAGAAAGAACACTGTGACTTCACCCATTCCTCTGACAAAAGCAGTTAGAAGGAGAAAACCGTCCTTTGGTTTCGCTTTCCCGCAATGAGCTCGGCAAACTGCCCTTCGCGAAGGGCAGTTTTCCCCCGGAGAACTGCCTTGCGCTAGCCGTGTTCTGGCAGTGGAACGAGTAGGCAGTGTTAGCGTTAAGCTATTGTGAAGGCTCGCTTTGGCCCAGGGAAAACAAAGCGCCTGGGGAAATCTTAACAGACCCCGGGGGCTTTTCACGGTTCCAAGTGTGGAACTGCAGACTCTTTTCCAGAGAAGAGAGCGCACAGGCAACAGCAGCCTGCACGTTTCTCAGTGAAAGGGAGAACTCCCTGACTTCATCCAGTCCTCTGAGCAAAGCAGGCAGAAGGAGAGAAACTTTCTTTCCTTCCTCTTTCCTGCAATGAATTCCTGATTTGCTCTTGCAAACGCTAGGCTTCTTCTGAAAAACTACCTCGCGGTGCACGTATCCTTCCAGAGGAGCAACGACATAGTTTTAGCTTGAAGAGATTGGGAAAGCACCCAGGGACAAAAGGCCTTTTCGTGTTCTGTGTTCTGCCTGAAATCGGTCAATTGGCACTTGCCAAAACAAGGTTTCCTAGCACAAACTACAAAGCCGCAACTCTCTCCTGGCAGAGTAAATCCTATGCAGTGTTGCCCTGACGAGATACTGCTGGTAGAGTGAGGCCCAGGGAAAACACATTGCCTAGAGAAATCCCAGCAAAGCCGTCTGTTTCCCCACATGAATGTATGTCAGTTTGAGGTCTTTGCCAAGAACGGAGCTCAGAGGCAACATCAGATTGTGTGTATCTCCGTGAGAGAAAGAACACTGTGACTTCACCCATTCCTCTGACAAAAGCAGTTAGAAGGAGAAAACCGTCCTTTGGTTTCGCTTTCCCGCAATGAGCTCGGCAAACTGCCCTTCGCGAAGGGCAGTTTTCCCCCGGAGAACTGCCTTGCGCTAGCCGTGTTCTGGCAGTGGAACGAGTAGGCAGTGTTAGCGTTAAGCTATTGTGAAGGCTCGCTTTGGCCCAGGGAAAACAAAGCGCCTGGGGAAATCTTAACAGACCCCGGGGGCTTTTCACGGTTCCAAGTGTGGAACTGCAGACTCTTTTCCAGAGAAGAGAGCGCACAGGCAACAGCAGCCTGCACGTTTCTCAGTGAAAGGGAGAACTCCCTGACTTCATCCAGTCCTCTGAGCAAAGCAGGCAGAAGGAGAGAAACTTTCTTTCCTTCCTCTTTCCTGCAATGAATTCCTGATTTGCTCTTGCAAACGCTAGGCTTCTTCTGAAAAACTACCTCGCGGTGCACGTATCCTTCCAGAGGAGCAACGACATAGTTTTAGCTTGAAGAGATTGGGAAAGCACCCAGGGACAAAAGGCCTTTTCGTGTTCTGTGTTCTGCCTGAAATCGGTCAATTGGCACTTGCCAAAACAAGGTTTCCTAGCACAAACTACAAAGCCGCAACTCTCTCCTGGCAGAGTAAATCCTATGCAGTGTTGCCCTGACGAGATACTGCTGGTAGAGTGAGGCCCAGGGAAAACACATTGCCTAGAGAAATCCCAGCAAAGCCGTCTGTTTCCCCACATGAATGTATGTCAGTTTGAGGTCTTTGCCAAGAACGGAGCTCAGAGGCAACATCAGATTGTGTGTATCTCCGTGAGAGAAAGAACACTGTGACTTCACCCATTCCTCTGACAAAAGCAGTTAGAAGGAGAAAACCGTCCTTTGGTTTCGCTTTCCCGCAATGAGCTCGGCAAACTGCCCTTCGCGAAGGGCAGTTTTCCCCCGGAGAACTGCCTTGCGCTAGCCGTGTTCTGGCAGTGGAACGAGTAGGCAGTGTTAGCGTTAAGCTATTGTGATGGCTCGCTTTGGCCCAGGGAAAACAAAGCGCCTGGGGAAATCTTAACAGACCCCGGGGGCTTTTCACGGTTCCAAGTGTGGAACTGCAGACTCTTTTCCAGAGAAGAGAGCGCACAGGCAACAGCAGCCTGCACGTTTCTCAGTGAAAGGGAGAACTCCCTGACTTCATCCAGTCCTCTGAGCAAAGCAGGCAGAAGGAGAGAAACTTTCTTTCCTTCCTCTTTCCTGCAATGAATTCCTCATTTGCTCTTGCAAACGCTAGGCTTCTTCTGAAAAACTACCTCGCGGTGCACGTATCCTTCCAGAGGAGCAACGACATAGTTTTAGCTTGAAGAGATTGGGAAAGCACCCAGGGAGAAAAGGCCTTTTCGTGTTCTGTGTTCTGCCTGAAATCGGTCAATTGGCACTTGCCAAAACAAGGTTTCCTAGCACAAACTACAAAGCCGCAACTCTCTCCTGGCAGAGTAAATCCTATGCAGTGTTGCCCTGACGAGATACTGCTGGTAGAGTGAGGCCCAGGGAAAACACATTGCCTAGAGAAATCCCAGCAAAGCCGTCTGTTTCCCCACATGAATGTATGTCAGTTTGAGGTCTTTGCCAAGAACGGAGCTCAGAGGCAACATCAGATTGTGTGTATCTCCGTGAGAGAAAGAACACTGTGACTTCACCCATTCCTCTGACAAAAGCAGTTAGAAGGAGAAAACCGTCCTTTGGTTTCGCTTTCCCGCAATGAGCTCGGCAAACTGCCCTTCGCGAAGGGCAGTTTTCCCCCGGAGAACTGCCTTGCGCTAGCCGTGTTCTGGCAGTGGAACGAGTAGGCAGTGTTAGCGTTAAGCTATTGTGAAGGCTCGCTTTGGCCCAGGGAAAACAAAGCGCCTGGGGAAATCTTAACAGACCCCGGGGGCTTTTCACGGTTCCAAGTGTGGAACTGCAGACTCTTTTCCAGAGAAGAGAGCGCACAGGCAACAGCAGCCTGCACGTTTCTCAGTGAAAGGGAGAACTCCCTGACTTCATCCAGTCCTCTGAGCAAAGCAGGCAGAAGGAGAGAAACTTTCTTTCCGTCCTCTTTCCTGCAATGAATTCCTGATTTGCTCTTGCAAACGCTAGGCTTCTTCTGAAAAACTACCTCGCGGTGCACGTATCCTTCCAGAGGAGCAACGACATAGTTTTAGCTTGAAGAGATTGGGAAAGCACCCAGGGACAAAAGGCCTTTTCGTGTTCTGTGTTCTGCCTGAAATCGGTCAATTGGCACTTCCCAAAACAAGGTTTCCTAGCACAAACTACAAAGCCGCAACTCTCTCCTGGCAGAGTAAATCCTATGCAGTGTTGCCCTGACGAGATACTGCTGGTAGAGTGAGGCCCAGGGAAAACACATTGCCTAGAGAAATCCCAGCAAAGCCGTCTGTTTCCCCACATGAATGTATGTCAGTTTGAGGTCTTTGCCAAGAACGGAGCTCAGAGGCAACATCAGATTGTGTGTATCTCCGTGAGAGAAAGAACACTGTGACTTCACCCATTCCTCTGACAAAAGCAGTTAGAAGGAGAAAACCGTCCTTTGGTTTCGCTTTCCCGCAATGAGCTCGGCAAACTGCCCTTCGCGAAGGGCAGTTTTCCCCCGGAGAACTGCCTTGCGCTAGCCGTGTTCTGGCAGTGGAACGAGTAGGCAGTGTTAGCGTTAAGCTATTGTGAAGGCTCGCTTTGGCCCAGGGAAAACAAAGCGCCTGGGGAAATCTTAACAGACCCCGGGGGCTTTTCACGGTTCCAAGTGTGGAACTGCAGACTCTTTTCCAGAGAAGAGAGCGCACAGGCAACAGCAGCCTGCACGTTTCTCAGTGAAAGGGAGAACTCCCTGACTTCATCCAGTCCTCTGAGCAAAGCAGGCAGAAGGAGAGAAACTTTCTTTCCGTCCTCTTTCCTGCAATGAATTCCTCATTTGCTCTTGCAAACGCTAGGCTTCTTCTGAAAAACTACCTCGCGGTGCACGTATCCTTCCAGAGGAGCAACGACATAGTTTTAGCTTGAAGAGATTGGGAAAGCACCCAGGGAGAAAAGGCCTTTTCGTGTTCTGTGTTCTGCCTGAAATCGGTCAATTGGCACTTCCCAAAACAAGGTTTCCTAGCACAAACTACAAAGCCGCAACTCTCTCCTGGCAGAGTAAATCCTATGCAGTGTTGCCCTGACGAGATACTGCTGGTAGAGTGAGGCCCAGGGAAAACACATTGCCTAGAGAAATCCCAGCAAAGCCGTCTGTTTCCCCACATGAATGTATGTCAGTTTGAGGTCTTTGCCAAGAACGGAGCTCAGAGGCAACATCAGATTGTGTGTATCTCCGTGAGAGAAAGAACACTGTGACTTCACCCATTCCTCTGACAAAAGCAGTTAGAAGGAGAAAACCGTCCTTTGGTTTCGCTTTCCCGCAATGAGCTCGGCAAACTGCCCTTCGCGAAGGGCAGTTTTCCCCCGGAGAACTGCCTTGCGCTAGCCGTGTTCTGGCAGTGGAACGAGTAGGCAGTGTTAGCGTTAAGCTATTGTGAAGGCTCGCTTTGGCCCAGGGAAAACAAAGCGCCTGGGGAAATCTTAACAGACCCCGGGGGCTTTTCACGGTTCCAAGTGTGGAACTGCAGACTCTTTTCCAGAGAAGAGAGCGCACAGGCAACAGCAGCCTGCACGTTTCTCAGTGAAAGGGAGAACTCCCTGACTTCATCCAGTCCTCTGAGCAAAGCAGGCAGAAGGAGAGAAACTTTCTTTCCTTCCTCTTTCCTGCAATGAATTCCTGATTTGCTCTTGCAAACGCTAGGCTTCTTCTGAAAAACTACCTCGCGGTGCACGTATCCTTCCAGAGGAGCAACGACATAGTTTTAGCTTGAAGAGATTGGGAAAGCACCCAGGGACAAAAGGCCTTTTCGTGTTCTGTGTTCTGCCTGAAATCGGTCAATTGGCACTTCCCAAAACAAGGTTTCCTAGCACAAACTACAAAGCCGCAACTCTCTCCTGGCAGAGTAAATCCTATGCAGTGTTGCCCTGACGAGATACTGCTGGTAGAGTGAGGCCCAGGGAAAACACATTGCCTAGAGAAATCCCAGCAAAGCCGTCTGTTTCCCCACATGAATGTATGTCAGTTTGAGGTCTTTGCCAAGAACGGAGCTCAGAGGCAACATCAGATTGTGTGTATCTCCGTGAGAGAAAGAACACTGTGACTTCACCCATTCCTCTGACAAAAGCAGTTAGAAGGAGAAAACCGTCCTTTGGTTTCGCTTTCCCGCAATGAGCTCGGCAAACTGCCCTTCGCGAAGGGCAGTTTTCCCCCGGAGAACTGCCTTGCGCTAGCCGTGTTCTGGCAGTGGAACGAGTAGGCAGTGTTAGCGTTAAGCTATTGTGATGGCTCGCTTTGGCCCAGGGAAAACAAAGCGCCTGGGGAAATCTTAACAGACCCCGGGGGCTTTTCACGGTTCCAAGTGTGGAACTGCAGACTCTTTTCCAGAGAAGAGAGCGCACAGGCAACAGCAGCCTGCACGTTTCTCAGTGAAAGGGAGAACTCCCTGACTTCATCCAGTCCTCTGAGCAAAGCAGGCAGAAGGAGAGAAACTTTCTTTCCTTCCTCTTTCCTGCAATGAATTCCTCATTTGCTCTTGCAAACGCTAGGCTTCTTCTGAAAAACTACCTCGCGGTGCACGTATCCTTCCAGAGGAGCAACGACATAGTTTTAGCTTGAAGAGATTGGGAAAGCACCCAGGGAGAAAAGGCCTTTTCGTGTTCTGTGTTCTGCCTGAAATCGGTCAATTGGCACTTGCCAAAACAAGGTTTCCTAGCACAAACTACAAAGCCGCAACTCTCTCCTGGCAGAGTAAATCCTATGCAGTGTTGCCCTGACGAGATACTGCTGGTAGAGTGAGGCCCAGGGAAAACACATTGCCTAGAGAAATCCCAGCAAAGCCGTCTGTTTCCCCACATGAATGTATGTCAGTTTGAGGTCTTTGCCAAGAACGGAGCTCAGAGGCAACATCAGATTGTGTGTATCTCCGTGAGAGAAAGAACACTGTGACTTCACCCATTCCTCTGACAAAAGCAGTTAGAAGGAGAAAACCGTCCTTTGGTTTCGCTTTCCCGCAATGAGCTCGGCAAACTGCCCTTCGCGAAGGGCAGTTTTCCCCCGGAGAACTGCCTTGCGCTAGCCGTGTTCTGGCAGTGGAACGAGTAGGCAGTGTTAGCGTTAAGCTATTGTGAAGGCTCGCTTTGGCCCAGGGAAAACAAAGCGCCTGGGGAAATCTTAACAGACCCCGGGGGCTTTTCACGGTTCCAAGTGTGGAACTGCAGACTCTTTTCCAGAGAAGAGAGCGCACAGGCAACAGCAGCCTGCACGTTTCTCAGTGAAAGGGAGAACTCCCTGACTTCATCCAGTCCTCTGAGCAAAGCAGGCAGAAGGAGAGAAACTTTCTTTCCTTCCTCTTTCCTGCAATGAATTCCTGATTTGCTCTTGCAAACGCTAGGCTTCTTCTGAAAAACTACCTCGCGGTGCACGTATCCTTCCAGAGGAGCAACGACATAGTTTTAGCTTGAAGAGATTGGGAAAGCACCCAGGGACAAAAGGCCTTTTCGTGTTCTGTGTTCTGCCTGAAATCGGTCAATTGGCACTTCCCAAAACAAGGTTTCCTAGCACAAACTACAAAGCCGCAACTCTCTCCTGGCAGAGTAAATCCTATGCAGTGTTGCCCTGACGAGATACTGCTGGTAGAGTGAGGCCCAGGGAAAACACATTGCCTAGAGAAATCCCAGCAAAGCCGTCTGTTTCCCCACATGAATGTATGTCAGTTTGAGGTCTTTGCCAAGAACGGAGCTCAGAGGCAACATCAGATTGTGTGTATCTCCGTGAGAGAAAGAACACTGTGACTTCACCCATTCCTCTGACAAAAGCAGTTAGAAGGAGAAAACCGTCCTTTGGTTTCGCTTTCCCGCAATGAGCTCGGCAAACTGCCCTTCGCGAAGGGCAGTTTTCCCCCGGAGAACTGCCTTGCGCTAGCCGTGTTCTGGCAGTGGAACGAGTAGGCAGTGTTAGCGTTAAGCTATTGTGATGGCTCGCTTTGGCCCAGGGAAAACAAAGCGCCTGGGGAAATCTTAACAGACCCCGGGGGCTTTTCACGGTTCCAAGTGTGGAACTGCAGACTCTTTTCCAGAGAAGAGAGCGCACAGGCAACAGCAGCCTGCACGTTTCTCAGTGAAAGGGAGAACTCCCTGACTTCATCCAGTCCTCTGAGCAAAGCAGGCAGAAGGAGAGAAACTTTCTTTCCTTCCTCTTTCCTGCAATGAATTCCTCATTTGCTCTTGCAAACGCTAGGCTTCTTCTGAAAAACTACCTCGCGGTGCACGTATCCTTCCAGAGGAGCAACGACATAGTTTTAGCTTGAAGAGATTGGGAAAGCACCCAGGGAGAAAAGGCCTTTTCGTGTTCTGTGTTCTGCCTGAAATCGGTCAATTGGCACTTGCCAAAACAAGGTTTCCTAGCACAAACTACAAAGCCGCAACTCTCTCCTGGCAGAGTAAATCCTATGCAGTGTTGCCCTGACGAGATACTGCTGGTAGAGTGAGGCCCAGGGAAAACACATTGCCTAGAGAAATCCCAGCAAAGCCGTCTGTTTCCCCACATGAATGTATGTCAGTTTGAGGTCTTTGCCAAGAACGGAGCTCAGAGGCAACATCAGATTGTGTGTATCTCCGTGAGAGAAAGAACACTGTGACTTCACCCATTCCTCTGACAAAAGCAGTTAGAAGGAGAAAACCGTCCTTTGGTTTCGCTTTCCCGCAATGAGCTCGGCAAACTGCCCTTCGCGAAGGGCAGTTTTCCCCCGGAGAACTGCCTTGCGCTAGCCGTGTTCTGGCAGTGGAACGAGTAGGCAGTGTTAGCGTTAAGCTATTGTGAAGGCTCGCTTTGGCCCAGGGAAAACAAAGCGCCTGGGGAAATCTTAACAGACCCCGGGGGCTTTTCACGGTTCCAAGTGTGGAACTGCAGACTCTTTTCCAGAGAAGAGAGCGCACAGGCAACAGCAGCCTGCACGTTTCTCAGTGAAAGGGAGAACTCCCTGACTTCATCCAGTCCTCTGAGCAAAGCAGGCAGAAGGAGAGAAACTTTCTTTCCGTCCTCTTTCCTGCAATGAATTCCTGATTTGCTCTTGCAAACGCTAGGCTTCTTCTGAAAAACTACCTCGCGGTGCACGTATCCTTCCAGAGGAGCAACGACATAGTTTTAGCTTGAAGAGATTGGGAAAGCACCCAGGGACAAAAGGCCTTTTCGTGTTCTGTGTTCTGCCTGAAATCGGTCAATTGGCACTTCCCAAAACAAGGTTTCCTAGCACAAACTACAAAGCCGCAACTCTCTCCTGGCAGAGTAAATCCTATGCAGTGTTGCCCTGACGAGATACTGCTGGTAGAGTGAGGCCCAGGGAAAACACATTGCCTAGAGAAATCCCAGCAAAGCCGTCTGTTTCCCCACATGAATGTATGTCAGTTTGAGGTCTTTGCCAAGAACGGAGCTCAGAGGCAACATCAGATTGTGTGTATCTCCGTGAGAGAAAGAACACTGTGACTTCACCCATTCCTCTGACAAAAGCAGTTAGAAGGAGAAAACCGTCCTTTGGTTTCGCTTTCCCGCAATGAGCTCGGCAAACTGCCCTTCGCGAAGGGCAGTTTTCCCCCGGAGAACTGCCTTGCGCTAGCCGTGTTCTGGCAGTGGAACGAGTAGGCAGTGTTAGCGTTAAGCTATTGTGAAGGCTCGCTTTGGCCCAGGGAAAACAAAGCGCCTGGGGAAATCTTAACAGACCCCGGGGGCTTTTCACGGTTCCAAGTGTGGAACTGCAGACTCTTTTCCAGAGAAGAGAGCGCACAGGCAACAGCAGCCTGCACGTTTCTCAGTGAAAGGGAGAACTCCCTGACTTCATCCAGTCCTCTGAGCAAAGCAGGCAGAAGGAGAGAAACTTTCTTTCCTTCCTCTTTCCTGCAATGAATTCCTGATTTGCTCTTGCAAACGCTAGGCTTCTTCTGAAAAACTACCTCGCGGTGCACGTATCCTTCCAGAGGAGCAACGACATAGTTTTAGCTTGAAGAGATTGGGAAAGCACCCAGGGAGAAAAGGCCTTTTCGTGTTCTGTGTTCTGCCTGAAATCGGTCAATTGGCACTTCCCAAAACAAGGTTTCCTAGCACAAACTACAAAGCCGCAACTCTCTCCTGGCAGAGTAAATCCTATGCAGTGTTGCCCTGACGAGATACTGCTGGTAGAGTGAGGCCCAGGGAAAACACATTGCCTAGAGGCAAAGCCGTCTGTTTCCCCACATGAATGTATGTCAGTTTGAGGTCTTTGCCAAGAACGGAGCTCAGAGGCAACATCAGATTGTGTGTATCTCCGTGAGAGAAAGAACACTGTGACTTCACCCATTCCTCTGACAAAAGCAGTTAGAAGGAGAAAACCGTCCTTTGGTTTCGCTTTCCCGCAATGAGCTCGGCAAACTGCCCTTCGCGAAGGGCAGTTTTCCCCCGGAGAACTGCCTTGCGCTAGCCGTGTTCTGGCAGTGGAACGAGTAGGCAGTGTTAGCGTTAAGCTATTGTGAAGGCTCGCTTTGGCCCAGGGAAAACAAAGCGCCTGGGGAAATCTTAACAGACCCCGGGGGCTTTTCACGGTTCCAAGTGTGGAACTGCAGACTCTTTTCCAGAGAAGAGAGCGCACAGGCAACAGCAGCCTGCACGTTTCTCAGTGAAAGGGAGAACTCCCTGACTTCATCCAGTCCTCTGAGCAAAGCAGGCAGAAGGAGAGAAACTTTCTTTCCGTCCTCTTTCCTGCAATGAATTCCTGATTTGCTCTTGCAAACGCTAGGCTTCTTCTGAAAAACTACCTCGCGGTGCACGTATCCTTCCAGAGGAGCAACGACATAGTTTTAGCTTGAAGAGATTGGGAAAGCACCCAGGGAGAAAAGGCCTTTTCGTGTTCTGTGTTCTGCCTGAAATCGGTCAATTGGCACTTGCCAAAACAAGGTTTCCTAGCACAAACTACAAAGCCGCAACTCTCTCCTGGCAGAGTAAATCCTATGCAGTGTTGCCCTGACGAGATACTGCTGGTAGAGTGAGGCCCAGGGAAAACACATTGCCTAGAGAAATCCCAGCAAAGCCGTCTGTTTCCCCACATGAATGTATGTCAGTTTGAGGTCTTTGCCAAGAACGGAGCTCAGAGGCAACATCAGATTGTGTGTATCTCCGTGAGAGAAAGAACACTGTGACTTCACCCATTCCTCTGACAAAAGCAGTTAGAAGGAGAAAACCGTCCTTTGGTTTCGCTTTCCCGCAATGAGCTCGGCAAACTGCCCTTCGCGAAGGGCAGTTTTCCCCCGGAGAACTGCCTTGCGCTAGCCGTGTTCTGGCAGTGGAACGAGTAGGCAGTGTTAGCGTTAAGCTATTGTGAAGGCTCGCTTTGGCCCAGGGAAAACAAAGCGCCTGGGGAAATCTTAACAGACCCCGGGGGCTTTTCACGGTTCCAAGTGTGGAACTGCAGACTCTTTTCCAGAGAAGAGAGCGCACAGGCAACAGCAGCCTGCACGTTTCTCAGTGAAAGGGAGAACTCCCTGACTTCATCCAGTCCTCTGAGCAAAGCAGGCAGAAGGAGAGAAACTTTCTTTCCGTCCTCTTTCCTGCAATGAATTCCTGATTTGCTCTTGCAAACGCTAGGCTTCGTCTGAAAAACTACCTCGCGGTGCACGTATCCTTCCAGAGGAGCAACGACATAGTTTTAGCTTGAAGAGATTGGGAAAGCACCCAGGGAGAAAAGGCCTTTTCGTGTTCTGTGTTCTGCCTGAAATCGGTCAATTGGCACTTGCCAAAACAAGGTTTCCTAGCACAAACTACAAAGCCGCAACTCTCTCCTGGCAGAGTAAATCCTATGCAGTGTTGCCCTGACGAGATACTGCTGGTAGAGTGAGGCCCAGGGAAAACACATTGCCTAGAGAAATCCCAGCAAAGCCGTCTGTTTCCCCACATGAATGTATGTCAGTTTGAGGTCTTTGCCAAGAACGGAGCTCAGAGGCAACATCAGATTGTGTGTATCTCCGTGAGAGAAAGAACACTGTGACTTCACCCATTCCTCTGACAAAAGCAGTTAGAAGGAGAAAACCGTCCTTTGGTTTCGCTTTCCCGCAATGAGCTCGGCAAACTGCCCTTCGCGAAGGGCAGTTTTCCCCCGGAGAACTGCCTTGCGCTAGCCGTGTTCTGGCAGTGGAACGAGTAGGCAGTGTTAGCGTTAAGCTATTGTGAAGGCTCGCTTTGGCCCAGGGAAAACAAAGCGCCTGGGGAAATCTTAACAGACCCCGGGGGCTTTTCACGGTTCCAAGTGTGGAACTGCAGACTCTTTTCCAGAGAAGAGAGCGCACAGGCAACAGCAGCCTGCACGTTTCTCAGTGAAAGGGAGAACTCCCTGACTTCATCCAGTCCTCTGAGCAAAGCAGGCAGAAGGAGAGAAACTTTCTTTCCGTCCTCTTTCCTGCAATGAATTCCTGATTTGCTCTTGCAAACGCTAGGCTTCTTCTGAAAAACTACCTCGCGGTGCACGTATCCTTCCAGAGGAGCAACGACATAGTTTTAGCTTGAAGAGATTGGGAAAGCACCCAGGGAGAAAAGGCCTTTTCGTGTTCTGTGTTCTGCCTGAAATCGGTCAATTGGCACTTGCCAAAACAAGGTTTCCTAGCACAAACTACAAAGCCGCAACTCTCTCCTGGCAGAGTAAATCCTATGCAGTGTTGCCCTGACGAGATACTGCTGGTAGAGTGAGGCCCAGGGAAAACACATTGCCTAGAGAAATCCCAGCAAAGCCGTCTGTTTCCCCACATGAATGTATGTCAGTTTGAGGTCTTTGCCAAGAACGGAGCTCAGAGGCAACATCAGATTGTGTGTATCTCCGTGAGAGAAAGAACACTGTGACTTCACCCATTCCTCTGACAAAAGCAGTTAGAAGGAGAAAACCGTCCTTTGGTTTCGCTTTCCCGCAATGAGCTCGGCAAACTGCCCTTCGCGAAGGGCAGTTTTCCCCCGGAGAACTGCCTTGCGCTAGCCGTGTTCTGGCAGTGGAACGAGTAGGCAGTGTTAGCGTTAAGCTATTGTGAAGGCTCGCTTTGGCCCAGGGAAAACAAAGCGCCTGGGGAAATCTTAACAGACCCCGGGGGCTTTTCACGGTTCCAAGTGTGGAACTGCAGACTCTTTTCCAGAGAAGAGAGCGCACAGGCAACAGCAGCCTGCACGTTTCTCAGTGAAAGGGAGAACTCCCTGACTTCATCCAGTCCTCTGAGCAAAGCAGGCAGAAGGAGAGAAACTTTCTTTCCGTCCTCTTTCCTGCAATGAATTCCTGATTTGCTCTTGCAAACGCTAGGCTTCTTCTGAAAAACTACCTCGCGGTGCACGTATCCTTCCAGAGGAGCAACGACATAGTTTTAGCTTGAAGAGATTGGGAAAGCACCCAGGGAGAAAAGGCCTTTTCGTGTTCTGTGTTCTGCCTGAAATCGGTCAATTGGCACTTGCCAAAACAAGGTTTCCTAGCACAAACTACAAAGCCGCAACTCTCTCCTGGCAGAGTAAATCCTATGCAGTGTTGCCCTGACGAGATACTGCTGGTAGAGTGAGGCCCAGGGAAAACACATTGCCTAGAGAAATCCCAGCAAAGCCGTCTGTTTCCCCACATGAATGTATGTCAGTTTGAGGTCTTTGCCAAGAACGGAGCTCAGAGGCAACATCAGATTGTGTGTATCTCCGTGAGAGAAAGAACACTGTGACTTCACCCATTCCTCTGACAAAAGCAGTTAGAAGGAGAAAACCGTCCTTTGGTTTCGCTTTCCCGCAATGAGCTCGGCAAACTGCCCTTCGCGAAGGGCAGTTTTCCCCCGGAGAACTGCCTTGCGCTAGCCGTGTTCTGGCAGTGGAACGAGTAGGCAGTGTTAGCGTTAAGCTATTGTGAAGGCTCGCTTTGGCCCAGGGAAAACAAAGCGCCTGGGGAAATCTTAACAGACCCCGGGGGCTTTTCACGGTTCCAAGTGTGGAACTGCAGACTCTTTTCCAGAGAAGAGAGCGCACAGGCAACAGCAGCCTGCACGTTTCTCAGTGAAAGGGAGAACTCCCTGACTTCATCCAGTCCTCTGAGCAAAGCAGGCAGAAGGAGAGAAACTTTCTTTCCGTCCTCTTTCCTGCAATGAATTCCTGATTTGCTCTTGCAAACGCTAGGCTTCTTCTGAAAAACTACCTCGCGGTGCACGTATCCTTCCAGAGGAGCAACGACATAGTTTTAGCTTGAAGAGATTGGGAAAGCACCCAGGGAGAAAAGGCCTTTTCGTGTTCTGTGTTCTGCCTGAAATCGGTCAATTGGCACTTGCCAAAACAAGGTTTCCTAGCACAAACTACAAAGCCGCAACTCTCTCCTGGCAGAGTAAATCCTATGCAGTGTTGCCCTGACGAGATACTGCTGGTAGAGTGAGGCCCAGGGAAAACACATTGCCTAGAGAAATCCCAGCAAAGCCGTCTGTTTCCCCACATGAATGTATGTCAGTTTGAGGTCTTTGCCAAGAACGGAGCTCAGAGGCAACATCAGATTGTGTGTATCTCCGTGAGAGAAAGAACACTGTGACTTCACCCATTCCTCTGACAAAAGCAGTTAGAAGGAGAAAACCGTCCTTTGGTTTCGCTTTCCCGCAATGAGCTCGGCAAACTGCCCTTCGCGAAGGGCAGTTTTCCCCCGGAGAACTGCCTTGCGCTAGCCGTGTTCTGGCAGTGGAACGAGTAGGCAGTGTTAGCGTTAAGCTATTGTGAAGGCTCGCTTTGGCCCAGGGAAAACAAAGCGCCTGGGGAAATCTTAACAGACCCCGGGGGCTTTTCACGGTTCCAAGTGTGGAACTGCAGACTCTTTTCCAGAGAAGAGAGCGCACAGGCAACAGCAGCCTGCACGTTTCTCAGTGAAAGGGAGAACTCCCTGACTTCATCCAGTCCTCTGAGCAAAGCAGGCAGAAGGAGAGAAACTTTCTTTCCGTCCTCTTTCCTGCAATGAATTCCTCATTTGCTCTTGCAAACGCTAGGCTTCTTCTGAAAAACTACCTCGCGGTGCACGTATCCTTCCAGAGGAGCAACGACATAGTTTTAGCTTGAAGAGATTGGGAAAGCACCCAGGGAGAAAAGGCCTTTTCGTGTTCTGTGTTCTGCCTGAAATCGGTCAATTGGCACTTGCCAAAACAAGGTTTCCTAGCACAAACTACAAAGCCGCAACTCTCTCCTGGCAGAGTAAATCCTATGCAGTGTTGCCCTGACGAGATACTGCTGGTAGAGTGAGGCCCAGGGAAAACACATTGCCTAGAGAAATCCCAGCAAAGCCGTCTGTTTCCCCACATGAATGTATGTCAGTTTGAGGTCTTTGCCAAGAACGGAGCTCAGAGGCAACATCAGATTGTGTGTATCTCCGTGAGAGAAAGAACACTGTGACTTCACCCATTCCTCTGACAAAAGCAGTTAGAAGGAGAAAACCGTCCTTTGGTTTCGCTTTCCCGCAATGAGCTCGGCAAACTGCCCTTCGCGAAGGGCAGTTTTCCCCCGGAGAACTGCCTTGCGCTAGCCGTGTTCTGGCAGTGGAACGAGTAGGCAGTGTTAGCGTTAAGCTATTGTGAAGGCTCGCTTTGGCCCAGGGAAAACAAAGCGCCTGGGGAAATCTTAACAGACCCCGGGGGCTTTTCACGGTTCCAAGTGTGGAACTGCAGACTCTTTTCCAGAGAAGAGAGCGCACAGGCAACAGCAGCCTGCACGTTTCTCAGTGAAAGGGAGAACTCCCTGACTTCATCCAGTCCTCTGAGCAAAGCAGGCAGAAGGAGAGAAACTTTCTTTCCGTCCTCTTTCCTGCAATGAATTCCTCATTTGCTCTTGCAAACGCTAGGCTTCTTCTGAAAAACTACCTCGCGGTGCACGTATCCTTCCAGAGGAGCAACGACATAGTTTTAGCTTGAAGAGATTGGGAAAGCACCCAGGGAGAAAAGGCCTTTTCGTGTTCTGTGTTCTGCCTGAAATCGGTCAATTGGCACTTGCCAAAACAAGGTTTCCTAGCACAAACTACAAAGCCGCAACTCTCTCCTGGCAGAGTAAATCCTATGCAGTGTTGCCCTGACGAGATACTGCTGGTAGAGTGAGGCCCAGGGAAAACACATTGCCTAGAGAAATCCCAGCAAAGCCGTCTGTTTCCCCACATGAATGTATGTCAGTTTGAGGTCTTTGCCAAGAACGGAGCTCAGAGGCAACATCAGATTGTGTGTATCTCCGTGAGAGAAAGAACACTGTGACTTCACCCATTCCTCTGACAAAAGCAGTTAGAAGGAGAAAACCGTCCTTTGGTTTCGCTTTCCCGCAATGAGCTCGGCAAACTGCCCTTCGCGAAGGGCAGTTTTCCCCCGGAGAACTGCCTTGCGCTAGCCGTGTTCTGGCAGTGGAACGAGTAGGCAGTGTTAGCGTTAAGCTATTGTGAAGGCTCGCTTTGGCCCAGGGAAAACAAAGCGCCTGGGGAAATCTTAACAGACCCCGGGGGCTTTTCACGGTTCCAAGTGTGGAACTGCAGACTCTTTTCCAGAGAAGAGAGCGCACAGGCAACAGCAGCCTGCACGTTTCTCAGTGAAAGGGAGAACTCCCTGACTTCATCCAGTCCTCTGAGCAAAGCAGGCAGAAGGAGAGAAACTTTCTTTCCGTCCTCTTTCCTGCAATGAATTCCTGATTTGCTCTTGCAAACGCTAGGCTTCTTCTGAAAAACTACCTCGCGGTGCACGTATCCTTCCAGAGGAGCAACGACATAGTTTTAGCTTGAAGAGATTGGGAAAGCACCCAGGGAGAAAAGGCCTTTTCGTGTTCTGTGTTCTGCCTGAAATCGGTCAATTGGCACTTGCCAAAACAAGGTTTCCTAGCACAAACTACAAAGCCGCAACTCTCTCCTGGCAGAGTAAATCCTATGCAGTGTTGCCCTGACGAGATACTGCTGGTAGAGTGAGGCCCAGGGAAAACACATTGCCTAGAGAAATCCCAGCAAAGCCGTCTGTTTCCCCACATGAATGTATGTCAGTTTGAGGTCTTTGCCAAGAACGGAGCTCAGAGGCAACATCAGATTGTGTGTATCTCCGTGAGAGAAAGAACACTGTGACTTCACCCATTCCTCTGACAAAAGCAGTTAGAAGGAGAAAACCGTCCTTTGGTTTCGCTTTCCCGCAATGAGCTCGGCAAACTGCCCTTCGCGAAGGGCAGTTTTCCCCCGGAGAACTGCCTTGCGCTAGCCGTGTTCTGGCAGTGGAACGAGTAGGCAGTGTTAGCGTTAAGCTATTGTGAAGGCTCGCTTTGGCCCAGGGAAAACAAAGCGCCTGGGGAAATCTTAACAGACCCCGGGGGCTTTTCACGGTTCCAAGTGTGGAACTGCAGACTCTTTTCCAGAGAAGAGAGCGCACAGGCAACAGCAGCCTGCACGTTTCTCAGTGAAAGGGAGAACTCCCTGACTTCATCCAGTCCTCTGAGCAAAGCAGGCAGAAGGAGAGAAACTTTCTTTCCGTCCTCTTTCCTGCAATGAATTCCTGATTTGCTCTTGCAAACGCTAGGCTTCTTCTGAAAAACTACCTCGCGGTGCACGTATCCTTCCAGAGGAGCAACGACATAGTTTTAGCTTGAAGAGATTGGGAAAGCACCCAGGGAGAAAAGGCCTTTTCGTGTTCTGTGTTCTGCCTGAAATCGGTCAATTGGCACTTGCCAAAACAAGGTTTCCTAGCACAAACTACAAAGCCGCAACTCTCTCCTGGCAGAGTAAATCCTATGCAGTGTTGCCCTGACGAGATACTGCTGGTAGAGTGAGGCCCAGGGAAAACACATTGCCTAGAGAAATCCCAGCAAAGCCGTCTGTTTCCCCACATGAATGTATGTCAGTTTGAGGTCTTTGCCAAGAACGGAGCTCAGAGGCAACATCAGATTGTGTGTATCTCCGTGAGAGAAAGAACACTGTGACTTCACCCATTCCTCTGACAAAAGCAGTTAGAAGGAGAAAACCGTCCTTTGGTTTCGCTTTCCCGCAATGAGCTCGGCAAACTGCCCTTCGCGAAGGGCAGTTTTCCCCCGGAGAACTGCCTTGCGCTAGCCGTGTTCTGGCAGTGGAACGAGTAGGCAGTGTTAGCGTTAAGCTATTGTGAAGGCTCGCTTTGGCCCAGGGAAAACAAAGCGCCTGGGGAAATCTTAACAGACCCCGGGGGCTTTTCACGGTTCCAAGTGTGGAACTGCAGACTCTTTTCCAGAGAAGAGAGCGCACAGGCAACAGCAGCCTGCACGTTTCTCAGTGAAAGGGAGAACTCCCTGACTTCATCCAGTCCTCTGAGCAAAGCAGGCAGAAGGAGAGAAACTTTCTTTCCTTCCTCTTTCCTGCAATGAATTCCTGATTTGCTCTTGCAAACGCTAGGCTTCTTCTGAAAAACTACCTCGCGGTGCACGTATCCTTCCAGAGGAGCAACGACATAGTTTTAGCTTGAAGAGATTGGGAAAGCACCCAGGGAGAAAAGGCCTTTTCGTGTTCTGTGTTCTGCCTGAAATCGGTCAATTGGCACTTGCCAAAACAAGGTTTCCTAGCACAAACTACAAAGCCGCAACTCTCTCCTGGCAGAGTAAATCCTATGCAGTGTTGCCCTGACGAGATACTGCTGGTAGAGTGAGGCCCAGGGAAAACACATTGCCTAGAGAAATCCCAGCAAAGCCGTCTGTTTCCCCACATGAATGTATGTCAGTTTGAGGTCTTTGCCAAGAACGGAGCTCAGAGGCAACATCAGATTGTGTGTATCTCCGTGAGAGAAAGAACACTGTGACTTCACCCATTCCTCTGACAAAAGCAGTTAGAAGGAGAAAACCGTCCTTTGGTTTCGCTTTCCCGCAATGAGCTCGGCAAACTGCCCTTCGCGAAGGGCAGTTTTCCCCCGGAGAACTGCCTTGCGCTAGCCGTGTTCTGGCAGTGGAACGAGTAGGCAGTGTTAGCGTTAAGCTATTGTGAAGGCTCGCTTTGGCCCAGGGAAAACAAAGCGCCTGGGGAAATCTTAACAGACCCCGGGGGCTTTTCACGGTTCCAAGTGTGGAACTGCAGACTCTTTTCCAGAGAAGAGAGCGCACAGGCAACAGCAGCCTGCACGTTTCTCAGTGAAAGGGAGAACTCCCTGACTTCATCCAGTCCTCTGAGCAAAGCAGGCAGAAGGAGAGAAACTTTCTTTCCTTCCTCTTTCCTGCAATGAATTCCTGATTTGCTCTTGCAAACGCTAGGCTTCTTCTGAAAAACTACCTCGCGGTGCACGTATCCTTCCAGAGGAGCAACGACATAGTTTTAGCTTGAAGAGATTGGGAAAGCACCCAGGGACAAAAGGCCTTTTCGTGTTCTGTGTTCTGCCTGAAATCGGTCAATTGGCACTTTCCAAAACAAGGTTTCCTAGCACAAACTACAAAGCCGCAACTCTCTCCTGGCAGAGTAAATCCTATGCAGTGTTGCCCTGACGAGATACTGCTGGTAGAGTGAGGCCCAGGGAAAACACATTGCCTAGAGAAATCCCAGCAAAGCCGTCTGTTTCCCCACATGAATGTATGTCAGTTTGAGGTCTTTGCCAAGAACGGAGCTCAGAGGCAACATCAGATTGTGTGTATCTCCGTGAGAGAAAGAACACTGTGACTTCACCCATTCCTCTGACAAAAGCAGTTAGAAGGAGAAAACCGTCCTTTGGTTTCGCTTTCCCGCAATGAGCTCGGCAAACTGCCCTTCGCGAAGGGCAGTTTTCCCCCGGAGAACTGCCTTGCGCTAGCCGTGTTCTGGCAGTGGAACGAGTAGGCAGTGTTAGCGTTAAGCTATTGTGAAGGCTCGCTTTGGCCCAGGGAAAACAAAGCGCCTGGGGAAATCTTAACAGACCCCGGGGGCTTTTCACGGTTCCAAGTGTGGAACTGCAGACTCTTTTCCAGAGAAGAGAGCGCACAGGCAACAGCAGCCTGCACGTTTCTCAGTGAAAGGGAGAACTCCCTGACTTCATCCAGTCCTCTGAGCAAAGCAGGCAGAAGGAGAGAAACTTTCTTTCCTTCCTCTTTCCTGCAATGAATTCCTGATTTGCTCTTGCAAACGCTAGGCTTCTTCTGAAAAACTACCTCGCGGTGCACGTATCCTTCCAGAGGAGCAACGACATAGTTTTAGCTTGAAGAGATTGGGAAAGCACCCAGGGACAAAAGAAAGGCCTTTTCGTGTTCTGTGTTCTGCCTGAAATCGGTCAATTGGCACTTGCCAAAACAAGGTTTCCTAGCACAAACTACAAAGCCGCAACTCTCTCCTGGCAGAGTAAATCCTATGCAGTGTTGCCCTGACGAGATACTGCTGGTAGAGTGAGGCCCAGGGAAAACACATTGCCTAGAGAAATCCCAGCAAAGCCGTCTGTTTCCCCACATGAATGTATGTCAGTTTGAGGTCTTTGCCAAGAACGGAGCTCAGAGGCAACATCAGATTGTGTGTATCTCCGTGAGAGAAAGAACACTGTGACTTCACCCATTCCTCTGACAAAAGCAGTTAGAAGGAGAAAACCGTCCTTTGGTTTCGCTTTCCCGCAATGAGCTCGGCAAACTGCCCTTCGCGAAGGGCAGTTTTCCCCCGGAGAACTGCCTTGCGCTAGCCGTGTTCTGGCAGTGGAACGAGTAGGCAGTGTTAGCGTTAAGCTATTGTGAAGGCTCGCTTTGGCCCAGGGAAAACAAAGCGCCTGGGGAAATCTTAACAGACCCCGGGGGCTTTTCACGGTTCCAAGTGTGGAACTGCACACTCTTTTCCAGAGAAGAGAGCGCACAGGCAACAGCAGCCTGCACGTTTCTCAGTGAAAGGGAGAACTCCCTGACTTCATCCAGTCCTCTGAGCAAAGCAGGCAGAAGGAGAGAAACTTTCTTTCCGTCCTCTTTCCTGCAATGAATTCCTGATTTGCTCTTGCAAACGCTAGGCTTCTTCTGAAAAACTACCTCGCGGTGCACGTATCCTTCCAGAGGAGCAACGACATAGTTTTAGCTTGAAGAGATTGGGAAAGCACCCAGGGACAAAAGGCCTTTTCGTGTTCTGTGTTCTGCCTGAAATCGGTCAATTGGCACTTGCCAAAACAAGGTTTCCTAGCACAAACTACAAAGCCGCAACTCTCTCCTGGCAGAGTAAATCCTATGCAGTGTTGCCCTGACGAGATACTGCTGGTAGAGTGAGGCCCAGGGAAAACACATTGCCTAGAGAAATCCCAGCAAAGCCGTCTGTTTCCCCACATGAATGTATGTCAGTTTGAGGTCTTTGCCAAGAACGGAGCTCAGAGGCAACATCAGATTGTGTGTATCTCCGTGAGAGAAAGAACACTGTGACTTCACCCATTCCTCTGACAAAAGCAGTTAGAAGGAGAAAACCGTCCTTTGGTTTCGCTTTCCCGCAATGAGCTCGGCAAACTGCCCTTCGCGAAGGGCAGTTTTCCCCCGGAGAACTGCCTTGCGCTAGCCGTGTTCTGGCAGTGGAACGAGTAGGCAGTGTTAGCGTTAAGCTATTGTGAAGGCTCGCTTTGGCCCAGGGAAAACAAAGCGCCTGGGGAAATCTTAACAGACCCCGGGGGCTTTTCACGGTTCCAAGTGTGGAACTGCAGACTCTTTTCCAGAGAAGAGAGCGCACAGGCAACAGCAGCCTGCACGTTTCTCAGTGAAAGGGAGAACTCCCTGACTTCATCCAGTCCTCTGAGCAAAGCAGGCAGAAGGAGAGAAACTTTCTTTCCTTCCTCTTTCCTGCAATGAATTCCTCATTTGCTCTTGCAAACGCTAGGCTTCTTCTGAAAAACTACCTCGCGGTGCACGTATCCTTCCAGAGGAGCAACGACATAGTTTTAGCTTGAGGAGATTGGGAAAGCACCCAGGGACAAAAGAAAGGCCTTTTCGTGTTCTGTGTTCTGCCTGAAATCGGTCAATTGGCACTTGCCAAAACAAGGTTTCCTAGCACAAACTACAAAGCCGCAACTCTCTCCTGGCAGAGTAAATCCTATGCAGTGTTGCCCTGACGAGATACTGCTGGTAGAGTGAGGCCCAGGGAAAACACATTGCCTAGAGAAATCCCAGCAAAGCCGTCTGTTTCCCCACATGAATGTATGTCAGTTTGAGGTCTTTGCCAAGAACGGAGCTCAGAGGCAACATCAGATTGTGTGTATCTCCGTGAGAGAAAGAACACTGTGACTTCACCCATTCCTCTGACAAAAGCAGTTAGAAGGAGAAAACCGTCCTTTGGTTTCGCTTTCCCGCAATGAGCTCGGCAAACTGCCCTTCGCGAAGGGCAGTTTTCCCCCGGAGAACTGCCTTGCGCTAGCCGTGTTCTGGCAGTGGAACGAGTAGGCAGTGTTAGCGTTAAGCTATTGTGAAGGCTCGCTTTGGCCCAGGGAAAACAAAGCGCCTGGGGAAATCTTAACAGACCCCGGGGGCTTTTCACGGTTCCAAGTGTGGAACTGCACACTCTTTTCCAGAGAAGAGAGCGCACAGGCAACAGCAGCCTGCACGTTTCTCAGTGAAAGGGAGAACTCCCTGACTTCATCCAGTCCTCTGAGCAAAGCAGGCAGAAGGAGAGAAACTTTCTTTCCTTCCTCTTTCCTGCAATGAATTCCTCATTTGCTCTTGCAAACGCTAGGCTTCTTCTGAAAAACTACCTCGCGGTGCACGTATCCTTCCAGAGGAGCAACGACATAGTTTTAGCTTGAAGAGATTGGGAAAGCACCCAGGGACAAAAGGCCTTTTCGTGTTCTGTGTTCTGCCTGAAATCGGTCAATTGGCACTTTCCAAAACAAGGTTTCCTAGCACAAACTACAAAGCCGCAACTCTCTCCTGGCAGAGTAAATCCTATGCAGTGTTGCCCTGACGAGATACTGCTGGTAGAGTGAGGCCCAGGGAAAACACATTGCCTAGAGAAATCCCAGCAAAGCCGTCTGTTTCCCCACATGAATGTATGTCAGTTTGAGGTCTTTGCCAAGAACGGAGCTCAGAGGCAACATCAGATTGTGTGTATCTCCGTGAGAGAAAGAACACTGTGACTTCACCCATTCCTCTGACAAAAGCAGTTAGAAGGAGAAAACCGTCCTTTGGTTTCGCTTTCCCGCAATGAGCTCGGCAAACTGCCCTTCGCGAAGGGCAGTTTTCCCCCGGAGAACTGCCTTGCGCTAGCCGTGTTCTGGCAGTGGAACGAGTAGGCAGTGTTAGCGTTAAGCTATTGTGAAGGCTCGCTTTGGCCCAGGGAAAACAAAGCGCCTGGGGAAATCTTAACAGACCCCGGGGGCTTTTCACGGTTCCAAGTGTGGAACTGCAGACTCTTTTCCAGAGAAGAGAGCGCACAGGCAACAGCAGCCTGCACGTTTCTCAGTGAAAGGGAGAACTCCCTGACTTCATCCAGTCCTCTGAGCAAAGCAGGCAGAAGGAGAGAAACTTTCTTTCCTTCCTCTTTCCTGCAATGAATTCCTCATTTGCTCTTGCAAACGCTAGGCTTCTTCTGAAAAACTACCTCGCGGTGCACGTATCCTTCCAGAGGAGCAACGACATAGTTTTAGCTTGAAGAGATTGGGAAAGCACCCAGGGACAAAAGGCCTTTTCGTGTTCTGTGTTCTGCCTGAAATCGGTCAATTGGCACTTGCCAAAACAAGGTTTCCTAGCACAAACTACAAAGCCGCAACTCTCTCCTGGCAGAGTAAATCCTATGCAGTGTTGCCCTGACGAGATACTGCTGGTAGAGTGAGGCCCAGGGAAAACACATTGCCTAGAGAAATCCCAGCAAAGCCGTCTGTTTCCCCACATGAATGTATGTCAGTTTGAGGTCTTTGCCAAGAACGGAGCTCAGAGGCAACATCAGATTGTGTGTATCTCCGTGAGAGAAAGAACACTGTGACTTCACCCATTCCTCTGACAAAAGCAGTTAGAAGGAGAAAACCGTCCTTTGGTTTCGCTTTCCCGCAATGAGCTCGGCAAACTGCCCTTCGCGAAGGGCAGTTTTCCCCCGGAGAACTGCCTTGCGCTAGCCGTGTTCTGGCAGTGGAACGAGTAGGCAGTGTTAGCGTTAAGCTATTGTGAAGGCTCGCTTTGGCCCAGGGAAAACAAAGCGCCTGGGGAAATCTTAACAGACCCCGGGGGCTTTTCACGGTTCCAAGTGTGGAACTGCACACTCTTTTCCAGAGAAGAGAGCGCACAGGCAACAGCAGCCTGCACGTTTCTCAGTGAAAGGGAGAACTCCCTGACTTCATCCAGTCCTCTGAGCAAAGCAGGCAGAAGGAGAGAAACTTTCTTTCCTTCCTCTTTCCTGCAATGAATTCCTCATTTGCTCTTGCAAACGCTAGGCTTCTTCTGAAAAACTACCTCGCGGTGCACGTATCCTTCCAGAGGAGCAACGACATAGTTTTAGCTTGAAGAGATTGGGAAAGCACCCAGGGAGAAAAGGCCTTTTCGTGTTCTGTGTTCTGCCTGAAATCGGTCAATTGGCACTTGCCAAAACAAGGTTTCCTAGCACAAACTACAAAGCCGCAACTCTCTCCTGGCAGAGTAAATCCTATGCAGTGTTGCCCTGACGAGATACTGCTGGTAGAGTGAGGCCCAGGGAAAACACATTGCCTAGAGAAATCCCAGCAAAGCCGTCTGTTTCCCCACATGAATGTATGTCAGTTTGAGGTCTTTGCCAAGAACGGAGCTCAGAGGCAACATCAGATTGTGTGTATCTCCGTGAGAGAAAGAACACTGTGACTTCACCCATTCCTCTGACAAAAGCAGTTAGAAGGAGAAAACCGTCCTTTGGTTTCGCTTTCCCGCAATGAGCTCGGCAAACTGCCCTTCGCGAAGGGCAGTTTTCCCCCGGAGAACTGCCTTGCGCTAGCCGTGTTCTGGCAGTGGAACGAGTAGGCAGTGTTAGCGTTAAGCTATTGTGAAGGCTCGCTTTGGCCCAGGGAAAACAAAGCGCCTGGGGAAATCTTAACAGACCCCGGGGGCTTTTCACGGTTCCAAGTGTGGAACTGCACACTCTTTTCCAGAGAAGAGAGCGCACAGGCAACAGCAGCCTGCACGTTTCTCAGTGAAAGGGAGAACTCCCTGACTTCATCCAGTCCTCTGAGCAAAGCAGGCAGAAGGAGAGAAACTTTCTTTCCTTCCTCTTTCCTGCAATGAATTCCTGATTTGCTCTTGCAAACGCTAGGCTTCTTCTGAAAAACTACCTCGCGGTGCACGTATCCTTCCAGAGGAGCAACGACATAGTTTTAGCTTGAAGAGATTGGGAAAGCACCCAGGGACAAAAGGCCTTTTCGTGTTCTGTGTTCTGCCTGAAATCGGTCAATTGGCACTTGCCAAAACAAGGTTTCCTAGCACAAACTACAAAGCCGCAACTCTCTCCTGGCAGAGTAAATCCTATGCAGTGTTGCCCTGACGAGATACTGCTGGTAGAGTGAGGCCCAGGGAAAACACATTGCCTAGAGAAATCCCAGCAAAGCCGTCTGTTTCCCCACATGAATGTATGTCAGTTTGAGGTCTTTGCCAAGAACGGAGCTCAGAGGCAACATCAGATTGTGTGTATCTCCGTGAGAGAAAGAACACTGTGACTTCACCCATTCCTCTGACAAAAGCAGTTAGAAGGAGAAAACCGTCCTTTGGTTTCGCTTTCCCGCAATGAGCTCGGCAAACTGCCCTTCGCGAAGGGCAGTTTTCCCCCGGAGAACTGCCTTGCGCTAGCCGTGTTCTGGCAGTGGAACGAGTAGGCAGTGTTAGCGTTAAGCTATTGTGAAGGCTCGCTTTGGCCCAGGGAAAACAAAGCGCCTGGGGAAATCTTAACAGACCCCGGGGGCTTTTCACGGTTCCAAGTGTGGAACTGCACACTCTTTTCCAGAGAAGAGAGCGCACAGGCAACAGCAGCCTGCACGTTTCTCAGTGAAAGGGAGAACTCCCTGACTTCATCCAGTCCTCTGAGCAAAGCAGGCAGAAGGAGAGAAACTTTCTTTCCTTCCTCTTTCCTGCAATGAATTCCTCATTTGCTCTTGCAAACGCTAGGCTTCTTCTGAAAAACTACCTCGCGGTGCACGTATCCTTCCAGAGGAGCAACGACATAGTTTTAGCTTGAAGAGATTGGGAAAGCACCCAGGGACAAAAGAAAGGCCTTTTCGTGTTCTGTGTTCTGCCTGAAATCGGTCAATTGGCACTTGCCAAAACAAGGTTTCCTAGCACAAACTACAAAGCCGCAACTCTCTCCTGGCAGAGTAAATCCTATGCAGTGTTGCCCTGACGAGATACTGCTGGTAGAGTGAGGCCCAGGGAAAACACATTGCCTAGAGAAATCCCAGCAAAGCCGTCTGTTTCCCCACATGAATGTATGTCAGTTTGAGGTCTTTGCCAAGAACGGAGCTCAGAGGCAACATCAGATTGTGTGTATCTCCGTGAGAGAAAGAACACTGTGACTTCACCCATTCCTCTGACAAAAGCAGTTAGAAGGAGAAAACCGTCCTTTGGTTTCGCTTTCCCGCAATGAGCTCGGCAAACTGCCCTTCGCGAAGGGCAGTTTTCCCCCGGAGAACTGCCTTGCGCTAGCCGTGTTCTGGCAGTGGAACGAGTAGGCAGTGTTAGCGTTAAGCTATTGTGAAGGCTCGCTTTGGCCCAGGGAAAACAAAGCGCCTGGGGAAATCTTAACAGACCCCGGGGGCTTTTCACGGTTCCAAGTGTGGAACTGCAGACTCTTTTCCAGAGAAGAGAGCGCACAGGCAACAGCAGCCTGCACGTTTCTCAGTGAAAGGGAGAACTCCCTGACTTCATCCAGTCCTCTGAGCAAAGCAGGCAGAAGGAGAGAAACTTTCTTTCCTTCCTCTTTCCTGCAATGAATTCCTGATTTGCTCTTGCAAACGCTAGGCTTCTTCTGAAAAACTACCTCGCGGTGCACGTATCCTTCCAGAGGAGCAACGACATAGTTTTAGCTTGAAGAGATTGGGAAAGCACCCAGGGACAAAAGGCCTTTTCGTGTTCTGTGTTCTGCCTGAAATCGGTCAATTGGCACTTTCCAAAACAAGGTTTCCTAGCACAAACTACAAAGCCGCAACTCTCTCCTGGCAGAGTAAATCCTATGCAGTGTTGCCCTGACGAGATACTGCTGGTAGAGTGAGGCCCAGGGAAAACACATTGCCTAGAGAAATCCCAGCAAAGCCGTCTGTTTCCCCACATGAATGTATGTCAGTTTGAGGTCTTTGCCAAGAACGGAGCTCAGAGGCAACATCAGATTGTGTGTATCTCCGTGAGAGAAAGAACACTGTGACTTCACCCATTCCTCTGACAAAAGCAGTTAGAAGGAGAAAACCGTCCTTTGGTTTCGCTTTCCCGCAATGAGCTCGGCAAACTGCCCTTCGCGAAGGGCAGTTTTCCCCCGGAGAACTGCCTTGCGCTAGCCGTGTTCTGGCAGTGGAACGAGTAGGCAGTGTTAGCGTTAAGCTATTGTGAAGGCTCGCTTTGGCCCAGGGAAAACAAAGCGCCTGGGGAAATCTTAACAGACCCCGGGGGCTTTTCACGGTTCCAAGTGTGGAACTGCAGACTCTTTTCCAGAGAAGAGAGCGCACAGGCAACAGCAGCCTGCACGTTTCTCAGTGAAAGGGAGAACTCCCTGACTTCATCCAGTCCTCTGAGCAAAGCAGGCAGAAGGAGAGAAACTTTCTTTCCGTCCTCTTTCCTGCAATGAATTCCTGATTTGCTCTTGCAAACGCTAGGCTTCTTCTGAAAAACTACCTCGCGGTGCACGTATCCTTCCAGAGGAGCAACGACATAGTTTTAGCTTGAAGAGATTGGGAAAGCACCCAGGGACAAAAGGCCTTTTCGTGTTCTGTGTTCTGCCTGAAATCGGTCAATTGGCACTTTCCAAAACAAGGTTTCCTAGCACAAACTACAAAGCCGCAACTCTCTCCTGGCAGAGTAAATCCTATGCAGTGTTGCCCTGACGAGATACTGCTGGTAGAGTGAGGCCCAGGGAAAACACATTGCCTAGAGAAATCCCAGCAAAGCCGTCTGTTTCCCCACATGAATGTATGTCAGTTTGAGGTCTTTGCCAAGAACGGAGCTCAGAGGCAACATCAGATTGTGTGTATCTCCGTGAGAGAAAGAACACTGTGACTTCACCCATTCCTCTGACAAAAGCAGTTAGAAGGAGAAAACCGTCCTTTGGTTTCGCTTTCCCGCAATGAGCTCGGCAAACTGCCCTTCGCGAAGGGCAGTTTTCCCCCGGAGAACTGCCTTGCGCTAGCCGTGTTCTGGCAGTGGAACGAGTAGGCAGTGTTAGCGTTAAGCTATTGTGAAGGCTCGCTTTGGCCCAGGGAAAACAAAGCGCCTGGGGAAATCTTAACAGACCCCGGGGGCTTTTCACGGTTCCAAGTGTGGAACTGCAGACTCTTTTCCAGAGAAGAGAGCGCACAGGCAACAGCAGCCTGCACGTTTCTCAGTGAAAGGGAGAACTCCCTGACTTCATCCAGTCCTCTGAGCAAAGCAGGCAGAAGGAGAGAAACTTTCTTTCCTTCCTCTTTCCTGCAATGAATTCCTCATTTGCTCTTGCAAACGCTAGGCTTCTTCTGAAAAACTACCTCGCGGTGCACGTATCCTTCCAGAGGAGCAACGACATAGTTTTAGCTTGAAGAGATTGGGAAAGCACCCAGGGACAAAAGGCCTTTTCGTGTTCTGTGTTCTGCCTGAAATCGGTCAATTGGCACTTGCCAAAACAAGGTTTCCTAGCACAAACTACAAAGCCGCAACTCTCTCCTGGCAGAGTAAATCCTATGCAGTGTTGCCCTGACGAGATACTGCTGGTAGAGTGAGGCCCAGGGAAAACACATTGCCTAGAGAAATCCCAGCAAAGCCGTCTGTTTCCCCACATGAATGTATGTCAGTTTGAGGTCTTTGCCAAGAACGGAGCTCAGAGGCAACATCAGATTGTGTGTATCTCCGTGAGAGAAAGAACACTGTGACTTCACCCATTCCTCTGACAAAAGCAGTTAGAAGGAGAAAACCGTCCTTTGGTTTCGCTTTCCCGCAATGAGCTCGGCAAACTGCCCTTCGCGAAGGGCAGTTTTCCCCCGGAGAACTGCCTTGCGCTAGCCGTGTTCTGGCAGTGGAACGAGTAGGCAGTGTTAGCGTTAAGCTATTGTGAAGGCTCGCTTTGGCCCAGGGAAAACAACGCGCCTGGGGAAATCTTAACAGACCCCGGGGGCTTTTCACGGTTCCAAGTGTGGAACTGCAGACTCTTTTCCAGAGAAGAGAGCGCACAGGCAACAGCAGCCTGCACGTTTCTCAGTGAAAGGGAGAACTCCCTGACTTCATCCAGTCCTCTGAGCAAAGCAGGCAGAAGGAGAGAAACTTTCTTTCCTTCCTCTTTCCTGCAATGAATTCCTCATTTGCTCTTGCAAACGCTAGGCTTCTTCTGAAAAACTACCTCGCGGTGCACGTATCCTTCCAGAGGAGCAACGACATAGTTTTAGCTTGAAGAGATTGGGAAAGCACCCAGGGACAAAAGAAAGGCCTTTTCGTGTTCTGTGTTCTGCCTGAAATCGGTCAATTGGCACTTGCCAAAACAAGGTTTCCTAGCACAAACTACAAAGCCGCAACTCTCTCCTGGCAGAGTAAATCCTATGCAGTGTGGCCCTGACGAGATACTGCTGGTAGAGTGAGGCCCAGGGAAAACACATTGCCTAGAGAAATCCCAGCAAAGCCGTCTGTTTCCCCACATGAATGTATGTCAGTTTGAGGTCTTTGCCAAGAACGGAGCTCAGAGGCAACATCAGATTGTGTGTATCTCCGTGAGAGAAAGAACACTGTGACTTCACCCATTCCTCTGACAAAAGCAGTTAGAAGGAGAAAACCGTCCTTTGGTTTCGCTTTCCCGCAATGAGCTCGGCAAACTGCCCTTCGCGAAGGGCAGTTTTCCCCCGGAGAACTGCCTTGCGCTAGCCGTGTTCTGGCAGTGGAACGAGTAGGCAGTGTTAGCGTTAAGCTATTGTGAAGGCTCGCTTTGGCCCAGGGAAAACAAAGCGCCTGGGGAAATCTTAACAGACCCCGGGGGCTTTTCACGGTTCCAAGTGTGGAACTGCAGACTCTTTTCCAGAGAAGAGAGCGCACAGGCAACAGCAGCCTGCACGTTTCTCAGTGAAAGGGAGAACTCCCTGACTTCATCCAGTCCTCTGAGCAAAGCAGGCAGAAGGAGAGAAACTTTCTTTCCTTCCTCTTTCCTGCAATGAATTCCTGATTTGCTCTTGCAAACGCTAGGCTTCTTCTGAAAAACTACCTCGCGGTGCACGTATCCTTCCAGAGGAGCAACGACATAGTTTTAGCTTGAAGAGATTGGGAAAGCACCCAGGGACAAAAGGCCTTTTCGTGTTCTGTGTTCTGCCTGAAATCGGTCAATTGGCACTTGCCAAAACAAGGTTTCCTAGCACAAACTACAAAGCCGCAACTCTCTCCTGGCAGAGTAAATCCTATGCAGTGTTGCCCTGACGAGATACTGCTGGTAGAGTGAGGCCCAGGGAAAACACATTGCCTAGAGAAATCCCAGCAAAGCCGTCTGTTTCCCCACATGAATGTATGTCAGTTTGAGGTCTTTGCCAAGAACGGAGCTCAGAGGCAACATCAGATTGTGTGTATCTCCGTGAGAGAAAGAACACTGTGACTTCACCCATTCCTCTGACAAAAGCAGTTAGAAGGAGAAAACCGTCCTTTGGTTTCGCTTTCCCGCAATGAGCTCGGCAAACTGCCCTTCGCGAAGGGCAGTTTTCCCCCGGAGAACTGCCTTGCGCTAGCCGTGTTCTGGCAGTGGAACGAGTAGGCAGTGTTAGCGTTAAGCTATTGTGAAGGCTCGCTTTGGCCCAGGGAAAACAAAGCGCCTGGGGAAATCTTAACAGACCCCGGGGGCTTTTCACGGTTCCAAGTGTGGAACTGCAGACTCTTTTCCAGAGAAGAGAGCGCACAGGCAACAGCAGCCTGCACGTTTCTCAGTGAAAGGGAGAACTCCCTGACTTCATCCAGTCCTCTGAGCAAAGCAGGCAGAAGGAGAGAAACTTTCTTTCCTTCCTCTTTCCTGCAATGAATTCCTCATTTGCTCTTGCAAACGCTAGGCTTCTTCTGAAAAACTACCTCGCGGTGCACGTATCCTTCCAGAGGAGCAACGACATAGTTTTAGCTTGAAGAGATTGGGAAAGCACCCAGGGACAAAAGGCCTTTTCGTGTTCTGTGTTCTGCCTGAAATCGGTCAATTGGCACTTGCCAAAACAAGGTTTCCTAGCACAAACTACAAAGCCGCAACTCTCTCCTGGCAGAGTAAATCCTATGCAGTGTTGCCCTGACGAGATACTGCTGGTAGAGTGAGGCCCAGGGAAAACACATTGCCTAGAGAAATCCCAGCAAAGCCGTCTGTTTCCCCACATGAATGTATGTCAGTTTGAGGTCTTTGCCAAGAACGGAGCTCAGAGGCAACATCAGATTGTGTGTATCTCCGTGAGAGAAAGAACACTGTGACTTCACCCATTCCTCTGACAAAAGCAGTTAGAAGGAGAAAACCGTCCTTTGGTTTCGCTTTCCCGCAATGAGCTCGGCAAACTGCCCTTCGCGAAGGGCAGTTTTCCCCCGGAGAACTGCCTTGCGCTAGCCGTGTTCTGGCAGTGGAACGAGTAGGCAGTGTTAGCGTTAAGCTATTGTGAAGGCTCGCTTTGGCCCAGGGAAAACAACGCGCCTGGGGAAATCTTAACAGACCCCGGGGGCTTTTCACGGTTCCAAGTGTGGAACTGCAGACTCTTTTCCAGAGAAGAGAGCGCACAGGCAACAGCAGCCTGCACGTTTCTCAGTGAAAGGGAGAACTCCCTGACTTCATCCAGTCCTCTGAGCAAAGCAGGCAGAAGGAGAGAAACTTTCTTTCCTTCCTCTTTCCTGCAATGAATTCCTCATTTGCTCTTGCAAACGCTAGGCTTCTTCTGAAAAACTACCTCGCGGTGCACGTATCCTTCCAGAGGAGCAACGACATAGTTTTAGCTTGAAAAGATTGGGAAAGCACCCAGGGACAAAAGAAAGGCCTTTTCGTGTTCTGTGTTCTGCCTGAAATCGGTCAATTGGCACTTGCCAAAACAAGGTTTCCTAGCACAAACTACAAAGCCGCAACTCTCTCCTGGCAGAGTAAATCCTATGCAGTGTGGCCCTGACGAGATACTGCTGGTAGAGTGAGGCCCAGGGAAAACACATTGCCTAGAGAAATCCCAGCAAAGCCGTCTGTTTCCCCACATGAATGTATGTCAGTTTGAGGTCTTTGCCAAGAACGGAGCTCAGAGGCAACATCAGATTGTGTGTATCTCCGTGAGAGAAAGAACACTGTGACTTCACCCATTCCTCTGACAAAAGCAGTTAGAAGGAGAAAACCGTCCTTTGGTTTCGCTTTCCCGCAATGAGCTCGGCAAACTGCCCTTCGCGAAGGGCAGTTTTCCCCCGGAGAACTGCCTTGCGCTAGCCGTGTTCTGGCAGTGGAACGAGTAGGCAGTGTTAGCGTTAAGCTATTGTGAAGGCTCGCTTTGGCCCAGGGAAAACAAAGCGCCTGGGGAAATCTTAACAGACCCCGGGGGCTTTTCACGGTTCCAAGTGTGGAACTGCAGACTCTTTTCCAGAGAAGAGAGCGCACAGGCAACAGCAGCCTGCACGTTTCTCAGTGAAAGGGAGAACTCCCTGACTTCATCCAGTCCTCTGAGCAAAGCAGGCAGAAGGAGAGAAACTTTCTTTCCTTCCTCTTTCCTGCAATGAATTCCTGATTTGCTCTTGCAAACGCTAGGCTTCTTCTGAAAAACTACCTCGCGGTGCACGTATCCTTCCAGAGGAGCAACGACATAGTTTTAGCTTGAAGAGATTGGGAAAGCACCCAGGGACAAAAGGCCTTTTCGTGTTCTGTGTTCTGCCTGAAATCGGTCAATTGGCACTTGCCAAAACAAGGTTTCCTAGCACAAACTACAAAGCCGCAACTCTCTCCTGGCAGAGTAAATCCTATGCAGTGTTGCCCTGACGAGATACTGCTGGTAGAGTGAGGCCCAGGGAAAACACATTGCCTAGAGAAATCCCAGCAAAGCCGTCTGTTTCCCCACATGAATGTATGTCAGTTTGAGGTCTTTGCCAAGAACGGAGCTCAGAGGCAACATCAGATTGTGTGTATCTCCGTGAGAGAAAGAACACTGTGACTTCACCCATTCCTCTGACAAAAGCAGTTAGAAGGAGAAAACCGTCCTTTGGTTTCGCTTTCCCGCAATGAGCTCGGCAAACTGCCCTTCGCGAAGGGCAGTTTTCCCCCGGAGAACTGCCTTGCGCTAGCCGTGTTCTGGCAGTGGAACGAGTAGGCAGTGTTAGCGTTAAGCTATTGTGAAGGCTCGCTTTGGCCCAGGGAAAACAAAGCGCCTGGGGAAATCTTAACAGACCCCGGGGGCTTTTCACGGTTCCAAGTGTGGAACTGCAGACTCTTTTCCAGAGAAGAGAGCGCACAGGCAACAGCAGCCTGCACGTTTCTCAGTGAAAGGGAGAACTCCCTGACTTCATCCAGTCCTCTGAGCAAAGCAGGCAGAAGGAGAGAAACTTTCTTTCCTTCCTCTTTCCTGCAATGAATTCCTCATTTGCTCTTGCAAACGCTAGGCTTCTTCTGAAAAACTACCTCGCGGTGCACGTATCCTTCCAGAGGAGCAACGACATAGTTTTAGCTTGAAGAGATTGGGAAAGCACCCAGGGACAAAAGGCCTTTTCGTGTTCTGTGTTCTGCCTGAAATCGGTCAATTGGCACTTGCCAAAACAAGGTTTCCTAGCACAAACTACAAAGCCGCAACTCTCTCCTGGCAGAGTAAATCCTATGCAGTGTTGCCCTGACGAGATACTGCTGGTAGAGTGAGGCCCAGGGAAAACACATTGCCTAGAGAAATCCCAGCAAAGCCGTCTGTTTCCCCACATGAATGTATGTCAGTTTGAGGTCTTTGCCAAGAACGGAGCTCAGAGGCAACATCAGATTGTGTGTATCTCCGTGAGAGAAAGAACACTGTGACTTCACCCATTCCTCTGACAAAAGCAGTTAGAAGGAGAAAACCGTCCTTTGGTTTCGCTTTCCCGCAATGAGCTCGGCAAACTGCCCTTCGCGAAGGGCAGTTTTCCCCCGGAGAACTGCCTTGCGCTAGCCGTGTTCTGGCAGTGGAACGAGTAGGCAGTGTTAGCGTTAAGCTATTGTGAAGGCTCGCTTTGGCCCAGGGAAAACAAAGCGCCTGGGGAAATCTTAACAGACCCCGGGGGCTTTTCACGGTTCCAAGTGTGGAACTGCAGACTCTTTTCCAGAGAAGAGAGCGCACAGGCAACAGCAGCCTGCACGTTTCTCAGTGAAAGGGAGAACTCCCTGACTTCATCCAGTCCTCTGAGCAAAGCAGGCAGAAGGAGAGAAACTTTCTTTCCGTCCTCTTTCCTGCAATGAATTCCTGATTTGCTCTTGCAAACGCTAGGCTTCTTCTGAAAAACTACCTCGCGGTGCACGTATCCTTCCAGAGGAGCAACGACATAGTTTTAGCTTGAAGAGATTGGGAAAGCACCCAGGGAGAAAAGGCCTTTTCGTGTTCTGTGTTCTGCCTGAAATCGGTCAATTGGCACTTGCCAAAACAAGGTTTCCTAGCACAAACTACAAAGCCGCAACTCTCTCCTGGCAGAGTAAATCCTATGCAGTGTTGCCCTGACGAGATACTGCTGGTAGAGTGAGGCCCAGGGAAAACACATTGCCTAGAGAAATCCCAGCAAAGCCGTCTGTTTCCCCACATGAATGTATGTCAGTTTGAGGTCTTTGCCAAGAACGGAGCTCAGAGGCAACATCAGATTGTGTGTATCTCCGTGAGAGAAAGAACACTGTGACTTCACCCATTCCTCTGACAAAAGCAGTTAGAAGGAGAAAACCGTCCTTTGGTTTCGCTTTCCCGCAATGAGCTCGGCAAACTGCCCTTCGCGAAGGGCAGTTTTCCCCCGGAGAACTGCCTTGCGCTAGCCGTGTTCTGGCAGTGGAACGAGTAGGCAGTGTTAGCGTTAAGCTATTGTGAAGGCTCGCTTTGGCCCAGGGAAAACAAAGCGCCTGGGGAAATCTTAACAGACCCCGGGGGCTTTTCACGGTTCCAAGTGTGGAACTGCACACTCTTTTCCAGAGAAGAGAGCGCACAGGCAACAGCAGCCTGCACGTTTCTCAGTGAAAGGGAGAACTCCCTGACTTCATCCAGTCCTCTGAGCAAAGCAGGCAGAAGGAGAGAAACTTTCTTTCCTTCCTCTTTCCTGCAATGAATTCCTGATTTGCTCTTGCAAACGCTAGGCTTCTTCTGAAAAACTACCTCGCGGTGCACGTATCCTTCCAGAGGAGCAACGACATAGTTTTAGCTTGAAGAGATTGGGAAAGCACCCAGGGACAAAAGGCCTTTTCGTGTTCTGTGTTCTGCCTGAAATCGGTCAATTGGCACTTGCCAAAACAAGGTTTCCTAGCACAAACTACAAAGCCGCAACTCTCTCCTGGCAGAGTAAATCCTATGCAGTGTTGCCCTGACGAGATACTGCTGGTAGAGTGAGGCCCAGGGAAAACACATTGCCTAGAGAAATCCCAGCAAAGCCGTCTGTTTCCCCACATGAATGTATGTCAGTTTGAGGTCTTTGCCAAGAACGGAGCTCAGAGGCAACATCAGATTGTGTGTATCTCCGTGAGAGAAAGAACACTGTGACTTCACCCATTCCTCTGACAAAAGCAGTTAGAAGGAGAAAACCGTCCTTTGGTTTCGCTTTCCCGCAATGAGCTCGGCAAACTGCCCTTCGCGAAGGGCAGTTTTCCCCCGGAGAACTGCCTTGCGCTAGCCGTGTTCTGGCAGTGGAACGAGTAGGCAGTGTTAGCGTTAAGCTATTGTGAAGGCTCGCTTTGGCCCAGGGAAAACAACGCGCCTGGGGAAATCTTAACAGACCCCGGGGGCTTTTCACGGTTCCAAGTGTGGAACTGCAGACTCTTTTCCAGAGAAGAGAGCGCACAGGCAACAGCAGCCTGCACGTTTCTCAGTGAAAGGGAGAACTCCCTGACTTCATCCAGTCCTCTGAGCAAAGCAGGCAGAAGGAGAGAAACTTTCTTTCCTTCCTCTTTCCTGCAATGAATTCCTCATTTGCTCTTGCAAACGCTAGGCTTCTTCTGAAAAACTACCTCGCGGTGCACGTATCCTTCCAGAGGAGCAACGACATAGTTTTAGCTTGAAGAGATTGGGAAAGCACCCAGGGACAAAAGAAAGGCCTTTTCGTGTTCTGTGTTCTGCCTGAAATCGGTCAATTGGCACTTGCCAAAACAAGGTTTCCTAGCACAAACTACAAAGCCGCAACTCTCTCCTGGCAGAGTAAATCCTATGCAGTGTTGCCCTGACGAGATACTGCTGGTAGAGTGAGGCCCAGGGAAAACACATTGCCTAGAGAAATCCCAGCAAAGCCGTCTGTTTCCCCACATGAATGTATGTCAGTTTGAGGTCTTTGCCAAGAACGGAGCTCAGAGGCAACATCAGATTGTGTGTATCTCCGTGAGAGAAAGAACACTGTGACTTCACCCATTCCTCTGACAAAAGCAGTTAGAAGGAGAAAACCGTCCTTTGGTTTCGCTTTCCCGCAATGAGCTCGGCAAACTGCCCTTCGCGAAGGGCAGTTTTCCCCCGGAGAACTGCCTTGCGCTAGCCGTGTTCTGGCAGTGGAACGAGTAGGCAGTGTTAGCGTTAAGCTATTGTGAAGGCTCGCTTTGGCCCAGGGAAAACAAAGCGCCTGGGGAAATCTTAACAGACCCCGGGGGCTTTTCACGGTTCCAAGTGTGGAACTGCAGACTCTTTTCCAGAGAAGAGAGCGCACAGGCAACAGCAGCCTGCACGTTTCTCAGTGAAAGGGAGAACTCCCTGACTTCATCCAGTCCTCTGAGCAAAGCAGGCAGAAGGAGAGAAACTTTCTTTCCTTCCTCTTTCCTGCAATGAATTCCTGATTTGCTCTTGCAAACGCTAGGCTTCTTCTGAAAAACTACCTCGCGGTGCACGTATCCTTCCAGAGGAGCAACGACATAGTTTTAGCTTGAAGAGATTGGGAAAGCACCCAGGGACAAAAGGCCTTTTCGTGTTCTGTGTTCTGCCTGAAATCGGTCAATTGGCACTTTCCAAAACAAGGTTTCCTAGCACAAACTACAAAGCCGCAACTCTCTCCTGGCAGAGTAAATCCTATGCAGTGTTGCCCTGACGAGATACTGCTGGTAGAGTGAGGCCCAGGGAAAACACATTGCCTAGAGAAATCCCAGCAAAGCCGTCTGTTTCCCCACATGAATGTATGTCAGTTTGAGGTCTTTGCCAAGAACGGAGCTCAGAGGCAACATCAGATTGTGTGTATCTCCGTGAGAGAAAGAACACTGTGACTTCACCCATTCCTCTGACAAAAGCAGTTAGAAGGAGAAAACCGTCCTTTGGTTTCGCTTTCCCGCAATGAGCTCGGCAAACTGCCCTTCGCGAAGGGCAGTTTTCCCCCGGAGAACTGCCTTGCGCTAGCCGTGTTCTGGCAGTGGAACGAGTAGGCAGTGTTAGCGTTAAGCTATTGTGAAGGCTCGCTTTGGCCCAGGGAAAACAAAGCGCCTGGGGAAATCTTAACAGACCCCGGGGGCTTTTCACGGTTCCAAGTGTGGAACTGCAGACTCTTTTCCAGAGAAGAGAGCGCACAGGCAACAGCAGCCTGCACGTTTCTCAGTGAAAGGGAGAACTCCCTGACTTCATCCAGTCCTCTGAGCAAAGCAGGCAGAAGGAGAGAAACTTTCTTTCCTTCCTCTTTCCTGCAATGAATTCCTCATTTGCTCTTGCAAACGCTAGGCTTCTTCTGAAAAACTACCTCGCGGTGCACGTATCCTTCCAGAGGAGCAACGACATAGTTTTAGCTTGAAGAGATTGGGAAAGCACCCAGGGACAAAAGGCCTTTTCGTGTTCTGTGTTCTGCCTGAAATCGGTCAATTGGCACTTGCCAAAACAAGGTTTCCTAGCACAAACTACAAAGCCGCAACTCTCTCCTGGCAGAGTAAATCCTATGCAGTGTTGCCCTGACGAGATACTGCTGGTAGAGTGAGGCCCAGGGAAAACACATTGCCTAGAGAAATCCCAGCAAAGCCGTCTGTTTCCCCACATGAATGTATGTCAGTTTGAGGTCTTTGCCAAGAACGGAGCTCAGAGGCAACATCAGATTGTGTGTATCTCCGTGAGAGAAAGAACACTGTGACTTCACCCATTCCTCTGACAAAAGCAGTTAGAAGGAGAAAACCGTCCTTTGGTTTCGCTTTCCCGCAATGAGCTCGGCAAACTGCCCTTCGCGAAGGGCAGTTTTCCCCCGGAGAACTGCCTTGCGCTAGCCGTGTTCTGGCAGTGGAACGAGTAGGCAGTGTTAGCGTTAAGCTATTGTGAAGGCTCGCTTTGGCCCAGGGAAAACAAAGCGCCTGGGGAAATCTTAACAGACCCCGGGGGCTTTTCACGGTTCCAAGTGTGGAACTGCAGACTCTTTTCCAGAGAAGAGAGCGCACAGGCAACAGCAGCCTGCACGTTTCTCAGTGAAAGGGAGAACTCCCTGACTTCATCCAGTCCTCTGAGCAAAGCAGGCAGAAGGAGAGAAACTTTCTTTCCTTCCTCTTTCCTGCAATGAATTCCTGATTTGCTCTTGCAAACGCTAGGCTTCTTCTGAAAAACTACCTCGCGGTGCACGTATCCTTCCAGAGGAGCAACGACATAGTTTTAGCTTGAAGAGATTGGGAAAGCACCCAGGGACAAAAGGCCTTTTCGTGTTCTGTGTTCTGCCTGAAATCGGTCAATTGGCACTTTCCAAAACAAGGTTTCCTAGCACAAACTACAAAGCCGCAACTCTCTCCTGGCAGAGTAAATCCTATGCAGTGTTGCCCTGACGAGATACTGCTGGTAGAGTGAGGCCCAGGGAAAACACATTGCCTAGAGAAATCCCAGCAAAGCCGTCTGTTTCCCCACATGAATGTATGTCAGTTTGAGGTCTTTGCCAAGAACGGAGCTCAGAGGCAACATCAGATTGTGTGTATCTCCGTGAGAGAAAGAACACTGTGACTTCACCCATTCCTCTGACAAAAGCAGTTAGAAGGAGAAAACCGTCCTTTGGTTTCGCTTTCCCGCAATGAGCTCGGCAAACTGCCCTTCGCGAAGGGCAGTTTTCCCCCGGAGAACTGCCTTGCGCTAGCCGTGTTCTGGCAGTGGAACGAGTAGGCAGTGTTAGCGTTAAGCTATTGTGAAGGCTCGCTTTGGCCCAGGGAAAACAAAGCGCCTGGGGAAATCTTAACAGACCCCGGGGGCTTTTCACGGTTCCAAGTGTGGAACTGCAGACTCTTTTCCAGAGAAGAGAGCGCACAGGCAACAGCAGCCTGCACGTTTCTCAGTGAAAGGGAGAACTCCCTGACTTCATCCAGTCCTCTGAGCAAAGCAGGCAGAAGGAGAGAAACTTTCTTTCCTTCCTCTTTCCTGCAATGAATTCCTGATTTGCTCTTGCAAACGCTAGGCTTCTTCTGAAAAACTACCTCGCGGTGCACGTATCCTTCCAGAGGAGCAACGACATAGTTTTAGCTTGAAGAGATTGGGAAAGCACCCAGGGACAAAAGGCCTTTTCGTGTTCTGTGTTCTGCCTGAAATCGGTCAATTGGCACTTTCCAAAACAAGGTTTCCTAGCACAAACTACAAAGCCGCAACTCTCTCCTGGCAGAGTAAATCCTATGCAGTGTTGCCCTGACGAGATACTGCTGGTAGAGTGAGGCCCAGGGAAAACACATTGCCTAGAGAAATCCCAGCAAAGCCGTCTGTTTCCCCACATGAATGTATGTCAGTTTGAGGTCTTTGCCAAGAACGGAGCTCAGAGGCAACATCAGATTGTGTGTATCTCCGTGAGAGAAAGAACACTGTGACTTCACCCATTCCTCTGACAAAAGCAGTTAGAAGGAGAAAACCGTCCTTTGGTTTCGCTTTCCCGCAATGAGCTCGGCAAACTGCCCTTCGCGAAGGGCAGTTTTCCCCCGGAGAACTGCCTTGCGCTAGCCGTGTTCTGGCAGTGGAACGAGTAGGCAGTGTTAGCGTTAAGCTATTGTGAAGGCTCGCTTTGGCCCAGGGAAAACAAAGCGCCTGGGGAAATCTTAACAGACCCCGGGGGCTTTTCACGGTTCCAAGTGTGGAACTGCAGACTCTTTTCCAGAGAAGAGAGCGCACAGGCAACAGCAGCCTGCACGTTTCTCAGTGAAAGGGAGAACTCCCTGACTTCATCCAGTCCTCTGAGCAAAGCAGGCAGAAGGAGAGAAACTTTCTTTCCTTCCTCTTTCCTGCAATGAATTCCTCATTTGCTCTTGCAAACGCTAGGCTTCTTCTGAAAAACTACCTCGCGGTGCACGTATCCTTCCAGAGGAGCAACGACATAGTTTTAGCTTGAAGAGATTGGGAAAGCACCCAGGGACAAAAGGCCTTTTCGTGTTCTGTGTTCTGCCTGAAATCGGTCAATTGGCACTTGCCAAAACAAGGTTTCCTAGCACAAACTACAAAGCCGCAACTCTCTCCTGGCAGAGTAAATCCTATGCAGTGTTGCCCTGACGAGATACTGCTGGTAGAGTGAGGCCCAGGGAAAACACATTGCCTAGAGAAATCCCAGCAAAGCCGTCTGTTTCCCCACATGAATGTATGTCAGTTTGAGGTCTTTGCCAAGAACGGAGCTCAGAGGCAACATCAGATTGTGTGTATCTCCGTGAGAGAAAGAACACTGTGACTTCACCCATTCCTCTGACAAAAGCAGTTAGAAGGAGAAAACCGTCCTTTGGTTTCGCTTTCCCGCAATGAGCTCGGCAAACTGCCCTTCGCGAAGGGCAGTTTTCCCCCGGAGAACTGCCTTGCGCTAGCCGTGTTCTGGCAGTGGAACGAGTAGGCAGTGTTAGCGTTAAGCTATTGTGAAGGCTCGCTTTGGCCCAGGGAAAACAACGCGCCTGGGGAAATCTTAACAGACCCCGGGGGCTTTTCACGGTTCCAAGTGTGGAACTGCAGACTCTTTTCCAGAGAAGAGAGCGCACAGGCAACAGCAGCCTGCACGTTTCTCAGTGAAAGGGAGAACTCCCTGACTTCATCCAGTCCTCTGAGCAAAGCAGGCAGAAGGAGAGAAACTTTCTTTCCTTCCTCTTTCCTGCAATGAATTCCTCATTTGCTCTTGCAAACGCTAGGCTTCTTCTGAAAAACTACCTCGCGGTGCACGTATCCTTCCAGAGGAGCAACGACATAGTTTTAGCTTGAAGAGATTGGGAAAGCACCCAGGGACAAAAGAAAGGCCTTTTCGTGTTCTGTGTTCTGCCTGAAATCGGTCAATTGGCACTTGCCAAAACAAGGTTTCCTAGCACAAACTACAAAGCCGCAACTCTCTCCTGGCAGAGTAAATCCTATGCAGTGTGGCCCTGACGAGATACTGCTGGTAGAGTGAGGCCCAGGGAAAACACATTGCCTAGAGAAATCCCAGCAAAGCCGTCTGTTTCCCCACATGAATGTATGTCAGTTTGAGGTCTTTGCCAAGAACGGAGCTCAGAGGCAACATCAGATTGTGTGTATCTCCGTGAGAGAAAGAACACTGTGACTTCACCCATTCCTCTGACAAAAGCAGTTAGAAGGAGAAAACCGTCCTTTGGTTTCGCTTTCCCGCAATGAGCTCGGCAAACTGCCCTTCGCGAAGGGCAGTTTTCCCCCGGAGAACTGCCTTGCGCTAGCCGTGTTCTGGCAGTGGAACGAGTAGGCAGTGTTAGCGTTAAGCTATTGTGAAGGCTCGCTTTGGCCCAGGGAAAACAAAGCGCCTGGGGAAATCTTAACAGACCCCGGGGGCTTTTCACGGTTCCAAGTGTGGAACTGCAGACTCTTTTCCAGAGAAGAGAGCGCACAGGCAACAGCAGCCTGCACGTTTCTCAGTGAAAGGGAGAACTCCCTGACTTCATCCAGTCCTCTGAGCAAAGCAGGCAGAAGGAGAGAAACTTTCTTTCCTTCCTCTTTCCTGCAATGAATTCCTCATTTGCTCTTGCAAACGCTAGGCTTCTTCTGAAAAACTACCTCGCGGTGCACGTATCCTTCCAGAGGAGCAACGACATAGTTTTAGCTTGAAGAGATTGGGAAAGCACCCAGGGACAAAAGGCCTTTTCGTGTTCTGTGTTCTGCCTGAAATCGGTCAATTGGCACTTGCCAAAACAAGGTTTCCTAGCACAAACTACAAAGCCGCAACTCTCTCCTGGCAGAGTAAATCCTATGCAGTGTTGCCCTGACGAGATACTGCTGGTAGAGTGAGGCCCAGGGAAAACACATTGCCTAGAGAAATCCCAGCAAAGCCGTCTGTTTCCCCACATGAATGTATGTCAGTTTGAGGTCTTTGCCAAGAACGGAGCTCAGAGGCAACATCAGATTGTGTGTATCTCCGTGAGAGAAAGAACACTGTGACTTCACCCATTCCTCTGACAAAAGCAGTTAGAAGGAGAAAACCGTCCTTTGGTTTCGCTTTCCCGCAATGAGCTCGGCAAACTGCCCTTCGCGAAGGGCAGTTTTCCCCCGGAGAACTGCCTTGCGCTAGCCGTGTTCTGGCAGTGGAACGAGTAGGCAGTGTTAGCGTTAAGCTATTGTGAAGGCTCGCTTTGGCCCAGGGAAAACAACGCGCCTGGGGAAATCTTAACAGACCCCGGGGGCTTTTCACGGTTCCAAGTGTGGAACTGCAGACTCTTTTCCAGAGAAGAGAGCGCACAGGCAACAGCAGCCTGCACGTTTCTCAGTGAAAGGGAGAACTCCCTGACTTCATCCAGTCCTCTGAGCAAAGCAGGCAGAAGGAGAGAAACTTTCTTTCCTTCCTCTTTCCTGCAATGAATTCCTCATTTGCTCTTGCAAACGCTAGGCTTCTTCTGAAAAACTACCTCGCGGTGCACGTATCCTTCCAGAGGAGCAACGACATAGTTTTAGCTTGAAGAGATTGGGAAAGCACCCAGGGACAAAAGAAAGGCCTTTTCGTGTTCTGTGTTCTGCCTGAAATCGGTCAATTGGCACTTGCCAAAACAAGGTTTCCTAGCACAAACTACAAAGCCGCAACTCTCTCCTGGCAGAGTAAATCCTATGCAGTGTGGCCCTGACGAGATACTGCTGGTAGAGTGAGGCCCAGGGAAAACACATTGCCTAGAGAAATCCCAGCAAAGCCGTCTGTTTCCCCACATGAATGTATGTCAGTTTGAGGTCTTTGCCAAGAACGGAGCTCAGAGGCAACATCAGATTGTGTGTATCTCCGTGAGAGAAAGAACACTGTGACTTCACCCATTCCTCTGACAAAAGCAGTTAGAAGGAGAAAACCGTCCTTTGGTTTCGCTTTCCCGCAATGAGCTCGGCAAACTGCCCTTCGCGAAGGGCAGTTTTCCCCCGGAGAACTGCCTTGCGCTAGCCGTGTTCTGGCAGTGGAACGAGTAGGCAGTGTTAGCGTTAAGCTATTGTGAAGGCTCGCTTTGGCCCAGGGAAAACAAAGCGCCTGGGGAAATCTTAACAGACCCCGGGGGCTTTTCACGGTTCCAAGTGTGGAACTGCAGACTCTTTTCCAGAGAAGAGAGCGCACAGGCAACAGCAGCCTGCACGTTTCTCAGTGAAAGGGAGAACTCCCTGACTTCATCCAGTCCTCTGAGCAAAGCAGGCAGAAGGAGAGAAACTTTCTTTCCTTCCTCTTTCCTGCAATGAATTCCTGATTTGCTCTTGCAAACGCTAGGCTTCTTCTGAAAAACTACCTCGCGGTGCACGTATCCTTCCAGAGGAGCAACGACATAGTTTTAGCTTGAAGAGATTGGGAAAGCACCCAGGGACAAAAGGCCTTTTCGTGTTCTGTGTTCTGCCTGAAATCGGTCAATTGGCACTTGCCAAAACAAGGTTTCCTAGCACAAACTACAAAGCCGCAACTCTCTCCTGGCAGAGTAAATCCTATGCAGTGTTGCCCTGACGAGATACTGCTGGTAGAGTGAGGCCCAGGGAAAACACATTGCCTAGAGAAATCCCAGCAAAGCCGTCTGTTTCCCCACATGAATGTATGTCAGTTTGAGGTCTTTGCCAAGAACGGAGCTCAGAGGCAACATCAGATTGTGTGTATCTCCGTGAGAGAAAGAACACTGTGACTTCACCCATTCCTCTGACAAAAGCAGTTAGAAGGAGAAAACCGTCCTTTGGTTTCGCTTTCCCGCAATGAGCTCGGCAAACTGCCCTTCGCGAAGGGCAGTTTTCCCCCGGAGAACTGCCTTGCGCTAGCCGTGTTCTGGCAGTGGAACGAGTAGGCAGTGTTAGCGTTAAGCTATTGTGAAGGCTCGCTTTGGCCCAGGGAAAACAAAGCGCCTGGGGAAATCTTAACAGACCCCGGGGGCTTTTCACGGTTCCAAGTGTGGAACTGCAGACTCTTTTCCAGAGAAGAGAGCGCACAGGCAACAGCAGCCTGCACGTTTCTCAGTGAAAGGGAGAACTCCCTGACTTCATCCAGTCCTCTGAGCAAAGCAGGCAGAAGGAGAGAAACTTTCTTTCCTTCCTCTTTCCTGCAATGAATTCCTGATTTGCTCTTGCAAACGCTAGGCTTCTTCTGAAAAACTACCTCGCGGTGCACGTATCCTTCCAGAGGAGCAACGACATAGTTTTAGCTTGAAGAGATTGGGAAAGCACCCAGGGACAAAAGGCCTTTTCGTGTTCTGTGTTCTGCCTGAAATCGGTCAATTGGCACTTGCCAAAACAAGGTTTCCTAGCACAAACTACAAAGCCGCAACTCTCTCCTGGCAGAGTAAATCCTATGCAGTGTTGCCCTGACGAGATACTGCTGGTAGAGTGAGGCCCAGGGAAAACACATTGCCTAGAGAAATCCCAGCAAAGCCGTCTGTTTCCCCACATGAATGTATGTCAGTTTGAGGTCTTTGCCAAGAACGGAGCTCAGAGGCAACATCAGATTGTGTGTATCTCCGTGAGAGAAAGAACACTGTGACTTCACCCATTCCTCTGACAAAAGCAGTTAGAAGGAGAAAACCGTCCTTTGGTTTCGCTTTCCCGCAATGAGCTCGGCAAACTGCCCTTCGCGAAGGGCAGTTTTCCCCCGGAGAACTGCCTTGCGCTAGCCGTGTTCTGGCAGTGGAACGAGTAGGCAGTGTTAGCGTTAAGCTATTGTGAAGGCTCGCTTTGGCCCAGGGAAAACAAAGCGCCTGGGGAAATCTTAACAGACCCCGGGGGCTTTTCACGGTTCCAAGTGTGGAACTGCAGACTCTTTTCCAGAGAAGAGAGCGCACAGGCAACAGCAGCCTGCACGTTTCTCAGTGAAAGGGAGAACTCCCTGACTTCATCCAGTCCTCTGAGCAAAGCAGGCAGAAGGAGAGAAACTTTCTTTCCTTCCTCTTTCCTGCAATGAATTCCTCATTTGCTCTTGCAAACGCTAGGCTTCTTCTGAAAAACTACCTCGCGGTGCACGTATCCTTCCAGAGGAGCAACGACATAGTTTTAGCTTGAAGAGATTGGGAAAGCACCCAGGGACAAAAGGCCTTTTCGTGTTCTGTGTTCTGCCTGAAATCGGTCAATTGGCACTTGCCAAAACAAGGTTTCCTAGCACAAACTACAAAGCCGCAACTCTCTCCTGGCAGAGTAAATCCTATGCAGTGTTGCCCTGACGAGATACTGCTGGTAGAGTGAGGCCCAGGGAAAACACATTGCCTAGAGAAATCCCAGCAAAGCCGTCTGTTTCCCCACATGAATGTATGTCAGTTTGAGGTCTTTGCCAAGAACGGAGCTCAGAGGCAACATCAGATTGTGTGTATCTCCGTGAGAGAAAGAACACTGTGACTTCACCCATTCCTCTGACAAAAGCAGTTAGAAGGAGAAAACCGTCCTTTGGTTTCGCTTTCCCGCAATGAGCTCGGCAAACTGCCCTTCGCGAAGGGCAGTTTTCCCCCGGAGAACTGCCTTGCGCTAGCCGTGTTCTGGCAGTGGAACGAGTAGGCAGTGTTAGCGTTAAGCTATTGTGAAGGCTCGCTTTGGCCCAGGGAAAACAAAGCGCCTGGGGAAATCTTAACAGACCCCGGGGGCTTTTCACGGTTCCAAGTGTGGAACTGCAGACTCTTTTCCAGAGAAGAGAGCGCACAGGCAACAGCAGCCTGCACGTTTCTCAGTGAAAGGGAGAACTCCCTGACTTCATCCAGTCCTCTGAGCAAAGCAGGCAGAAGGAGAGAAACTTTCTTTCCTTCCTCTTTCCTGCAATGAATTCCTGATTTGCTCTTGCAAACGCTAGGCTTCTTCTGAAAAACTACCTCGCGGTGCACGTATCCTTCCAGAGGAGCAACGACATAGTTTTAGCTTGAAGAGATTGGGAAAGCACCCAGGGACAAAAGGCCTTTTCGTGTTCTGTGTTCTGCCTGAAATCGGTCAATTGGCACTTTCCAAAACAAGGTTTCCTAGCACAAACTACAAAGCCGCAACTCTCTCCTGGCAGAGTAAATCCTATGCAGTGTTGCCCTGACGAGATACTGCTGGTAGAGTGAGGCCCAGGGAAAACACATTGCCTAGAGAAATCCCAGCAAAGCCGTCTGTTTCCCCACATGAATGTATGTCAGTTTGAGGTCTTTGCCAAGAACGGAGCTCAGAGGCAACATCAGATTGTGTGTATCTCCGTGAGAGAAAGAACACTGTGACTTCACCCATTCCTCTGACAAAAGCAGTTAGAAGGAGAAAACCGTCCTTTGGTTTCGCTTTCCCGCAATGAGCTCGGCAAACTGCCCTTCGCGAAGGGCAGTTTTCCCCCGGAGAACTGCCTTGCGCTAGCCGTGTTCTGGCAGTGGAACGAGTAGGCAGTGTTAGCGTTAAGCTATTGTGAAGGCTCGCTTTGGCCCAGGGAAAACAAAGCGCCTGGGGAAATCTTAACAGACCCCGGGGGCTTTTCACGGTTCCAAGTGTGGAACTGCAGACTCTTTTCCAGAGAAGAGAGCGCACAGGCAACAGCAGCCTGCACGTTTCTCAGTGAAAGGGAGAACTCCCTGACTTCATCCAGTCCTCTGAGCAAAGCAGGCAGAAGGAGAGAAACTTTCTTTCCTTCCTCTTTCCTGCAATGAATTCCTCATTTGCTCTTGCAAACGCTAGGCTTCTTCTGAAAAACTACCTCGCGGTGCACGTATCCTTCCAGAGGAGCAACGACATAGTTTTAGCTTGAAGAGATTGGGAAAGCACCCAGGGACAAAAGGCCTTTTCGTGTTCTGTGTTCTGCCTGAAATCGGTCAATTGGCACTTGCCAAAACAAGGTTTCCTAGCACAAACTACAAAGCCGCAACTCTCTCCTGGCAGAGTAAATCCTATGCAGTGTTGCCCTGACGAGATACTGCTGGTAGAGTGAGGCCCAGGGAAAACACATTGCCTAGAGAAATCCCAGCAAAGCCGTCTGTTTCCCCACATGAATGTATGTCAGTTTGAGGTCTTTGCCAAGAACGGAGCTCAGAGGCAACATCAGATTGTGTGTATCTCCGTGAGAGAAAGAACACTGTGACTTCACCCATTCCTCTGACAAAAGCAGTTAGAAGGAGAAAACCGTCCTTTGGTTTCGCTTTCCCGCAATGAGCTCGGCAAACTGCCCTTCGCGAAGGGCAGTTTTCCCCCGGAGAACTGCCTTGCGCTAGCCGTGTTCTGGCAGTGGAACGAGTAGGCAGTGTTAGCGTTAAGCTATTGTGAAGGCTCGCTTTGGCCCAGGGAAAACAAAGCGCCTGGGGAAATCTTAACAGACCCCGGGGGCTTTTCACGGTTCCAAGTGTGGAACTGCAGACTCTTTTCCAGAGAAGAGAGCGCACAGGCAACAGCAGCCTGCACGTTTCTCAGTGAAAGGGAGAACTCCCTGACTTCATCCAGTCCTCTGAGCAAAGCAGGCAGAAGGAGAGAAACTTTCTTTCCTTCCTCTTTCCTGCAATGAATTCCTGATTTGCTCTTGCAAACGCTAGGCTTCTTCTGAAAAACTACCTCGCGGTGCACGTATCCTTCCAGAGGAGCAACGACATAGTTTTAGCTTGAAGAGATTGGGAAAGCACCCAGGGACAAAAGGCCTTTTCGTGTTCTGTGTTCTGCCTGAAATCGGTCAATTGGCACTTTCCAAAACAAGGTTTCCTAGCACAAACTACAAAGCCGCAACTCTCTCCTGGCAGAGTAAATCCTATGCAGTGTTGCCCTGACGAGATACTGCTGGTAGAGTGAGGCCCAGGGAAAACACATTGCCTAGAGAAATCCCAGCAAAGCCGTCTGTTTCCCCACATGAATGTATGTCAGTTTGAGGTCTTTGCCAAGAACGGAGCTCAGAGGCAACATCAGATTGTGTGTATCTCCGTGAGAGAAAGAACACTGTGACTTCACCCATTCCTCTGACAAAAGCAGTTAGAAGGAGAAAACCGTCCTTTGGTTTCGCTTTCCCGCAATGAGCTCGGCAAACTGCCCTTCGCGAAGGGCAGTTTTCCCCCGGAGAACTGCCTTGCGCTAGCCGTGTTCTGGCAGTGGAACGAGTAGGCAGTGTTAGCGTTAAGCTATTGTGAAGGCTCGCTTTGGCCCAGGGAAAACAAAGCGCCTGGGGAAATCTTAACAGACCCCGGGGGCTTTTCACGGTTCCAAGTGTGGAACTGCAGACTCTTTTCCAGAGAAGAGAGCGCACAGGCAACAGCAGCCTGCACGTTTCTCAGTGAAAGGGAGAACTCCCTGACTTCATCCAGTCCTCTGAGCAAAGCAGGCAGAAGGAGAGAAACTTTCTTTCCTTCCTCTTTCCTGCAATGAATTCCTGATTTGCTCTTGCAAACGCTAGGCTTCTTCTGAAAAACTACCTCGCGGTGCACGTATCCTTCCAGAGGAGCAACGACATAGTTTTAGCTTGAAGAGATTGGGAAAGCACCCAGGGACAAAAGGCCTTTTCGTGTTCTGTGTTCTGCCTGAAATCGGTCAATTGGCACTTTCCAAAACAAGGTTTCCTAGCACAAACTACAAAGCCGCAACTCTCTCCTGGCAGAGTAAATCCTATGCAGTGTTGCCCTGACGAGATACTGCTGGTAGAGTGAGGCCCAGGGAAAACACATTGCCTAGAGAAATCCCAGCAAAGCCGTCTGTTTCCCCACATGAATGTATGTCAGTTTGAGGTCTTTGCCAAGAACGGAGCTCAGAGGCAACATCAGATTGTGTGTATCTCCGTGAGAGAAAGAACACTGTGACTTCACCCATTCCTCTGACAAAAGCAGTTAGAAGGAGAAAACCGTCCTTTGGTTTCGCTTTCCCGCAATGAGCTCGGCAAACTGCCCTTCGCGAAGGGCAGTTTTCCCCCGGAGAACTGCCTTGCGCTAGCCGTGTTCTGGCAGTGGAACGAGTAGGCAGTGTTAGCGTTAAGCTATTGTGAAGGCTCGCTTTGGCCCAGGGAAAACAAAGCGCCTGGGGAAATCTTAACAGACCCCGGGGGCTTTTCACGGTTCCAAGTGTGGAACTGCAGACTCTTTTCCAGAGAAGAGAGCGCACAGGCAACAGCAGCCTGCACGTTTCTCAGTGAAAGGGAGAACTCCCTGACTTCATCCAGTCCTCTGAGCAAAGCAGGCAGAAGGAGAGAAACTTTCTTTCCTTCCTCTTTCCTGCAATGAATTCCTCATTTGCTCTTGCAAACGCTAGGCTTCTTCTGAAAAACTACCTCGCGGTGCACGTATCCTTCCAGAGGAGCAACGACATAGTTTTAGCTTGAAGAGATTGGGAAAGCACCCAGGGACAAAAGGCCTTTTCGTGTTCTGTGTTCTGCCTGAAATCGGTCAATTGGCACTTGCCAAAACAAGGTTTCCTAGCACAAACTACAAAGCCGCAACTCTCTCCTGGCAGAGTAAATCCTATGCAGTGTTGCCCTGACGAGATACTGCTGGTAGAGTGAGGCCCAGGGAAAACACATTGCCTAGAGAAATCCCAGCAAAGCCGTCTGTTTCCCCACATGAATGTATGTCAGTTTGAGGTCTTTGCCAAGAACGGAGCTCAGAGGCAACATCAGATTGTGTGTATCTCCGTGAGAGAAAGAACACTGTGACTTCACCCATTCCTCTGACAAAAGCAGTTAGAAGGAGAAAACCGTCCTTTGGTTTCGCTTTCCCGCAATGAGCTCGGCAAACTGCCCTTCGCGAAGGGCAGTTTTCCCCCGGAGAACTGCCTTGCGCTAGCCGTGTTCTGGCAGTGGAACGAGTAGGCAGTGTTAGCGTTAAGCTATTGTGAAGGCTCGCTTTGGCCCAGGGAAAACAACGCGCCTGGGGAAATCTTAACAGACCCCGGGGGCTTTTCACGGTTCCAAGTGTGGAACTGCAGACTCTTTTCCAGAGAAGAGAGCGCACAGGCAACAGCAGCCTGCACGTTTCTCAGTGAAAGGGAGAACTCCCTGACTTCATCCAGTCCTCTGAGCAAAGCAGGCAGAAGGAGAGAAACTTTCTTTCCTTCCTCTTTCCTGCAATGAATTCCTCATTTGCTCTTGCAAACGCTAGGCTTCTTCTGAAAAACTACCTCGCGGTGCACGTATCCTTCCAGAGGAGCAACGACATAGTTTTAGCTTGAAGAGATTGGGAAAGCACCCAGGGACAAAAGAAAGGCCTTTTCGTGTTCTGTGTTCTGCCTGAAATCGGTCAATTGGCACTTGCCAAAACAAGGTTTCCTAGCACAAACTACAAAGCCGCAACTCTCTCCTGGCAGAGTAAATCCTATGCAGTGTGGCCCTGACGAGATACTGCTGGTAGAGTGAGGCCCAGGGAAAACACATTGCCTAGAGAAATCCCAGCAAAGCCGTCTGTTTCCCCACATGAATGTATGTCAGTTTGAGGTCTTTGCCAAGAACGGAGCTCAGAGGCAACATCAGATTGTGTGTATCTCCGTGAGAGAAAGAACACTGTGACTTCACCCATTCCTCTGACAAAAGCAGTTAGAAGGAGAAAACCGTCCTTTGGTTTCGCTTTCCCGCAATGAGCTCGGCAAACTGCCCTTCGCGAAGGGCAGTTTTCCCCCGGAGAACTGCCTTGCGCTAGCCGTGTTCTGGCAGTGGAACGAGTAGGCAGTGTTAGCGTTAAGCTATTGTGAAGGCTCGCTTTGGCCCAGGGAAAACAAAGCGCCTGGGGAAATCTTAACAGACCCCGGGGGCTTTTCACGGTTCCAAGTGTGGAACTGCAGACTCTTTTCCAGAGAAGAGAGCGCACAGGCAACAGCAGCCTGCACGTTTCTCAGTGAAAGGGAGAACTCCCTGACTTCATCCAGTCCTCTGAGCAAAGCAGGCAGAAGGAGAGAAACTTTCTTTCCTTCCTCTTTCCTGCAATGAATTCCTGATTTGCTCTTGCAAACGCTAGGCTTCTTCTGAAAAACTACCTCGCGGTGCACGTATCCTTCCAGAGGAGCAACGACATAGTTTTAGCTTGAAGAGATTGGGAAAGCACCCAGGGACAAAAGGCCTTTTCGTGTTCTGTGTTCTGCCTGAAATCGGTCAATTGGCACTTGCCAAAACAAGGTTTCCTAGCACAAACTACAAAGCCGCAACTCTCTCCTGGCAGAGTAAATCCTATGCAGTGTTGCCCTGACGAGATACTGCTGGTAGAGTGAGGCCCAGGGAAAACACATTGCCTAGAGAAATCCCAGCAAAGCCGTCTGTTTCCCCACATGAATGTATGTCAGTTTGAGGTCTTTGCCAAGAACGGAGCTCAGAGGCAACATCAGATTGTGTGTATCTCCGTGAGAGAAAGAACACTGTGACTTCACCCATTCCTCTGACAAAAGCAGTTAGAAGGAGAAAACCGTCCTTTGGTTTCGCTTTCCCGCAATGAGCTCGGCAAACTGCCCTTCGCGAAGGGCAGTTTTCCCCCGGAGAACTGCCTTGCGCTAGCCGTGTTCTGGCAGTGGAACGAGTAGGCAGTGTTAGCGTTAAGCTATTGTGAAGGCTCGCTTTGGCCCAGGGAAAACAAAGCGCCTGGGGAAATCTTAACAGACCCCGGGGGCTTTTCACGGTTCCAAGTGTGGAACTGCAGACTCTTTTCCAGAGAAGAGAGCGCACAGGCAACAGCAGCCTGCACGTTTCTCAGTGAAAGGGAGAACTCCCTGACTTCATCCAGTCCTCTGAGCAAAGCAGGCAGAAGGAGAGAAACTTTCTTTCCTTCCTCTTTCCTGCAATGAATTCCTCATTTGCTCTTGCAAACGCTAGGCTTCTTCTGAAAAACTACCTCGCGGTGCACGTATCCTTCCAGAGGAGCAACGACATAGTTTTAGCTTGAAGAGATTGGGAAAGCACCCAGGGACAAAAGGCCTTTTCGTGTTCTGTGTTCTGCCTGAAATCGGTCAATTGGCACTTTCCAAAACAAGGTTTCCTAGCACAAACTACAAAGCCGCAACTCTCTCCTGGCAGAGTAAATCCTATGCAGTGTTGCCCTGACGAGATACTGCTGGTAGAGTGAGGCCCAGGGAAAACACATTGCCTAGAGAAATCCCAGCAAAGCCGTCTGTTTCCCCACATGAATGTATGTCAGTTTGAGGTCTTTGCCAAGAACGGAGCTCAGAGGCAACATCAGATTGTGTGTATCTCCGTGAGAGAAAGAACACTGTGACTTCACCCATTCCTCTGACAAAAGCAGTTAGAAGGAGAAAACCGTCCTTTGGTTTCGCTTTCCCGCAATGAGCTCGGCAAACTGCCCTTCGCGAAGGGCAGTTTTCCCCCGGAGAACTGCCTTGCGCTAGCCGTGTTCTGGCAGTGGAACGAGTAGGCAGTGTTAGCGTTAAGCTATTGTGAAGGCTCGCTTTGGCCCAGGGAAAACAAAGCGCCTGGGGAAATCTTAACAGACCCCGGGGGCTTTTCACGGTTCCAAGTGTGGAACTGCAGACTCTTTTCCAGAGAAGAGAGCGCACAGGCAACAGCAGCCTGCACGTTTCTCAGTGAAAGGGAGAACTCCCTGACTTCATCCAGTCCTCTGAGCAAAGCAGGCAGAAGGAGAGAAACTTTCTTTCCGTCCTCTTTCCTGCAATGAATTCCTGATTTGCTCTTGCAAACGCTAGGCTTCTTCTGAAAAACTACCTCGCGGTGCACGTATCCTTCCAGAGGAGCAACGACATAGTTTTAGCTTGAAGAGATTGGGAAAGCACCCAGGGAGAAAAGGCCTTTTCGTGTTCTGTGTTCTGCCTGAAATCGGTCAATTGGCACTTGCCAAAACAAGGTTTCCTAGCACAAACTACAAAGCCGCAACTCTCTCCTGGCAGAGTAAATCCTATGCAGTGTTGCCCTGACGAGATACTGCTGGTAGAGTGAGGCCCAGGGAAAACACATTGCCTAGAGAAATCCCAGCAAAGCCGTCTGTTTCCCCACATGAATGTATGTCAGTTTGAGGTCTTTGCCAAGAACGGAGCTCAGAGGCAACATCAGATTGTGTGTATCTCCGTGAGAGAAAGAACACTGTGACTTCACCCATTCCTCTGACAAAAGCAGTTAGAAGGAGAAAACCGTCCTTTGGTTTCGCTTTCCCGCAATGAGCTCGGCAAACTGCCCTTCGCGAAGGGCAGTTTTCCCCCGGAGAACTGCCTTGCGCTAGCCGTGTTCTGGCAGTGGAACGAGTAGGCAGTGTTAGCGTTAAGCTATTGTGAAGGCTCGCTTTGGCCCAGGGAAAACAAAGCGCCTGGGGAAATCTTAACAGACCCCGGGGGCTTTTCACGGTTCCAAGTGTGGAACTGCACACTCTTTTCCAGAGAAGAGAGCGCACAGGCAACAGCAGCCTGCACGTTTCTCAGTGAAAGGGAGAACTCCCTGACTTCATCCAGTCCTCTGAGCAAAGCAGGCAGAAGGAGAGAAACTTTCTTTCCTTCCTCTTTCCTGCAATGAATTCCTCATTTGCTCTTGCAAACGCTAGGCTTCTTCTGAAAAACTACCTCGCGGTGCACGTATCCTTCCAGAGGAGCAACGACATAGTTTTAGCTTGAAGAGATTGGGAAAGCACCCAGGGACAAAAGGCCTTTTCGTGTTCTGTGTTCTGCCTGAAATCGGTCAATTGGCACTTGCCAAAACAAGGTTTCCTAGCACAAACTACAAAGCCGCAACTCTCTCCTGGCAGAGTAAATCCTATGCAGTGTTGCCCTGACGAGATACTGCTGGTAGAGTGAGGCCCAGGGAAAACACATTGCCTAGAGAAATCCCAGCAAAGCCGTCTGTTTCCCCACATGAATGTATGTCAGTTTGAGGTCTTTGCCAAGAACGGAGCTCAGAGGCAACATCAGATTGTGTGTATCTCCGTGAGAGAAAGAACACTGTGACTTCACCCATTCCTCTGACAAAAGCAGTTAGAAGGAGAAAACCGTCCTTTGGTTTCGCTTTCCCGCAATGAGCTCGGCAAACTGCCCTTCGCGAAGGGCAGTTTTCCCCCGGAGAACTGCCTTGCGCTAGCCGTGTTCTGGCAGTGGAACGAGTAGGCAGTGTTAGCGTTAAGCTATTGTGAAGGCTCGCTTTGGCCCAGGGAAAACAACGCGCCTGGGGAAATCTTAACAGACCCCGGGGGCTTTTCACGGTTCCAAGTGTGGAACTGCAGACTCTTTTCCAGAGAAGAGAGCGCACAGGCAACAGCAGCCTGCACGTTTCTCAGTGAAAGGGAGAACTCCCTGACTTCATCCAGTCCTCTGAGCAAAGCAGGCAGAAGGAGAGAAACTTTCTTTCCTTCCTCTTTCCTGCAATGAATTCCTCATTTGCTCTTGCAAACGCTAGGCTTCTTCTGAAAAACTACCTCGCGGTGCACGTATCCTTCCAGAGGAGCAACGACATAGTTTTAGCTTGAAGAGATTGGGAAAGCACCCAGGGACAAAAGAAAGGCCTTTTCGTGTTCTGTGTTCTGCCTGAAATCGGTCAATTGGCACTTGCCAAAACAAGGTTTCCTAGCACAAACTACAAAGCCGCAACTCTCTCCTGGCAGAGTAAATCCTATGCAGTGTTGCCCTGACGAGATACTGCTGGTAGAGTGAGGCCCAGGGAAAACACATTGCCTAGAGAAATCCCAGCAAAGCCGTCTGTTTCCCCACATGAATGTATGTCAGTTTGAGGTCTTTGCCAAGAACGGAGCTCAGAGGCAACATCAGATTGTGTGTATCTCCGTGAGAGAAAGAACACTGTGACTTCACCCATTCCTCTGACAAAAGCAGTTAGAAGGAGAAAACCGTCCTTTGGTTTCGCTTTCCCGCAATGAGCTCGGCAAACTGCCCTTCGCGAAGGGCAGTTTTCCCCCGGAGAACTGCCTTGCGCTAGCCGTGTTCTGGCAGTGGAACGAGTAGGCAGTGTTAGCGTTAAGCTATTGTGAAGGCTCGCTTTGGCCCAGGGAAAACAAAGCGCCTGGGGAAATCTTAACAGACCCCGGGGGCTTTTCACGGTTCCAAGTGTGGAACTGCAGACTCTTTTCCAGAGAAGAGAGCGCACAGGCAACAGCAGCCTGCACGTTTCTCAGTGAAAGGGAGAACTCCCTGACTTCATCCAGTCCTCTGAGCAAAGCAGGCAGAAGGAGAGAAACTTTCTTTCCTTCCTCTTTCCTGCAATGAATTCCTCATTTGCTCTTGCAAACGCTAGGCTTCTTCTGAAAAACTACCTCGCGGTGCACGTATCCTTCCAGAGGAGCAACGACATAGTTTTAGCTTGAAGAGATTGGGAAAGCACCCAGGGACAAAAGGCCTTTTCGTGTTCTGTGTTCTGCCTGAAATCGGTCAATTGGCACTTGCCAAAACAAGGTTTCCTAGCACAAACTACAAAGCCGCAACTCTCTCCTGGCAGAGTAAATCCTATGCAGTGTTGCCCTGACGAGATACTGCTGGTAGAGTGAGGCCCAGGGAAAACACATTGCCTAGAGAAATCCCAGCAAAGCCGTCTGTTTCCCCACATGAATGTATGTCAGTTTGAGGTCTTTGCCAAGAACGGAGCTCAGAGGCAACATCAGATTGTGTGTATCTCCGTGAGAGAAAGAACACTGTGACTTCACCCATTCCTCTGACAAAAGCAGTTAGAAGGAGAAAACCGTCCTTTGGTTTCGCTTTCCCGCAATGAGCTCGGCAAACTGCCCTTCGCGAAGGGCAGTTTTCCCCCGGAGAACTGCCTTGCGCTAGCCGTGTTCTGGCAGTGGAACGAGTAGGCAGTGTTAGCGTTAAGCTATTGTGAAGGCTCGCTTTGGCCCAGGGAAAACAAAGCGCCTGGGGAAATCTTAACAGACCCCGGGGGCTTTTCACGGTTCCAAGTGTGGAACTGCAGACTCTTTTCCAGAGAAGAGAGCGCACAGGCAACAGCAGCCTGCACGTTTCTCAGTGAAAGGGAGAACTCCCTGACTTCATCCAGTCCTCTGAGCAAAGCAGGCAGAAGGAGAGAAACTTTCTTTCCGTCCTCTTTCCTGCAATGAATTCCTGATTTGCTCTTGCAAACGCTAGGCTTCTTCTGAAAAACTACCTCGCGGTGCACGTATCCTTCCAGAGGAGCAACGACATAGTTTTAGCTTGAAGAGATTGGGAAAGCACCCAGGGACAAAAGGCCTTTTCGTGTTCTGTGTTCTGCCTGAAATCGGTCAATTGGCACTTGCCAAAACAAGGTTTCCTAGCACAAACTACAAAGCCGCAACTCTCTCCTGGCAGAGTAAATCCTATGCAGTGTTGCCCTGACGAGATACTGCTGGTAGAGTGAGGCCCAGGGAAAACACATTGCCTAGAGAAATCCCAGCAAAGCCGTCTGTTTCCCCACATGAATGTATGTCAGTTTGAGGTCTTTGCCAAGAACGGAGCTCAGAGGCAACATCAGATTGTGTGTATCTCCGTGAGAGAAAGAACACTGTGACTTCACCCATTCCTCTGACAAAAGCAGTTAGAAGGAGAAAACCGTCCTTTGGTTTCGCTTTCCCGCAATGAGCTCGGCAAACTGCCCTTCGCGAAGGGCAGTTTTCCCCCGGAGAACTGCCTTGCGCTAGCCGTGTTCTGGCAGTGGAACGAGTAGGCAGTGTTAGCGTTAAGCTATTGTGAAGGCTCGCTTTGGCCCAGGGAAAACAAAGCGCCTGGGGAAATCTTAACAGACCCCGGGGGCTTTTCACGGTTCCAAGTGTGGAACTGCAGACTCTTTTCCAGAGAAGAGAGCGCACAGGCAACAGCAGCCTGCACGTTTCTCAGTGAAAGGGAGAACTCCCTGACTTCATCCAGTCCTCTGAGCAAAGCAGGCAGAAGGAGAGAAACTTTCTTTCCTTCCTCTTTCCTGCAATGAATTCCTCATTTGCTCTTGCAAACGCTAGGCTTCTTCTGAAAAACTACCTCGCGGTGCACGTATCCTTCCAGAGGAGCAACGACATAGTTTTAGCTTGAAGAGATTGGGAAAGCACCCAGGGACAAAAGGCCTTTTCGTGTTCTGTGTTCTGCCTGAAATCGGTCAATTGGCACTTGCCAAAACAAGGTTTCCTAGCACAAACTACAAAGCCGCAACTCTCTCCTGGCAGAGTAAATCCTATGCAGTGTTGCCCTGACGAGATACTGCTGGTAGAGTGAGGCCCAGGGAAAACACATTGCCTAGAGAAATCCCAGCAAAGCCGTCTGTTTCCCCACATGAATGTATGTCAGTTTGAGGTCTTTGCCAAGAACGGAGCTCAGAGGCAACATCAGATTGTGTGTATCTCCGTGAGAGAAAGAACACTGTGACTTCACCCATTCCTCTGACAAAAGCAGTTAGAAGGAGAAAACCGTCCTTTGGTTTCGCTTTCCCGCAATGAGCTCGGCAAACTGCCCTTCGCGAAGGGCAGTTTTCCCCCGGAGAACTGCCTTGCGCTAGCCGTGTTCTGGCAGTGGAACGAGTAGGCAGTGTTAGCGTTAAGCTATTGTGAAGGCTCGCTTTGGCCCAGGGAAAACAACGCGCCTGGGGAAATCTTAACAGACCCCGGGGGCTTTTCACGGTTCCAAGTGTGGAACTGCAGACTCTTTTCCAGAGAAGAGAGCGCACAGGCAACAGCAGCCTGCACGTTTCTCAGTGAAAGGGAGAACTCCCTGACTTCATCCAGTCCTCTGAGCAAAGCAGGCAGAAGGAGAGAAACTTTCTTTCCTTCCTCTTTCCTGCAATGAATTCCTCATTTGCTCTTGCAAACGCTAGGCTTCTTCTGAAAAACTACCTCGCGGTGCACGTATCCTTCCAGAGGAGCAACGACATAGTTTTAGCTTGAAGAGATTGGGAAAGCACCCAGGGACAAAAGAAAGGCCTTTTCGTGTTCTGTGTTCTGCCTGAAATCGGTCAATTGGCACTTGCCAAAACAAGGTTTCCTAGCACAAACTACAAAGCCGCAACTCTCTCCTGGCAGAGTAAATCCTATGCAGTGTGGCCCTGACGAGATACTGCTGGTAGAGTGAGGCCCAGGGAAAACACATTGCCTAGAGAAATCCCAGCAAAGCCGTCTGTTTCCCCACATGAATGTATGTCAGTTTGAGGTCTTTGCCAAGAACGGAGCTCAGAGGCAACATCAGATTGTGTGTATCTCCGTGAGAGAAAGAACACTGTGACTTCACCCATTCCTCTGACAAAAGCAGTTAGAAGGAGAAAACCGTCCTTTGGTTTCGCTTTCCCGCAATGAGCTCGGCAAACTGCCCTTCGCGAAGGGCAGTTTTCCCCCGGAGAACTGCCTTGCGCTAGCCGTGTTCTGGCAGTGGAACGAGTAGGCAGTGTTAGCGTTAAGCTATTGTGAAGGCTCGCTTTGGCCCAGGGAAAACAAAGCGCCTGGGGAAATCTTAACAGACCCCGGGGGCTTTTCACGGTTCCAAGTGTGGAACTGCAGACTCTTTTCCAGAGAAGAGAGCGCACAGGCAACAGCAGCCTGCACGTTTCTCAGTGAAAGGGAGAACTCCCTGACTTCATCCAGTCCTCTGAGCAAAGCAGGCAGAAGGAGAGAAACTTTCTTTCCTTCCTCTTTCCTGCAATGAATTCCTGATTTGCTCTTGCAAACGCTAGGCTTCTTCTGAAAAACTACCTCGCGGTGCACGTATCCTTCCAGAGGAGCAACGACATAGTTTTAGCTTGAAGAGATTGGGAAAGCACCCAGGGAGAAAAGGCCTTTTCGTGTTCTGTGTTCTGCCTGAAATCGGTCAATTGGCACTTGCCAAAACAAGGTTTCCTAGCACAAACTACAAAGCCGCAACTCTCTCCTGGCAGAGTAAATCCTATGCAGTGTTGCCCTGACGAGATACTGCTGGTAGAGTGAGGCCCAGGGAAAACACATTGCCTAGAGAAATCCCAGCAAAGCCGTCTGTTTCCCCACATGAATGTATGTCAGTTTGAGGTCTTTGCCAAGAACGGAGCTCAGAGGCAACATCAGATTGTGTGTATCTCCGTGAGAGAAAGAACACTGTGACTTCACCCATTCCTCTGACAAAAGCAGTTAGAAGGAGAAAACCGTCCTTTGGTTTCGCTTTCCCGCAATGAGCTCGGCAAACTGCCCTTCGCGAAGGGCAGTTTTCCCCCGGAGAACTGCCTTGCGCTAGCCGTGTTCTGGCAGTGGAACGAGTAGGCAGTGTTAGCGTTAAGCTATTGTGAAGGCTCGCTTTGGCCCAGGGAAAACAAAGCGCCTGGGGAAATCTTAACAGACCCCGGGGGCTTTTCACGGTTCCAAGTGTGGAACTGCAGACTCTTTTCCAGAGAAGAGAGCGCACAGGCAACAGCAGCCTGCACGTTTCTCAGTGAAAGGGAGAACTCCCTGACTTCATCCAGTCCTCTGAGCAAAGCAGGCAGAAGGAGAGAAACTTTCTTTCCTTCCTCTTTCCTGCAATGAATTCCTCATTTGCTCTTGCAAACGCTAGGCTTCTTCTGAAAAACTACCTCGCGGTGCACGTATCCTTCCAGAGGAGCAACGACATAGTTTTAGCTTGAAGAGATTGGGAAAGCACCCAGGGACAAAAGGCCTTTTCGTGTTCTGTGTTCTGCCTGAAATCGGTCAATTGGCACTTGCCAAAACAAGGTTTCCTAGCACAAACTACAAAGCCGCAACTCTCTCCTGGCAGAGTAAATCCTATGCAGTGTTGCCCTGACGAGATACTGCTGGTAGAGTGAGGCCCAGGGAAAACACATTGCCTAGAGAAATCCCAGCAAAGCCGTCTGTTTCCCCACATGAATGTATGTCAGTTTGAGGTCTTTGCCAAGAACGGAGCTCAGAGGCAACATCAGATTGTGTGTATCTCCGTGAGAGAAAGAACACTGTGACTTCACCCATTCCTCTGACAAAAGCAGTTAGAAGGAGAAAACCGTCCTTTGGTTTCGCTTTCCCGCAATGAGCTCGGCAAACTGCCCTTCGCGAAGGGCAGTTTTCCCCCGGAGAACTGCCTTGCGCTAGCCGTGTTCTGGCAGTGGAACGAGTAGGCAGTGTTAGCGTTAAGCTATTGTGAAGGCTCGCTTTGGCCCAGGGAAAACAAAGCGCCTGGGGAAATCTTAACAGACCCCGGGGGCTTTTCACGGTTCCAAGTGTGGAACTGCAGACTCTTTTCCAGAGAAGAGAGCGCACAGGCAACAGCAGCCTGCACGTTTCTCAGTGAAAGGGAGAACTCCCTGACTTCATCCAGTCCTCTGAGCAAAGCAGGCAGAAGGAGAGAAACTTTCTTTCCGTCCTCTTTCCTGCAATGAATTCCTCATTTGCTCTTGCAAACGCTAGGCTTCTTCTGAAAAACTACCTCGCGGTGCACGTATCCTTCCAGAGGAGCAACGACATAGTTTTAGCTTGAAGAGATTGGGAAAGCACCCAGGGAGAAAAGGCCTTTTCGTGTTCTGTGTTCTGCCTGAAATCGGTCAATTGGCACTTCCCAAAACAAGGTTTCCTAGCACAAACTACAAAGCCGCAACTCTCTCCTGGCAGAGTAAATCCTATGCAGTGTTGCCCTGACGAGATACTGCTGGTAGAGTGAGGCCCAGGGAAAACACATTGCCTAGAGAAATCCCAGCAAAGCCGTCTGTTTCCCCACATGAATGTATGTCAGTTTGAGGTCTTTGCCAAGAACGGAGCTCAGAGGCAACATCAGATTGTGTGTATCTCCGTGAGAGAAAGAACACTGTGACTTCACCCATTCCTCTGACAAAAGCAGTTAGAAGGAGAAAACCGTCCTTTGGTTTCGCTTTCCCGCAATGAGCTCGGCAAACTGCCCTTCGCGAAGGGCAGTTTTCCCCCGGAGAACTGCCTTGCGCTAGCCGTGTTCTGGCAGTGGAACGAGTAGGCAGTGTTAGCGTTAAGCTATTGTGAAGGCTCGCTTTGGCCCAGGGAAAACAAAGCGCCTGGGGAAATCTTAACAGACCCCGGGGGCTTTTCACGGTTCCAAGTGTGGAACTGCAGACTCTTTTCCAGCACGTTTCTCAGTGAAAGGGAGAACTCCCTGACTTCATCCAGTCCTCTGAGCAAAGCAGGCAGAAGGAGAGAAACTTTCTTTCCGTCCTCTTTCCTGCAATGAATTCCTCATTTGCTCTTGCAAACGCTAGGCTTCTCTGAAAACTACCTCGCGGTGCACGTATCCTTCCAGAGGAGCAACGACATAGTTTTAGCTTGAAGAGATTGGGAAAGCACCCAGGGACAAAAGGCCTTTTCGTGTTCTGTGTTCTGCCTGAAATCGGTCAATTGGCACTTGCCAAAACAAGGTTTCCTAGCACAAACTACAAAGCCGCAACTCTCTCCTGGCAGAGTAAATCCTATGCAGTGTGGCCCTGACGAGATACTGCTGGTAGAGTGAGGCCCAGGGGGAAAACACATTGCCTAGAGAAATCCCAGCAAAGCCGTCTGTTTCCCCACATGAATGTATGTCAGTTTGAGGTCTTTGCCAAGAACGGAGCTCAGAGGCAACATCAGATTGTGTGTATCTCCGTGAGAGAAAGAACACTGTGACTTCACCCATACCTCTGACAAAAGCAGTTAGAAGGAGAAAACCGTCCTTTGGTTTCGCTTTCCCGCAATGAGCTCGGCAAACTGCCCTTCGCGAAGGGCAGTTTTCCCCAGGAGAACTGCACTTGCGCTAGCCGTGTTCTGGCAGTGGAACGAGTAGGCAGTGTTAGCGTTAAGCTATTGTGAAGGCTCGCTTTGGCCCAGGGAAAACAAAGCGCCTGGGGAAAATCTTAACAGACCCCCGGGGGCTTTTCACGGTTCCAAGTGTGGAACTGCAGACTCTTTTCCAGAGAAGAGAGCGCACAGGCAACAGCAGCCTGCACGTTTCTCAGTGAAAGGGAGAACTCCCTGACTTCATCCAGTCCTCTGAGCAAAGCAGGCAGAAGGAGAGAAACTTTCTTTCCTTCCTCTTTCCTGCAATGAATTCCTGATTTGCTCTTGCAAACGCTAGGCTTCTTCTGAAAACAATACCTCGCGGTGCACGTATCCTTCCAGAGGAGCAACGACATAGTTTTAGCTTGAAGAGATTGGGAAAGCACCCCCAGGGACAAAAGGCCTTTTCGTGTTCTGTGTTCTGCCTGAAATCGGTCAATTGGCACTTGCCAAAACAAGGTTTCCTAGCACAAACTACAAAGCCGCAACTCTCTCCTGGCAGAGTAAATCCTATGCAGTGTTGCCCTGACGAGATACTGCTGGTAGAGTGAGGCCCAGGGAAAACACATTGCCATAGAGAAATCCCAGCAAAGCGTCTGTTTCCCCACATGAATGTATGTCAGTTTGAGGTCTTTGCCAAGAACGGGAGCTCAGAGGCAACATCAGATTGTGTGTATCTCCGTGAGAGAAAGAACACTGTGACTTCACCCATTCCTCTGACAAAAGCAGTTAGAAGGAGAAAACCGTCCTTTGGTTTCGCTTTCCCCGCAATGAGCTCGGCAAACTGCCCTTCGCGAAGGGCAGTTTTCCCCCCGGAGAACTGCCTTGCGCTAGCCGGTGTTCTGGCATGTGGAACGAGTAGGCAGTGTTAGCGTTAAGCTATTGTGAAGGCTCGCTTTGGCCCAGGGAAAACAAAGGCGCCTGGGGAAATCTTAACAGACCCCGGGGGCTTTTCACGGTTCCAAGTGTGGAACCTGCACACTCTTTTCCAGAGAGAAGAGAGCGCACAGGCAACAGCAGCCTGCACGTTTCTCAGTGAAAGGGAGAACTCCTGACTTCATCCAGTCCCTCTGAGCAAAGCAGGCAGAAGGAGAGAAACTTTCTTTCCTTCCTCTTTCCTGCAATGAATTCCTGATTTGCTCTTGCAAACGCTAGGCTTCTTCTGAAAAACTACCTCGCCGGTGCACGTATCCTTCCAGAGGAGCAACGACATAGTTTTAGCTTGAAGAGATTGGGAAAGCACCCAGGGACAAAAGGCCTTTTCGTGTTCTGTGTTCTGCCTGAAATCGGTCAATTGGCACTTGCCAAAACAAGGTTTCCTAGCACAAACTACAAAGCCGCAACCTCTCTCCTGGCAGAGTAAATCCTATGCAGTGTTGCCCTGACGAGATACTGCTGGTAGAGTGGAGGCCAGGGGAAAACACATTGCCTAGAGAAATCCCAGCAAAGCCGTCTGTTTCCCCACATGAATGTATGTCAGTTTGAGGTCTTTGCCAAGAACGGAGCTCAGAGGCAACATCAGATTGTGTGTATCTCCGTGAGAGAAAGAACACTGTGACTTCACCCATTCCTCTGACAAAAGCAGTTAGAAGGAGAAAACCGTCCTTTGGTTTCGCTTTCCCGCAATGAGCTCGGCAAACTGCCCTTCGCGAAGGGCAGTTTTCCCCCGGAGAACTGCCTTGCGCTAGCCGTGTTCTGGCAGTGGAACGAGTAGGCAGTGTTAGCGTTAAGCTATTGTGAAGGCTCGCTTTGGCCCAGGGAAAACAAAGCGCCTGGGGAAATCTTAACAGACCCCGGGGGCTTTTCACGGTTCCAAGTGTGGAAACTGCAGACTCTTTTCCAGAGAAGAGAGCGCACAGGCAACAGCAGCCTGCACGTTTTCTCAGTGAAAGGGAGAACTCCCTGACTTCATCCAGTCCTCTGAGCAAAGCAGGCAGAAGGAGAGAAACTTTCTTTCCTTCCTCTTTCCTGCAATGAATTCCTGATTTGCTCTTGCAAACGCTAGGCTTCTTCTGAAAAACTACCTCGCGGTGCACGTATCCTTCCAGAGGAGCAACGACATAGTTTTAGCTTGAAGAGATTGGGAAAGCACCCAGGGACAAAAGGCCTTTTCGTGTTCCTGTGTTCTGCCTGAAATCGGTCAATTGGGCACTTTCCAAAACAAGGTTTCCTAGCACAAACTACAAAGCCGCAACTCTCTCCTGGCAGAGTAAATCCTATGCAGTGTTGCCCTGACGAGATACTGCTGGTAGAGTGAGGCCCAGGGAAAACACATTGCCTAGAGAAATCCCAGCAAAGCCGTCTGTTTCCCCACATGAATGTATGTCAGTTTGAGGTCTTTGCCAAGAACGGAGCTCAGAGGCAACATCAGATTGTGTGTATCTCCGTGAGAGAAGAACACTGTGACTTCACCCATTCCTCTGACAAAAGCAGTTAGAAGGAGAAAACCGTCCTTTGGTTTCGCTTTCCCCGCAATGAGCTCGGCAAACTGCCCTTCGCGAAGGGCAGTTTTCCCCCGGAGAACTGCCTTGCGCTAGCCGTGTGTCTGGCAGTGGAACGAGTAGGCAGTGTTAGCGTTAAGCTATTGTGAAGGCTCGCTTTGGCCCAGGGAAAACAAAGCGCCTGGGGAAATCTTAACAGACCCCGGGGGCTTTTCACGGTTCCAAGTGTGGAACTGCAGACTCTTTTCCAGAGAAGAGAGCGCACAGGCAACAGCAGCCTGCACGTTTCTCAGTGAAAGGGAGAACTCCCTGACTTCATCCAGTCCTCTGAGCAAAGCAGGCAGAAGGAGAGAAACTTTCTTTCCGTCCTCTTTCCTGCAATGAATTCCTCATTTGCTCTTGCAAACGCTAGGCTTCTTCTGAAAAACTACCTCGCGGTGCACGTATCCTTCCAGAGGAGCAACGACATAGTTTTAGCTTGAAGAGTTTGGGGAAAGCACCCGGGACAAAAGGCCTTTTCGTGTTCTGTGTTCTGCCTGAAATCGGTCAATTGGCACTTGCCAAAACAAGGTTTCCTAGCACAAACTACAAAGCCGCAACTCTCTCCTGGCAGAGTAAATCCTATGCAGTGTTGCCCTGACGAGATACTGCTGGTAGAGTGAGGCCCAGGGAAAACACATTGGCCTAGAGAAATCCCAGCAAAGCCGTCTGTTTCCCCACATGAATGTATGTCAGTTTGAGGTCTTTGCCAAGAACGGAGCTCAGAGGCAACATCAGATTGTGTGTATCTCCGTGAGAGAAAGAACACTGTGACTTCACCCATTCCTCTGACAAAAGCAGTTAGAAGGAGAAAACCGTCCTTTGGTTTCGCTTTCCCGCAATGAGCTCGGCAAACTGCCCTTCGCGAAGGGCAGTTTTCCCCCGGAGAACTGCCTTGCGCTAGCCGTGTTCTGGCAGTGGAACGAGTAGGCAGTGTTAGCGTTAAGCTATTGTGAAGGCTCGCTTTGGCCCAGGGAAAACAAAGCGCCTGGGGAAATCTTAACAGACCCCGGGGGCTTTTCACTGGTTCCAAGTGTGGAACTGCACACTCTTTTCCAGAGAAGAGAGCGCACAGGCAACAGCAGCCTGCACGTTTCTCAGTGAAAGGGAGAACTCCCTGACTTCATCCAGTCCTCTGAGCAAAGCAGGCAGAAGGAGAGAAACTTTCTTTCCTTCCTCTTTCCTGCAATGAATTCCTCATTTGCTCTTGCAAACGCTAGGCTTCTTCTGAAAAACTACCTCGCGGTGCACGTATCCTTCCAGAGGAGCAACGACATAGTTTTAGCTTGAAGAGATTGGGAAAGCACCCAGGGACAAAAGGCCTTTTCGTGTGTTCTGTGTTCTGCCTGAAATCGGTCAATTGGCACTTGCCAAAACAAGGTTTCCTAGCACAAACTACAAAGCCGCAACTCTCTCCTGGCAGAGTAAATCCTATGCAGTGTTGCCCTGACGAGATACTGCTGGTAGAGTGAGGCCCAGGGAAAACACATTGCCTAGAGAAATCCCAGCAAAGCCGTCTGTTTCCCCACATGAATGTATGTCAGTTTGAGGTCTTTGCCAAGAACGGAGCTCAGAGGCAACATCAGATTGTGTGTATCTCCGTGAGAGAAAGAACACTGTGACTTCACCCATTCCTCTGACAAAAGCAGTTAGAAGGAGAAAACCCGTCCTTTGGTTTCGCTTTCCCGCAATGAGCTCGGCAAACTGCCCTTCGCGAAGGGCAGTTTTCCCCCGGAGAACTGCCCTTGCGCTAGCCGTGTTCTGGCAGTGGAACGAGTAGGCAGTGTTTAGCGTTAAGCTATTGTGAAGGCTCGCTTTGGCCCAGGGAAAACAACGCGCCTGGGGAAATCTTAACAGACCCCGGGGGCTTTTTCACGGTTCCAAGTGTGGAACTGCAGACTCTTTTCCAGAGAAGAGAGCGCACAGGCAACAGCAGCCTGCACGTTTCTCAGTGAAAGGGAGAACTCCCTGACTTCATCCAGTCCTCTGAGCAAAGCAGGCAGAAGGAGAGGAAACTTTCTTTCCTTCCTCTTTCCTGCAATGAATTCCTCATTTGCTCTTGCAAACGCTAGGCTTCTTCTGAAAAACTACCTCGCGGTGCACGTATCCCTTCCAGAGGAGCAACGACATAGTTTTAGCTTGAAGAGATTGGGAAAGCACCCAGGGACAAAGAAAGGCCTTTTCGTGTTCTGTGTTCTGCCTGAAATCGGTCAATTGGCACTTGCCAAAACAAGGTTTCCTAGCACAAACTACAAAGCCGCAACTCTCTCCTGGCAGAGTAAATCTCTCTCCTGGCAGAGTAAATCCTATGCAGTGTTGCCCTGACGAGATACTGCTGGTAGAGTGAGGCCCAGGGAAAACACATTGCCTAGAGAAATCCCAGCAAAGCCGTCTGTTTCCCCACATGAATGTATGTCAGTTTGAGGTCTTTGCCAAGAACGGAGCTCAGAGGCAACATCAGATTGTGTGTATCTCCGTGAGAGAAAGAACACTGTGACTTCACCCATTCCTCTGACAAAAGCAGTTAGAAGGAGAAAACCGTCCTTTGGTTTCGCTTTCCCGCAATGAGCTCGGCAAACTGCCCTTCGCGAAGGGCAGTTTTCCCCCGGAGAACTGCCTTGCGCTAGCCGTGTTCTGGCAGTGGAACGAGTAGGCAGTGTTAGCGTTAAGCTATTGTGAAGGCTCGCTTTGGCCCAGGGAAAACAAAGCGCCTGGGGAAATCTTAACAGACCCCGGGGGCTTTTCACGGTTCCAAGTGTGGAACTGCAGACTCTTTTCCAGAGAAGAGAGCGCACAGGCAACAGCAGCCTGCACGTTTCTCAGTGAAAGGGAGAACTCCCTGACTTCATCCAGTCCTCTGAGCAAAGCAGGCAGAAGGAGAGAAACTTTCTTTCCGTCCTCTTTCCTGCAATGAATTCCTGATTTGCTCTTGCAAACGCTAGGCTTCTTCTGAAAAACTACCTCGCGGTGCACGTATCCTTCCAGAGGAGCAACGACATAGTTTTAGCTTGAAGAGATTGGGAAAGCACCCAGGGACAAAAGGCCTTTTCGTGTTCTGTGTTCTGCCTGAAATCGGTCAATTGGCACTTTCCAAAACAAGGTTTCCTAGCACAAACTACAAAGCCGCAACTCTCTCCTGGCAGAGTAAATCCTATGCAGTGTTGCCCTGACGAGATACTGCTGGTAGAGTGAGGCCCAGGGAAAACACATTGCCTAGAGAAATCCCAGCAAAGCCGTCTGTTTCCCCACATGAATGTATGTCAGTTTGAGGTCTTTGCCAAGAACGGAGCTCAGAGGCAACATCAGATTGTGTGTATCTCCGTGAGAGAAAGAACACTGTGACTTCACCCATTCCTCTGACAAAAGCAGTTAGAAGGAGAAAACCGTCCTTTGGTTTCGCTTTCCCGCAATGAGCTCGGCAAACTGCCCTTCGCGAAGGGCAGTTTTCCCCCGGAGAACTGCCTTGCGCTAGCCGTGTTCTGGCAGTGGAACGAGTAGGCAGTGTTAGCGTTAAGCTATTGTGAAGGCTCGCTTTGGCCCAGGGAAAACAAAGCGCCTGGGGAAATCTTAACAGACCCCGGGGGCTTTTCACGGTTCCAAGTGTGGAACTGCAGACTCTTTTCCAGAGAAGAGAGCGCACAGGCAACAGCAGCCTGCACGTTTCTCAGTGAAAGGGAGAACTCCCTGACTTCATCCAGTCCTCTGAGCAAAGCAGGCAGAAGGAGAGAAACTTTCTTTCCGTCCTCTTTCCTGCAATGAATTCCTGATTTGCTCTTGCAAACGCTAGGCTTCTTCTGAAAAACTACCTCGCGGTGCACGTATCCTTCCAGAGGAGCAACGACATAGTTTTAGCTTGAAGAGATTGGGAAAGCACCCAGGGACAAAAGGCCTTTTCGTGTTCTGTGTTCTGCCTGAAATCGGTCAATTGGCACTTGCCAAAACAAGGTTTCCTAGCACAAACTACAAAGCCGCAACTCTCTCCTGGCAGAGTAAATCCTATGCAGTGTTGCCCTGACGAGATACTGCTGGTAGAGTGAGGCCCAGGGAAAACACATTGCCTAGAGAAATCCCAGCAAAGCCGTCTGTTTCCCCACATGAATGTATGTCAGTTTGAGGTCTTTGCCAAGAACGGAGCTCAGAGGCAACATCAGATTGTGTGTATCTCCGTGAGAGAAAGAACACTGTGACTTCACCCATTCCTCTGACAAAAGCAGTTAGAAGGAGAAAACCGTCCTTTGGTTTCGCTTTCCCGCAATGAGCTCGGCAAACTGCCCTTCGCGAAGGGCAGTTTTCCCCCGGAGAACTGCCTTGCGCTAGCCGTGTTCTGGCAGTGGAACGAGTAGGCAGTGTTAGCGTTAAGCTATTGTGAAGGCTCGCTTTGGCCCAGGGAAAACAAAGCGCCTGGGGAAATCTTAACAGACCCCGGGGGCTTTTCACGGTTCCAAGTGTGGAACTGCACACTCTTTTCCAGAGAAGAGAGCGCACAGGCAACAGCAGCCTGCACGTTTCTCAGTGAAAGGGAGAACTCCCTGACTTCATCCAGTCCTCTGAGCAAAGCAGGCAGAAGGAGAGAAACTTTCTTTCCTTCCTCTTTCCTGCAATGAATTCCTCATTTGCTCTTGCAAACGCTAGGCTTCTTCTGAAAAACTACCTCGCGGTGCACGTATCCTTCCAGAGGAGCAACGACATAGTTTTAGCTTGAAGAGATTGGGAAAGCACCCAGGGACAAAAGGCCTTTTCGTGTTCTGTGTTCTGCCTGAAATCGGTCAATTGGCACTTGCCAAAACAAGGTTTCCTAGCACAAACTACAAAGCCGCAACTCTCTCCTGGCAGAGTAAATCCTATGCAGTGTTGCCCTGACGAGATACTGCTGGTAGAGTGAGGCCCAGGGAAAACACATTGCCTAGAGAAATCCCAGCAAAGCCGTCTGTTTCCCCACATGAATGTATGTCAGTTTGAGGTCTTTGCCAAGAACGGAGCTCAGAGGCAACATCAGATTGTGTGTATCTCCGTGAGAGAAAGAACACTGTGACTTCACCCATTCCTCTGACAAAAGCAGTTAGAAGGAGAAAACCGTCCTTTGGTTTCGCTTTCCCGCAATGAGCTCGGCAAACTGCCCTTCGCGAAGGGCAGTTTTCCCCCGGAGAACTGCCTTGCGCTAGCCGTGTTCTGGCAGTGGAACGAGTAGGCAGTGTTAGCGTTAAGCTATTGTGAAGGCTCGCTTTGGCCCAGGGAAAACAACGCGCCTGGGGAAATCTTAACAGACCCCGGGGGCTTTTCACGGTTCCAAGTGTGGAACTGCAGACTCTTTTCCAGAGAAGAGAGCGCACAGGCAACAGCAGCCTGCACGTTTCTCAGTGAAAGGGAGAACTCCCTGACTTCATCCAGTCCTCTGAGCAAAGCAGGCAGAAGGAGAGAAACTTTCTTTCCTTCCTCTTTCCTGCAATGAATTCCTCATTTGCTCTTGCAAACGCTAGGCTTCTTCTGAAAAACTACCTCGCGGTGCACGTATCCTTCCAGAGGAGCAACGACATAGTTTTAGCTTGAAGAGATTGGGAAAGCACCCAGGGACAAAAGAAAGGCCTTTTCGTGTTCTGTGTTCTGCCTGAAATCGGTCAATTGGCACTTGCCAAAACAAGGTTTCCTAGCACAAACTACAAAGCCGCAACTCTCTCCTGGCAGAGTAAATCCTATGCAGTGTGGCCCTGACGAGATACTGCTGGTAGAGTGAGGCCCAGGGAAAACACATTGCCTAGAGAAATCCCAGCAAAGCCGTCTGTTTCCCCACATGAATGTATGTCAGTTTGAGGTCTTTGCCAAGAACGGAGCTCAGAGGCAACATCAGATTGTGTGTATCTCCGTGAGAGAAAGAACACTGTGACTTCACCCATTCCTCTGACAAAAGCAGTTAGAAGGAGAAAACCGTCCTTTGGTTTCGCTTTCCCGCAATGAGCTCGGCAAACTGCCCTTCGCGAAGGGCAGTTTTCCCCCGGAGAACTGCCTTGCGCTAGCCGTGTTCTGGCAGTGGAACGAGTAGGCAGTGTTAGCGTTAAGCTATTGTGAAGGCTCGCTTTGGCCCAGGGAAAACAAAGCGCCTGGGGAAATCTTAACAGACCCCGGGGGCTTTTCACGGTTCCAAGTGTGGAACTGCACACTCTTTTCCAGAGAAGAGAGCGCACAGGCAACAGCAGCCTGCACGTTTCTCAGTGAAAGGGAGAACTCCCTGACTTCATCCAGTCCTCTGAGCAAAGCAGGCAGAAGGAGAGAAACTTTCTTTCCTTCCTCTTTCCTGCAATGAATTCCTGATTTGCTCTTGCAAACGCTAGGCTTCTTCTGAAAAACTACCTCGCGGTGCACGTATCCTTCCAGAGGAGCAACGACATAGTTTTAGCTTGAAGAGATTGGGAAAGCACCCAGGGACAAAAGGCCTTTTCGTGTTCTGTGTTCTGCCTGAAATCGGTCAATTGGCACTTGCCAAAACAAGGTTTCCTAGCACAAACTACAAAGCCGCAACTCTCTCCTGGCAGAGTAAATCCTATGCAGTGTTGCCCTGACGAGATACTGCTGGTAGAGTGAGGCCCAGGGAAAACACATTGCCTAGAGAAATCCCAGCAAAGCCGTCTGTTTCCCCACATGAATGTATGTCAGTTTGAGGTCTTTGCCAAGAACGGAGCTCAGAGGCAACATCAGATTGTGTGTATCTCCGTGAGAGAAAGAACACTGTGACTTCACCCATTCCTCTGACAAAAGCAGTTAGAAGGAGAAAACCGTCCTTTGGTTTCGCTTTCCCGCAATGAGCTCGGCAAACTGCCCTTCGCGAAGGGCAGTTTTCCCCCGGAGAACTGCCTTGCGCTAGCCGTGTTCTGGCAGTGGAACGAGTAGGCAGTGTTAGCGTTAAGCTATTGTGAAGGCTCGCTTTGGCCCAGGGAAAACAAAGCGCCTGGGGAAATCTTAACAGACCCCGGGGGCTTTTCACGGTTCCAAGTGTGGAACTGCACACTCTTTTCCAGAGAAGAGAGCGCACAGGCAACAGCAGCCTGCACGTTTCTCAGTGAAAGGGAGAACTCCCTGACTTCATCCAGTCCTCTGAGCAAAGCAGGCAGAAGGAGAGAAACTTTCTTTCCTTCCTCTTTCCTGCAATGAATTCCTCATTTGCTCTTGCAAACGCTAGGCTTCTTCTGAAAAACTACCTCGCGGTGCACGTATCCTTCCAGAGGAGCAACGACATAGTTTTAGCTTGAAGAGATTGGGAAAGCACCCAGGGACAAAAGGCCTTTTCGTGTTCTGTGTTCTGCCTGAAATCGGTCAATTGGCACTTGCCAAAACAAGGTTTCCTAGCACAAACTACAAAGCCGCAACTCTCTCCTGGCAGAGTAAATCCTATGCAGTGTTGCCCTGACGAGATACTGCTGGTAGAGTGAGGCCCAGGGAAAACACATTGCCTAGAGAAATCCCAGCAAAGCCGTCTGTTTCCCCACATGAATGTATGTCAGTTTGAGGTCTTTGCCAAGAACGGAGCTCAGAGGCAACATCAGATTGTGTGTATCTCCGTGAGAGAAAGAACACTGTGACTTCACCCATTCCTCTGACAAAAGCAGTTAGAAGGAGAAAACCGTCCTTTGGTTTCGCTTTCCCGCAATGAGCTCGGCAAACTGCCCTTCGCGAAGGGCAGTTTTCCCCCGGAGAACTGCCTTGCGCTAGCCGTGTTCTGGCAGTGGAACGAGTAGGCAGTGTTAGCGTTAAGCTATTGTGAAGGCTCGCTTTGGCCCAGGGAAAACAAAGCGCCTGGGGAAATCTTAACAGACCCCGGGGGCTTTTCACGGTTCCAAGTGTGGAACTGCAGACTCTTTTCCAGAGAAGAGAGCGCACAGGCAACAGCAGCCTGCACGTTTCTCAGTGAAAGGGAGAACTCCCTGACTTCATCCAGTCCTCTGAGCAAAGCAGGCAGAAGGAGAGAAACTTTCTTTCCGTCCTCTTTCCTGCAATGAATTCCTCATTTGCTCTTGCAAACGCTAGGCTTCTTCTGAAAAACTACCTCGCGGTGCACGTATCCTTCCAGAGGAGCAACGACATAGTTTTAGCTTGAAGAGATTGGGAAAGCACCCAGGGAGAAAAGGCCTTTTCGTGTTCTGTGTTCTGCCTGAAATCGGTCAATTGGCACTTCCCAAAACAAGGTTTCCTAGCACAAACTACAAAGCCGCAACTCTCTCCTGGCAGAGTAAATCCTATGCAGTGTTGCCCTGACGAGATACTGCTGGTAGAGTGAGGCCCAGGGAAAACACATTGCCTAGAGAAATCCCAGCAAAGCCGTCTGTTTCCCCACATGAATGTATGTCAGTTTGAGGTCTTTGCCAAGAACGGAGCTCAGAGGCAACATCAGATTGTGTGTATCTCCGTGAGAGAAAGAACACTGTGACTTCACCCATTCCTCTGACAAAAGCAGTTAGAAGGAGAAAACCGTCCTTTGGTTTCGCTTTCCCGCAATGAGCTCGGCAAACTGCCCTTCGCGAAGGGCAGTTTTCCCCCGGAGAACTGCCTTGCGCTAGCCGTGTTCTGGCAGTGGAACGAGTAGGCAGTGTTAGCGTTAAGCTATTGTGAAGGCTCGCTTTGGCCCAGGGAAAACAAAGCGCCTGGGGAAATCTTAACAGACCCCGGGGGCTTTTCACGGTTCCAAGTGTGGAACTGCAGACTCTTTTCCAGAGAAGAGAGCGCACAGGCAACAGCAGCCTGCACGTTTCTCAGTGAAAGGGAGAACTCCCTGACTTCATCCAGTCCTCTGAGCAAAGCAGGCAGAAGGAGAGAAACTTTCTTTCCGTCCTCTTTCCTGCAATGAATTCCTCATTTGCTCTTGCAAACGCTAGGCTTCTTCTGAAAAACTACCTCGCGGTGCACGTATCCTTCCAGAGGAGCAACGACATAGTTTTAGCTTGAAGAGATTGGGAAAGCACCCAGGGACAAAAGGCCTTTTCGTGTTCTGTGTTCTGCCTGAAATCGGTCAATTGGCACTTGCCAAAACAAGGTTTCCTAGCACAAACTACAAAGCCGCAACTCTCTCCTGGCAGAGTAAATCCTATGCAGTGTGGCCCTGACGAGATACTGCTGGTAGAGTGAGGCCCAGGGAAAACACATTGCCTAGAGAAATCCCAGCAAAGCCGTCTGTTTCCCCACATGAATGTATGTCAGTTTGAGGTCTTTGCCAAGAACGGAGCTCAGAGGCAACATCAGATTGTGTGTATCTCCGTGAGAGAAAGAACACTGTGACTTCACCCATTCCTCTGACAAAAGCAGTTAGAAGGAGAAAACCGTCCTTTGGTTTCGCTTTCCCGCAATGAGCTCGGCAAACTGCCCTTCGCGAAGGGCAGTTTTCCCCCGGAGAACTGCCTTGCGCTAGCCGTGTTCTGGCAGTGGAACGAGTAGGCAGTGTTAGCGTTAAGCTATTGTGAAGGCTCGCTTTGGCCCAGGGAAAACAAAGCGCCTGGGGAAATCTTAACAGACCCCGGGGGCTTTTCACGGTTCCAAGTGTGGAACTGCAGACTCTTTTCCAGAGAAGAGAGCGCACAGGCAACAGCAGCCTGCACGTTTCTCAGTGAAAGGGAGAACTCCCTGACTTCATCCAGTCCTCTGAGCAAAGCAGGCAGAAGGAGAGAAACTTTCTTTCCTTCCTCTTTCCTGCAATGAATTCCTGATTTGCTCTTGCAAACGCTAGGCTTCTTCTGAAAAACTACCTCGCGGTGCACGTATCCTTCCAGAGGAGCAACGACATAGTTTTAGCTTGAAGAGATTGGGAAAGCACCCAGGGACAAAAGGCCTTTTCGTGTTCTGTGTTCTGCCTGAAATCGGTCAATTGGCACTTGCCAAAACAAGGTTTCCTAGCACAAACTACAAAGCCGCAACTCTCTCCTGGCAGAGTAAATCCTATGCAGTGTTGCCCTGACGAGATACTGCTGGTAGAGTGAGGCCCAGGGAAAACACATTGCCTAGAGAAATCCCAGCAAAGCCGTCTGTTTCCCCACATGAATGTATGTCAGTTTGAGGTCTTTGCCAAGAACGGAGCTCAGAGGCAACATCAGATTGTGTGTATCTCCGTGAGAGAAAGAACACTGTGACTTCACCCATTCCTCTGACAAAAGCAGTTAGAAGGAGAAAACCGTCCTTTGGTTTCGCTTTCCCGCAATGAGCTCGGCAAACTGCCCTTCGCGAAGGGCAGTTTTCCCCCGGAGAACTGCCTTGCGCTAGCCGTGTTCTGGCAGTGGAACGAGTAGGCAGTGTTAGCGTTAAGCTATTGTGAAGGCTCGCTTTGGCCCAGGGAAAACAAAGCGCCTGGGGAAATCTTAACAGACCCCGGGGGCTTTTCACGGTTCCAAGTGTGGAACTGCACACTCTTTTCCAGAGAAGAGAGCGCACAGGCAACAGCAGCCTGCACGTTTCTCAGTGAAAGGGAGAACTCCCTGACTTCATCCAGTCCTCTGAGCAAAGCAGGCAGAAGGAGAGAAACTTTCTTTCCTTCCTCTTTCCTGCAATGAATTCCTGATTTGCTCTTGCAAACGCTAGGCTTCTTCTGAAAAACTACCTCGCGGTGCACGTATCCTTCCAGAGGAGCAACGACATAGTTTTAGCTTGAAGAGATTGGGAAAGCACCCAGGGACAAAAGGCCTTTTCGTGTTCTGTGTTCTGCCTGAAATCGGTCAATTGGCACTTGCCAAAACAAGGTTTCCTAGCACAAACTACAAAGCCGCAACTCTCTCCTGGCAGAGTAAATCCTATGCAGTGTTGCCCTGACGAGATACTGCTGGTAGAGTGAGGCCCAGGGAAAACACATTGCCTAGAGAAATCCCAGCAAAGCCGTCTGTTTCCCCACATGAATGTATGTCAGTTTGAGGTCTTTGCCAAGAACGGAGCTCAGAGGCAACATCAGATTGTGTGTATCTCCGTGAGAGAAAGAACACTGTGACTTCACCCATTCCTCTGACAAAAGCAGTTAGAAGGAGAAAACCGTCCTTTGGTTTCGCTTTCCCGCAATGAGCTCGGCAAACTGCCCTTCGCGAAGGGCAGTTTTCCCCCGGAGAACTGCCTTGCGCTAGCCGTGTTCTGGCAGTGGAACGAGTAGGCAGTGTTAGCGTTAAGCTATTGTGAAGGCTCGCTTTGGCCCAGGGAAAACAAAGCGCCTGGGGAAATCTTAACAGACCCCGGGGGCTTTTCACGGTTCCAAGTGTGGAACTGCAGACTCTTTTCCAGAGAAGAGAGCGCACAGGCAACAGCAGCCTGCACGTTTCTCAGTGAAAGGGAGAACTCCCTGACTTCATCCAGTCCTCTGAGCAAAGCAGGCAGAAGGAGAGAAACTTTCTTTCCGTCCTCTTTCCTGCAATGAATTCCTGATTTGCTCTTGCAAACGCTAGGCTTCTTCTGAAAAACTACCTCGCGGTGCACGTATCCTTCCAGAGGAGCAACGACATAGTTTTAGCTTGAAGAGATTGGGAAAGCACCCAGGGACAAAAGGCCTTTTCGTGTTCTGTGTTCTGCCTGAAATCGGTCAATTGGCACTTGCCAAAACAAGGTTTCCTAGCACAAACTACAAAGCCGCAACTCTCTCCTGGCAGAGTAAATCCTATGCAGTGTTGCCCTGACGAGATACTGCTGGTAGAGTGAGGCCCAGGGAAAACACATTGCCTAGAGAAATCCCAGCAAAGCCGTCTGTTTCCCCACATGAATGTATGTCAGTTTGAGGTCTTTGCCAAGAACGGAGCTCAGAGGCAACATCAGATTGTGTGTATCTCCGTGAGAGAAAGAACACTGTGACTTCACCCATTCCTCTGACAAAAGCAGTTAGAAGGAGAAAACCGTCCTTTGGTTTCGCTTTCCCGCAATGAGCTCGGCAAACTGCCCTTCGCGAAGGGCAGTTTTCCCCCGGAGAACTGCCTTGCGCTAGCCGTGTTCTGGCAGTGGAACGAGTAGGCAGTGTTAGCGTTAAGCTATTGTGAAGGCTCGCTTTGGCCCAGGGAAAACAAAGCGCCTGGGGAAATCTTAACAGACCCCGGGGGCTTTTCACGGTTCCAAGTGTGGAACTGCAGACTCTTTTCCAGAGAAGAGAGCGCACAGGCAACAGCAGCCTGCACGTTTCTCAGTGAAAGGGAGAACTCCCTGACTTCATCCAGTCCTCTGAGCAAAGCAGGCAGAAGGAGAGAAACTTTCTTTCCTTCCTCTTTCCTGCAATGAATTCCTGATTTGCTCTTGCAAACGCTAGGCTTCTTCTGAAAAACTACCTCGCGGTGCACGTATCCTTCCAGAGGAGCAACGACATAGTTTTAGCTTGAAGAGATTGGGAAAGCACCCAGGGAGAAAAGGCCTTTTCGTGTTCTGTGTTCTGCCTGAAATCGGTCAATTGGCACTTGCCAAAACAAGGTTTCCTAGCACAAACTACAAAGCCGCAACTCTCTCCTGGCAGAGTAAATCCTATGCAGTGTTGCCCTGACGAGATACTGCTGGTAGAGTGAGGCCCAGGGAAAACACATTGCCTAGAGAAATCCCAGCAAAGCCGTCTGTTTCCCCACATGAATGTATGTCAGTTTGAGGTCTTTGCCAAGAACGGAGCTCAGAGGCAACATCAGATTGTGTGTATCTCCGTGAGAGAAAGAACACTGTGACTTCACCCATTCCTCTGACAAAAGCAGTTAGAAGGAGAAAACCGTCCTTTGGTTTCGCTTTCCCGCAATGAGCTCGGCAAACTGCCCTTCGCGAAGGGCAGTTTTCCCCCGGAGAACTGCCTTGCGCTAGCCGTGTTCTGGCAGTGGAACGAGTAGGCAGTGTTAGCGTTAAGCTATTGTGAAGGCTCGCTTTGGCCCAGGGAAAACAAAGCGCCTGGGGAAATCTTAACAGACCCCGGGGGCTTTTCACGGTTCCAAGTGTGGAACTGCAGACTCTTTTCCAGAGAAGAGAGCGCACAGGCAACAGCAGCCTGCACGTTTCTCAGTGAAAGGGAGAACTCCCTGACTTCATCCAGTCCTCTGAGCAAAGCAGGCAGAAGGAGAGAAACTTTCTTTCCTTCCTCTTTCCTGCAATGAATTCCTGATTTGCTCTTGCAAACGCTAGGCTTCTTCTGAAAAACTACCTCGCGGTGCACGTATCCTTCCAGAGGAGCAACGACATAGTTTTAGCTTGAAGAGATTGGGAAAGCACCCAGGGACAAAAGGCCTTTTCGTGTTCTGTGTTCTGCCTGAAATCGGTCAATTGGCACTTTCCAAAACAAGGTTTCCTAGCACAAACTACAAAGCCGCAACTCTCTCCTGGCAGAGTAAATCCTATGCAGTGTGGCCCTGACGAGATACTGCTGGTAGAGTGAGGCCCAGGGAAAACACATTGCCTAGAGAAATCCCAGCAAAGCCGTCTGTTTCCCCACATGAATGTATGTCAGTTTGAGGTCTTTGCCAAGAACGGAGCTCAGAGGCAACATCAGATTGTGTGTATCTCCGTGAGAGAAAGAACACTGTGACTTCACCCATTCCTCTGACAAAAGCAGTTAGAAGGAGAAAACCGTCCTTTGGTTTCGCTTTCCCGCAATGAGCTCGGCAAACTGCCCTTCGCGAAGGGCAGTTTTCCCCCGGAGAACTGCCTTGCGCTAGCCGTGTTCTGGCAGTGGAACGAGTAGGCAGTGTTAGCGTTAAGCTATTGTGAAGGCTCGCTTTGGCCCAGGGAAAACAAAGCGCCTGGGGAAATCTTAACAGACCCCGGGGGCTTTTCACGGTTCCAAGTGTGGAACTGCAGACTCTTTTCCAGAGAAGAGAGCGCACAGGCAACAGCAGCCTGCACGTTTCTCAGTGAAAGGGAGAACTCCCTGACTTCATCCAGTCCTCTGAGCAAAGCAGGCAGAAGGAGAGAAACTTTCTTTCCGTCCTCTTTCCTGCAATGAATTCCTGATTTGCTCTTGCAAACGCTAGGCTTCTTCTGAAAAACTACCTCGCGGTGCACGTATCCTTCCAGAGGAGCAACGACATAGTTTTAGCTTGAAGAGATTGGGAAAGCACCCAGGGAGAAAAGGCCTTTTCGTGTTCTGTGTTCTGCCTGAAATCGGTCAATTGGCACTTGCCAAAACAAGGTTTCCTAGCACAAACTACAAAGCCGCAACTCTCTCCTGGCAGAGTAAATCCTATGCAGTGTTGCCCTGACGAGATACTGCTGGTAGAGTGAGGCCCAGGGAAAACACATTGCCTAGAGAAATCCCAGCAAAGCCGTCTGTTTCCCCACATGAATGTATGTCAGTTTGAGGTCTTTGCCAAGAACGGAGCTCAGAGGCAACATCAGATTGTGTGTATCTCCGTGAGAGAAAGAACACTGTGACTTCACCCATTCCTCTGACAAAAGCAGTTAGAAGGAGAAAACCGTCCTTTGGTTTCGCTTTCCCGCAATGAGCTCGGCAAACTGCCCTTCGCGAAGGGCAGTTTTCCCCCGGAGAACTGCCTTGCGCTAGCCGTGTTCTGGCAGTGGAACGAGTAGGCAGTGTTAGCGTTAAGCTATTGTGAAGGCTCGCTTTGGCCCAGGGAAAACAAAGCGCCTGGGGAAATCTTAACAGACCCCGGGGGCTTTTCACGGTTCCAAGTGTGGAACTGCAGACTCTTTTCCAGAGAAGAGAGCGCACAGGCAACAGCAGCCTGCACGTTTCTCAGTGAAAGGGAGAACTCCCTGACTTCATCCAGTCCTCTGAGCAAAGCAGGCAGAAGGAGAGAAACTTTCTTTCCGTCCTCTTTCCTGCAATGAATTCCTGATTTGCTCTTGCAAACGCTAGGCTTCTTCTGAAAAACTACCTCGCGGTGCACGTATCCTTCCAGAGGAGCAACGACATAGTTTTAGCTTGAAGAGATTGGGAAAGCACCCAGGGACAAAAGGCCTTTTCGTGTTCTGTGTTCTGCCTGAAATCGGTCAATTGGCACTTGCCAAAACAAGGTTTCCTAGCACAAACTACAAAGCCGCAACTCTCTCCTGGCAGAGTAAATCCTATGCAGTGTGGCCCTGACGAGATACTGCTGGTAGAGTGAGGCCCAGGGAAAACACATTGCCTAGAGAAATCCCAGCAAAGCCGTATGTTTCCCCACATGAATGTATGTCAGTTTGAGGTCTTTGCCAAGAACGGAGCTCAGAGGCAACATCAGATTGTGTGTATCTCCGTGAGAGAAAGAACACTGTGACTTCACCCATTCCTCTGACAAAAGCAGTTAGAAGGAGAAAACCGTCCTTTGGTTTCGCTTTCCCGCAATGAGCTCGGCAAACTGCCCTTCGCGAAGGGCAGTTTTCCCCCGGAGAACTGCCTTGCGCTAGCCGTGTTCTGGCAGTGGAACGAGTAGGCAGTGTTAGCGTTAAGCTATTGTGAAGGCTCGCTTTGGCCCAGGGAAAACAAAGCGCCTGGGGAAATCTTAACAGACCCCGGGGGCTTTTCACGGTTCCAAGTGTGGAACTGCAGACTCTTTTCCAGAGAAGAGAGCGCACAGGCAACAGCAGCCTGCACGTTTCTCAGTGAAAGGGAGAACTCCCTGACTTCATCCAGTCCTCTGAGCAAAGCAGGCAGAAGGAGAGAAACTTTCTTTCCTTCCTCTTTCCTGCAATGAATTCCTTATTTGCTCTTGCAAACGCTAGGCTTCTTCTGAAAAACTACCTCGCGGTGCACGTATCCTTCCAGAGGAGCAACGACATAGTTTTAGCTTGAAGAGATTGGGAAAGCACCCAGGGACAAAAGGCCTTTTCGTGTTCTGTGTTCTGCCTGAAATCGGTCAATTGGCACTTGCCAAAACAAGGTTTCCTAGCACAAACTACAAAGCCGCAACTCTCTCCTGGCAGAGTAAATCCTATGCAGTGTTGCCCTGACGAGATACTGCTGGTAGAGTGAGGCCCAGGGAAAACACATTGCCTAGAGAAATCCCAGCAAAGCCGTCTGTTTCCCCACATGAATGTATGTCAGTTTGAGGTCTTTGCCAAGAACGGAGCTCAGAGGCAACATCAGATTGTGTGTATCTCCGTGAGAGAAAGAACACTGTGACTTCACCCATTCCTCTGACAAAAGCAGTTAGAAGGAGAAAACCGTCCTTTGGTTTCGCTTTCCCGCAATGAGCTCGGCAAACTGCCCTTCGCGAAGGGCAGTTTTCCCCCGGAGAACTGCCTTGCGCTAGCCGTGTTCTGGCAGTGGAACGAGTAGGCAGTGTTAGCGTTAAGCTATTGTGAAGGCTCGCTTTGGCCCAGGGAAAACAAAGCGCCTGGGGAAATCTTAACAGACCCCGGGGGCTTTTCATGGTTCCAAGTGTGGAACTGCACACTCTTTTCCAGAGAAGAGAGCGCACAGGCAACAGCAGCCTGCACGTTTCTCAGTGAAAGGGAGAACTCCCTGACTTCATCCAGTCCTCTGAGCAAAGCAGGCAGAAGGAGAGAAACTTTCTTTCCTTCCTCTTTCCTGCAATGAATTCCTCATTTGCTCTTGCAAACGCTAGGCTTCTTCTGAAAAACTACCTCGCGGTGCACGTATCCTTCCAGAGGAGCAACGACATAGTTTTAGCTTGAAGAGATTGGGAAAGCACCCAGGGACAAAAGGCCTTTTCGTGTTCTGTGTTCTGCCTGAAATCGGTCAATTGGCACTTGCCAAAACAAGGTTTCCTAGCACAAACTACAAAGCCGCAACTCTCTCCTGGCAGAGTAAATCCTATGCAGTGTTGCCCTGACGAGATACTGCTGGTAGAGTGAGGCCCAGGGAAAACACATTGCCTAGAGAAATCCCAGCAAAGCCGTCTGTTTCCCCACATGAATGTATGTCAGTTTGAGGTCTTTGCCAAGAACGGAGCTCAGAGGCAACATCAGATTGTGTGTATCTCCGTGAGAGAAAGAACACTGTGACTTCACCCATTCCTCTGACAAAAGCAGTTAGAAGGAGAAAACCGTCCTTTGGTTTCGCTTTCCCGCAATGAGCTCGGCAAACTGCCCTTCGCGAAGGGCAGTTTTCCCCCGGAGAACTGCCTTGCGCTAGCCGTGTTCTGGCAGTGGAACGAGTAGGCAGTGTTAGCGTTAAGCTATTGTGAAGGCTCGCTTTGGCCCAGGGAAAACAACGCGCCTGGGGAAATCTTAACAGACCCCGGGGGCTTTTCACGGTTCCAAGTGTGGAACTGCAGACTCTTTTCCAGAGAAGAGAGCGCACAGGCAACAGCAGCCTGCACGTTTCTCAGTGAAAGGGAGAACTCCCTGACTTCATCCAGTCCTCTGAGCAAAGCAGGCAGAAGGAGAGAAACTTTCTTTCCTTCCTCTTTCCTGCAATGAATTCCTGATTTGCTCTTGCAAACGCTAGGCTTCTTCTGAAAAACTACCTCGCGGTGCACGTATCCTTCCAGAGGAGCAACGACATAGTTTTAGCTTGAAGAGATTGGGAAAGCACCCAGGGACAAAAGGCCTTTTCGTGTTCTGTGTTCTGCCTGAAATCGGTCAATTGGCACTTGCCAAAACAAGGTTTCCTAGCACAAACTACAAAGCCGCAACTCTCTCCTGGCAGAGTAAATCCTATGCAGTGTTGCCCTGACGAGATACTGCTGGTAGAGTGAGGCCCAGGGAAAACACATTGCCTAGAGAAATCCCAGCAAAGCCGTCTGTTTCCCCACATGAATGTATGTCAGTTTGAGGTCTTTGCCAAGAACGGAGCTCAGAGGCAACATCAGATTGTGTGTATCTCCGTGAGAGAAAGAACACTGTGACTTCACCCATTCCTCTGACAAAAGCAGTTAGAAGGAGAAAACCGTCCTTTGGTTTCGCTTTCCCGCAATGAGCTCGGCAAACTGCCCTTCGCGAAGGGCAGTTTTCCCCCGGAGAACTGCCTTGCGCTAGCCGTGTTCTGGCAGTGGAACGAGTAGGCAGTGTTAGCGTTAAGCTATTGTGAAGGCTCGCTTTGGCCCAGGGAAAACAAAGCGCCTGGGGAAATCTTAACAGACCCCGGGGGCTTTTCACGGTTCCAAGTGTGGAACTGCACACTCTTTTCCAGAGAAGAGAGCGCACAGGCAACAGCAGCCTGCACGTTTCTCAGTGAAAGGGAGAACTCCCTGACTTCATCCAGTCCTCTGAGCAAAGCAGGCAGAAGGAGAGAAACTTTCTTTCCTTCCTCTTTCCTGCAATGAATTCCTCATTTGCTCTTGCAAACGCTAGGCTTCTTCTGAAAAACTACCTCGCGGTGCACGTATCCTTCCAGAGGAGCAACGACATAGTTTTAGCTTGAAGAGATTGGGAAAGCACCCAGGGACAAAAGGCCTTTTCGTGTTCTGTGTTCTGCCTGAAATCGGTCAATTGGCACTTGCCAAAACAAGGTTTCCTAGCACAAACTACAAAGCCGCAACTCTCTCCTGGCAGAGTAAATCCTATGCAGTGTTGCCCTGACGAGATACTGCTGGTAGAGTGAGGCCCAGGGAAAACACATTGCCTAGAGAAATCCCAGCAAAGCCGTCTGTTTCCCCACATGAATGTATGTCAGTTTGAGGTCTTTGCCAAGAACGGAGCTCAGAGGCAACATCAGATTGTGTGTATCTCCGTGAGAGAAAGAACACTGTGACTTCACCCATTCCTCTGACAAAAGCAGTTAGAAGGAGAAAACCGTCCTTTGGTTTCGCTTTCCCGCAATGAGCTCGGCAAACTGCCCTTCGCGAAGGGCAGTTTTCCCCCGGAGAACTGCCTTGCGCTAGCCGTGTTCTGGCAGTGGAACGAGTAGGCAGTGTTAGCGTTAAGCTATTGTGAAGGCTCGCTTTGGCCCAGGGAAAACAAAGCGCCTGGGGAAATCTTAACAGACCCCGGGGGCTTTTCACGGTTCCAAGTGTGGAACTGCAGACTCTTTTCCAGAGAAGAGAGCGCACAGGCAACAGCAGCCTGCACGTTTCTCAGTGAAAGGGAGAACTCCCTGACTTCATCCAGTCCTCTGAGCAAAGCAGGCAGAAGGAGAGAAACTTTCTTTCCGTCCTCTTTCCTGCAATGAATTCCTGATTTGCTCTTGCAAACGCTAGGCTTCTTCTGAAAAACTACCTCGCGGTGCACGTATCCTTCCAGAGGAGCAACGACATAGTTTTAGCTTGAAGAGATTGGGAAAGCACCCAGGGAGAAAAGGCCTTTTCGTGTTCTGTGTTCTGCCTGAAATCGGTCAATTGGCACTTGCCAAAACAAGGTTTCCTAGCACAAACTACAAAGCCGCAACTCTCTCCTGGCAGAGTAAATCCTATGCAGTGTTGCCCTGACGAGATACTGCTGGTAGAGTGAGGCCCAGGGAAAACACATTGCCTAGAGAAATCCCAGCAAAGCCGTCTGTTTCCCCACATGAATGTATGTCAGTTTGAGGTCTTTGCCAAGAACGGAGCTCAGAGGCAACATCAGATTGTGTGTATCTCCGTGAGAGAAAGAACACTGTGACTTCACCCATTCCTCTGACAAAAGCAGTTAGAAGGAGAAAACCGTCCTTTGGTTTCGCTTTCCCGCAATGAGCTCGGCAAACTGCCCTTCGCGAAGGGCAGTTTTCCCCCGGAGAACTGCCTTGCGCTAGCCGTGTTCTGGCAGTGGAACGAGTAGGCAGTGTTAGCGTTAAGCTATTGTGAAGGCTCGCTTTGGCCCAGGGAAAACAAAGCGCCTGGGGAAATCTTAACAGACCCCGGGGGCTTTTCACGGTTCCAAGTGTGGAACTGCAGACTCTTTTCCAGAGAAGAGAGCGCACAGGCAACAGCAGCCTGCACGTTTCTCAGTGAAAGGGAGAACTCCCTGACTTCATCCAGTCCTCTGAGCAAAGCAGGCAGAAGGAGAGAAACTTTCTTTCCTTCCTCTTTCCTGCAATGAATTCCTGATTTGCTCTTGCAAACGCTAGGCTTCTTCTGAAAAACTACCTCGCGGTGCACGTATCCTTCCAGAGGAGCAACGACATAGTTTTAGCTTGAAGAGATTGGGAAAGCACCCAGGGACAAAAGGCCTTTTCGTGTTCTGTGTTCTGCCTGAAATCGGTCAATTGGCACTTTCCAAAACAAGGTTTCCTAGCACAAACTACAAAGCCGCAACTCTCTCCTGGCAGAGTAAATCCTATGCAGTGTTGCCCTGACGAGATACTGCTGGTAGAGTGAGGCCCAGGGAAAACACATTGCCTAGAGAAATCCCAGCAAAGCCGTCTGTTTCCCCACATGAATGTATGTCAGTTTGAGGTCTTTGCCAAGAACGGAGCTCAGAGGCAACATCAGATTGTGTGTATCTCCGTGAGAGAAAGAACACTGTGACTTCACCCATTCCTCTGACAAAAGCAGTTAGAAGGAGAAAACCGTCCTTTGGTTTCGCTTTCCCGCAATGAGCTCGGCAAACTGCCCTTCGCGAAGGGCAGTTTTCCCCCGGAGAACTGCCTTGCGCTAGCCGTGTTCTGGCAGTGGAACGAGTAGGCAGTGTTAGCGTTAAGCTATTGTGAAGGCTCGCTTTGGCCCAGGGAAAACAAAGCGCCTGGGGAAATCTTAACAGACCCCGGGGGCTTTTCACGGTTCCAAGTGTGGAACTGCAGACTCTTTTCCAGAGAAGAGAGCGCACAGGCAACAGCAGCCTGCACGTTTCTCAGTGAAAGGGAGAACTCCCTGACTTCATCCAGTCCTCTGAGCAAAGCAGGCAGAAGGAGAGAAACTTTCTTTCCGTCCTCTTTCCTGCAATGAATTCCTCATTTGCTCTTGCAAACGCTAGGCTTCTTCTGAAAAACTACCTCGCGGTGCACGTATCCTTCCAGAGGAGCAACGACATAGTTTTAGCTTGAAGAGATTGGGAAAGCACCCAGGGAGAAAAGGCCTTTTCGTGTTCTGTGTTCTGCCTGAAATCGGTCAATTGGCACTTGCCAAAACAAGGTTTCCTAGCACAAACTACAAAGCCGCAACTCTCTCCTGGCAGAGTAAATCCTATGCAGTGTTGCCCTGACGAGATACTGCTGGTAGAGTGAGGCCCAGGGAAAACACATTGCCTAGAGAAATCCCAGCAAAGCCGTCTGTTTCCCCACATGAATGTATGTCAGTTTGAGGTCTTTGCCAAGAACGGAGCTCAGAGGCAACATCAGATTGTGTGTATCTCCGTGAGAGAAAGAACACTGTGACTTCACCCATTCCTCTGACAAAAGCAGTTAGAAGGAGAAAACCGTCCTTTGGTTTCGCTTTCCCGCAATGAGCTCGGCAAACTGCCCTTCGCGAAGGGCAGTTTTCCCCCGGAGAACTGCCTTGCGCTAGCCGTGTTCTGGCAGTGGAACGAGTAGGCAGTGTTAGCGTTAAGCTATTGTGAAGGCTCGCTTTGGCCCAGGGAAAACAAAGCGCCTGGGGAAATCTTAACAGACCCCGGGGGCTTTTCACGGTTCCAAGTGTGGAACTGCAGACTCTTTTCCAGAGAAGAGAGCGCACAGGCAACAGCAGCCTGCACGTTTCTCAGTGAAAGGGAGAACTCCCTGACTTCATCCAGTCCTCTGAGCAAAGCAGGCAGAAGGAGAGAAACTTTCTTTCCGTCCTCTTTCCTGCAATGAATTCCTGATTTGCTCTTGCAAACGCTAGGCTTCTTCTGAAAAACTACCTCGCGGTGCACGTATCCTTCCAGAGGAGCAACGACATAGTTTTAGCTTGAAGAGATTGGGAAAGCACCCAGGGACAAAAGGCCTTTTCGTGTTCTGTGTTCTGCCTGAAATCGGTCAATTGGCACTTGCCAAAACAAGGTTTCCTAGCACAAACTACAAAGCCGCAACTCTCTCCTGGCAGAGTAAATCCTATGCAGTGTGGCCCTGACGAGATACTGCTGGTAGAGTGAGGCCCAGGGAAAACACATTGCCTAGAGAAATCCCAGCAAAGCCGTATGTTTCCCCACATGAATGTATGTCAGTTTGAGGTCTTTGCCAAGAACGGAGCTCAGAGGCAACATCAGATTGTGTGTATCTCCGTGAGAGAAAGAACACTGTGACTTCACCCATTCCTCTGACAAAAGCAGTTAGAAGGAGAAAACCGTCCTTTGGTTTCGCTTTCCCGCAATGAGCTCGGCAAACTGCCCTTCGCGAAGGGCAGTTTTCCCCCGGAGAACTGCCTTGCGCTAGCCGTGTTCTGGCAGTGGAACGAGTAGGCAGTGTTAGCGTTAAGCTATTGTGAAGGCTCGCTTTGGCCCAGGGAAAACAAAGCGCCTGGGGAAATCTTAACAGACCCCGGGGGCTTTTCACGGTTCCAAGTGTGGAACTGCAGACTCTTTTCCAGAGAAGAGAGCGCACAGGCAACAGCAGCCTGCACGTTTCTCAGTGAAAGGGAGAACTCCCTGACTTCATCCAGTCCTCTGAGCAAAGCAGGCAGAAGGAGAGAAACTTTCTTTCCTTCCTCTTTCCTGCAATGAATTCCTTATTTGCTCTTGCAAACGCTAGGCTTCTTCTGAAAAACTACCTCGCGGTGCACGTATCCTTCCAGAGGAGCAACGACATAGTTTTAGCTTGAAGAGATTGGGAAAGCACCCAGGGACAAAAGGCCTTTTCGTGTTCTGTGTTCTGCCTGAAATCGGTCAATTGGCACTTGCCAAAACAAGGTTTCCTAGCACAAACTACAAAGCCGCAACTCTCTCCTGGCAGAGTAAATCCTATGCAGTGTTGCCCTGACGAGATACTGCTGGTAGAGTGAGGCCCAGGGAAAACACATTGCCTAGAGAAATCCCAGCAAAGCCGTCTGTTTCCCCACATGAATGTATGTCAGTTTGAGGTCTTTGCCAAGAACGGAGCTCAGAGGCAACATCAGATTGTGTGTATCTCCGTGAGAGAAAGAACACTGTGACTTCACCCATTCCTCTGACAAAAGCAGTTAGAAGGAGAAAACCGTCCTTTGGTTTCGCTTTCCCGCAATGAGCTCGGCAAACTGCCCTTCGCGAAGGGCAGTTTTCCCCCGGAGAACTGCCTTGCGCTAGCCGTGTTCTGGCAGTGGAACGAGTAGGCAGTGTTAGCGTTAAGCTATTGTGAAGGCTCGCTTTGGCCCAGGGAAAACAAAGCGCCTGGGGAAATCTTAACAGACCCCGGGGGCTTTTCATGGTTCCAAGTGTGGAACTGCACACTCTTTTCCAGAGAAGAGAGCGCACAGGCAACAGCAGCCTGCACGTTTCTCAGTGAAAGGGAGAACTCCCTGACTTCATCCAGTCCTCTGAGCAAAGCAGGCAGAAGGAGAGAAACTTTCTTTCCTTCCTCTTTCCTGCAATGAATTCCTCATTTGCTCTTGCAAACGCTAGGCTTCTTCTGAAAAACTACCTCGCGGTGCACGTATCCTTCCAGAGGAGCAACGACATAGTTTTAGCTTGAAGAGATTGGGAAAGCACCCAGGGACAAAAGGCCTTTTCGTGTTCTGTGTTCTGCCTGAAATCGGTCAATTGGCACTTGCCAAAACAAGGTTTCCTAGCACAAACTACAAAGCCGCAACTCTCTCCTGGCAGAGTAAATCCTATGCAGTGTTGCCCTGACGAGATACTGCTGGTAGAGTGAGGCCCAGGGAAAACACATTGCCTAGAGAAATCCCAGCAAAGCCGTCTGTTTCCCCACATGAATGTATGTCAGTTTGAGGTCTTTGCCAAGAACGGAGCTCAGAGGCAACATCAGATTGTGTGTATCTCCGTGAGAGAAAGAACACTGTGACTTCACCCATTCCTCTGACAAAAGCAGTTAGAAGGAGAAAACCGTCCTTTGGTTTCGCTTTCCCGCAATGAGCTCGGCAAACTGCCCTTCGCGAAGGGCAGTTTTCCCCCGGAGAACTGCCTTGCGCTAGCCGTGTTCTGGCAGTGGAACGAGTAGGCAGTGTTAGCGTTAAGCTATTGTGAAGGCTCGCTTTGGCCCAGGGAAAACAACGCGCCTGGGGAAATCTTAACAGACCCCGGGGGCTTTTCACGGTTCCAAGTGTGGAACTGCAGACTCTTTTCCAGAGAAGAGAGCGCACAGGCAACAGCAGCCTGCACGTTTCTCAGTGAAAGGGAGAACTCCCTGACTTCATCCAGTCCTCTGAGCAAAGCAGGCAGAAGGAGAGAAACTTTCTTTCCTTCCTCTTTCCTGCAATGAATTCCTGATTTGCTCTTGCAAACGCTAGGCTTCTTCTGAAAAACTACCTCGCGGTGCACGTATCCTTCCAGAGGAGCAACGACATAGTTTTAGCTTGAAGAGATTGGGAAAGCACCCAGGGACAAAAGGCCTTTTCGTGTTCTGTGTTCTGCCTGAAATCGGTCAATTGGCACTTGCCAAAACAAGGTTTCCTAGCACAAACTACAAAGCCGCAACTCTCTCCTGGCAGAGTAAATCCTATGCAGTGTTGCCCTGACGAGATACTGCTGGTAGAGTGAGGCCCAGGGAAAACACATTGCCTAGAGAAATCCCAGCAAAGCCGTCTGTTTCCCCACATGAATGTATGTCAGTTTGAGGTCTTTGCCAAGAACGGAGCTCAGAGGCAACATCAGATTGTGTGTATCTCCGTGAGAGAAAGAACACTGTGACTTCACCCATTCCTCTGACAAAAGCAGTTAGAAGGAGAAAACCGTCCTTTGGTTTCGCTTTCCCGCAATGAGCTCGGCAAACTGCCCTTCGCGAAGGGCAGTTTTCCCCCGGAGAACTGCCTTGCGCTAGCCGTGTTCTGGCAGTGGAACGAGTAGGCAGTGTTAGCGTTAAGCTATTGTGAAGGCTCGCTTTGGCCCAGGGAAAACAAAGCGCCTGGGGAAATCTTAACAGACCCCGGGGGCTTTTCACGGTTCCAAGTGTGGAACTGCACACTCTTTTCCAGAGAAGAGAGCGCACAGGCAACAGCAGCCTGCACGTTTCTCAGTGAAAGGGAGAACTCCCTGACTTCATCCAGTCCTCTGAGCAAAGCAGGCAGAAGGAGAGAAACTTTCTTTCCTTCCTCTTTCCTGCAATGAATTCCTCATTTGCTCTTGCAAACGCTAGGCTTCTTCTGAAAAACTACCTCGCGGTGCACGTATCCTTCCAGAGGAGCAACGACATAGTTTTAGCTTGAAGAGATTGGGAAAGCACCCAGGGACAAAAGGCCTTTTCGTGTTCTGTGTTCTGCCTGAAATCGGTCAATTGGCACTTGCCAAAACAAGGTTTCCTAGCACAAACTACAAAGCCGCAACTCTCTCCTGGCAGAGTAAATCCTATGCAGTGTTGCCCTGACGAGATACTGCTGGTAGAGTGAGGCCCAGGGAAAACACATTGCCTAGAGAAATCCCAGCAAAGCCGTCTGTTTCCCCACATGAATGTATGTCAGTTTGAGGTCTTTGCCAAGAACGGAGCTCAGAGGCAACATCAGATTGTGTGTATCTCCGTGAGAGAAAGAACACTGTGACTTCACCCATTCCTCTGACAAAAGCAGTTAGAAGGAGAAAACCGTCCTTTGGTTTCGCTTTCCCGCAATGAGCTCGGCAAACTGCCCTTCGCGAAGGGCAGTTTTCCCCCGGAGAACTGCCTTGCGCTAGCCGTGTTCTGGCAGTGGAACGAGTAGGCAGTGTTAGCGTTAAGCTATTGTGAAGGCTCGCTTTGGCCCAGGGAAAACAAAGCGCCTGGGGAAATCTTAACAGACCCCGGGGGCTTTTCACGGTTCCAAGTGTGGAACTGCACACTCTTTTCCAGAGAAGAGAGCGCACAGGCAACAGCAGCCTGCACGTTTCTCAGTGAAAGGGAGAACTCCCTGACTTCATCCAGTCCTCTGAGCAAAGCAGGCAGAAGGAGAGAAACTTTCTTTCCTTCCTCTTTCCTGCAATGAATTCCTCATTTGCTCTTGCAAACGCTAGGCTTCTTCTGAAAAACTACCTCGCGGTGCACGTATCCTTCCAGAGGAGCAACGACATAGTTTTAGCTTGAAGAGATTGGGAAAGCACCCAGGGAGAAAAGGCCTTTTCGTGTTCTGTGTTCTGCCTGAAATCGGTCAATTGGCACTTGCCAAAACAAGGTTTCCTAGCACAAACTACAAAGCCGCAACTCTCTCCTGGCAGAGTAAATCCTATGCAGTGTTGCCCTGACGAGATACTGCTGGTAGAGTGAGGCCCAGGGAAAACACATTGCCTAGAGAAATCCCAGCAAAGCCGTCTGTTTCCCCACATGAATGTATGTCAGTTTGAGGTCTTTGCCAAGAACGGAGCTCAGAGGCAACATCAGATTGTGTGTATCTCCGTGAGAGAAAGAACACTGTGACTTCACCCATTCCTCTGACAAAAGCAGTTAGAAGGAGAAAACCGTCCTTTGGTTTCGCTTTCCCGCAATGAGCTCGGCAAACTGCCCTTCGCGAAGGGCAGTTTTCCCCCGGAGAACTGCCTTGCGCTAGCCGTGTTCTGGCAGTGGAACGAGTAGGCAGTGTTAGCGTTAAGCTATTGTGAAGGCTCGCTTTGGCCCAGGGAAAACAACGCGCCTGGGGAAATCTTAACAGACCCCGGGGGCTTTTCACGGTTCCAAGTGTGGAACTGCAGACTCTTTTCCAGAGAAGAGAGCGCACAGGCAACAGCAGCCTGCACGTTTCTCAGTGAAAGGGAGAACTCCCTGACTTCATCCAGTCCTCTGAGCAAAGCAGGCAGAAGGAGAGAAACTTTCTTTCCTTCCTCTTTCCTGCAATGAATTCCTGATTTGCTCTTGCAAACGCTAGGCTTCTTCTGAAAAACTACCTCGCGGTGCACGTATCCTTCCAGAGGAGCAACGACATAGTTTTAGCTTGAAGAGATTGGGAAAGCACCCAGGGACAAAAGGCCTTTTCGTGTTCTGTGTTCTGCCTGAAATCGGTCAATTGGCACTTGCCAAAACAAGGTTTCCTAGCACAAACTACAAAGCCGCAACTCTCTCCTGGCAGAGTAAATCCTATGCAGTGTTGCCCTGACGAGATACTGCTGGTAGAGTGAGGCCCAGGGAAAACACATTGCCTAGAGAAATCCCAGCAAAGCCGTCTGTTTCCCCACATGAATGTATGTCAGTTTGAGGTCTTTGCCAAGAACGGAGCTCAGAGGCAACATCAGATTGTGTGTATCTCCGTGAGAGAAAGAACACTGTGACTTCACCCATTCCTCTGACAAAAGCAGTTAGAAGGAGAAAACCGTCCTTTGGTTTCGCTTTCCCGCAATGAGCTCGGCAAACTGCCCTTCGCGAAGGGCAGTTTTCCCCCGGAGAACTGCCTTGCGCTAGCCGTGTTCTGGCAGTGGAACGAGTAGGCAGTGTTAGCGTTAAGCTATTGTGAAGGCTCGCTTTGGCCCAGGGAAAACAAAGCGCCTGGGGAAATCTTAACAGACCCCGGGGGCTTTTCACGGTTCCAAGTGTGGAACTGCACACTCTTTTCCAGAGAAGAGAGCGCACAGGCAACAGCAGCCTGCACGTTTCTCAGTGAAAGGGAGAACTCCCTGACTTCATCCAGTCCTCTGAGCAAAGCAGGCAGAAGGAGAGAAACTTTCTTTCCTTCCTCTTTCCTGCAATGAATTCCTCATTTGCTCTTGCAAACGCTAGGCTTCTTCTGAAAAACTACCTCGCGGTGCACGTATCCTTCCAGAGGAGCAACGACATAGTTTTAGCTTGAAGAGATTGGGAAAGCACCCAGGGACAAAAGGCCTTTTCGTGTTCTGTGTTCTGCCTGAAATCGGTCAATTGGCACTTGCCAAAACAAGGTTTCCTAGCACAAACTACAAAGCCGCAACTCTCTCCTGGCAGAGTAAATCCTATGCAGTGTTGCCCTGACGAGATACTGCTGGTAGAGTGAGGCCCAGGGAAAACACATTGCCTAGAGAAATCCCAGCAAAGCCGTCTGTTTCCCCACATGAATGTATGTCAGTTTGAGGTCTTTGCCAAGAACGGAGCTCAGAGGCAACATCAGATTGTGTGTATCTCCGTGAGAGAAAGAACACTGTGACTTCACCCATTCCTCTGACAAAAGCAGTTAGAAGGAGAAAACCGTCCTTTGGTTTCGCTTTCCCGCAATGAGCTCGGCAAACTGCCCTTCGCGAAGGGCAGTTTTCCCCCGGAGAACTGCCTTGCGCTAGCCGTGTTCTGGCAGTGGAACGAGTAGGCAGTGTTAGCGTTAAGCTATTGTGAAGGCTCGCTTTGGCCCAGGGAAAACAACGCGCCTGGGGAAATCTTAACAGACCCCGGGGGCTTTTCACGGTTCCAAGTGTGGAACTGCAGACTCTTTTCCAGAGAAGAGAGCGCACAGGCAACAGCAGCCTGCACGTTTCTCAGTGAAAGGGAGAACTCCCTGACTTCATCCAGTCCTCTGAGCAAAGCAGGCAGAAGGAGAGAAACTTTCTTTCCTTCCTCTTTCCTGCAATGAATTCCTCATTTGCTCTTGCAAACGCTAGGCTTCTTCTGAAAAACTACCTCGCGGTGCACGTATCCTTCCAGAGGAGCAACGACATAGTTTTAGCTTGAAGAGATTGGGAAAGCACCCAGGGACAAAAGAAAGGCCTTTTCGTGTTCTGTGTTCTGCCTGAAATCGGTCAATTGGCACTTGCCAAAACAAGGTTTCCTAGCACAAACTACAAAGCCGCAACTCTCTCCTGGCAGAGTAAATCCTATGCAGTGTTGCCCTGACGAGATACTGCTGGTAGAGTGAGGCCCAGGGAAAACACATTGCCTAGAGAAATCCCAGCAAAGCCGTCTGTTTCCCCACATGAATGTATGTCAGTTTGAGGTCTTTGCCAAGAACGGAGCTCAGAGGCAACATCAGATTGTGTGTATCTCCGTGAGAGAAAGAACACTGTGACTTCACCCATTCCTCTGACAAAAGCAGTTAGAAGGAGAAAACCGTCCTTTGGTTTCGCTTTCCCGCAATGAGCTCGGCAAACTGCCCTTCGCGAAGGGCAGTTTTCCCCCGGAGAACTGCCTTGCGCTAGCCGTGTTCTGGCAGTGGAACGAGTAGGCAGTGTTAGCGTTAAGCTATTGTGAAGGCTCGCTTTGGCCCAGGGAAAACAAAGCGCCTGGGGAAATCTTAACAGACCCCGGGGGCTTTTCACGGTTCCAAGTGTGGAACTGCACACTCTTTTCCAGAGAAGAGAGCGCACAGGCAACAGCAGCCTGCACGTTTCTCAGTGAAAGGGAGAACTCCCTGACTTCATCCAGTCCTCTGAGCAAAGCAGGCAGAAGGAGAGAAACTTTCTTTCCTTCCTCTTTCCTGCAATGAATTCCTGATTTGCTCTTGCAAACGCTAGGCTTCTTCTGAAAAACTACCTCGCGGTGCACGTATCCTTCCAGAGGAGCAACGACATAGTTTTAGCTTGAAGAGATTGGGAAAGCACCCAGGGACAAAAGGCCTTTTCGTGTTCTGTGTTCTGCCTGAAATCGGTCAATTGGCACTTGCCAAAACAAGGTTTCCTAGCACAAACTACAAAGCCGCAACTCTCTCCTGGCAGAGTAAATCCTATGCAGTGTTGCCCTGACGAGATACTGCTGGTAGAGTGAGGCCCAGGGAAAACACATTGCCTAGAGAAATCCCAGCAAAGCCGTCTGTTTCCCCACATGAATGTATGTCAGTTTGAGGTCTTTGCCAAGAACGGAGCTCAGAGGCAACATCAGATTGTGTGTATCTCCGTGAGAGAAAGAACACTGTGACTTCACCCATTCCTCTGACAAAAGCAGTTAGAAGGAGAAAACCGTCCTTTGGTTTCGCTTTCCCGCAATGAGCTCGGCAAACTGCCCTTCGCGAAGGGCAGTTTTCCCCCGGAGAACTGCCTTGCGCTAGCCGTGTTCTGGCAGTGGAACGAGTAGGCAGTGTTAGCGTTAAGCTATTGTGAAGGCTCGCTTTGGCCCAGGGAAAACAACGCGCCTGGGGAAATCTTAACAGACCCCGGGGGCTTTTCACGGTTCCAAGTGTGGAACTGCAGACTCTTTTCCAGAGAAGAGAGCGCACAGGCAACAGCAGCCTGCACGTTTCTCAGTGAAAGGGAGAACTCCCTGACTTCATCCAGTCCTCTGAGCAAAGCAGGCAGAAGGAGAGAAACTTTCTTTCCTTCCTCTTTCCTGCAATGAATTCCTCATTTGCTCTTGCAAACGCTAGGCTTCTTCTGAAAAACTACCTCGCGGTGCACGTATCCTTCCAGAGGAGCAACGACATAGTTTTAGCTTGAAGAGATTGGGAAAGCACCCAGGGACAAAAGGCCTTTTCGTGTTCTGTGTTCTGCCTGAAATCGGTCAATTGGCACTTGCCAAAACAAGGTTTCCTAGCACAAACTACAAAGCCGCAACTCTCTCCTGGCAGAGTAAATCCTATGCAGTGTTGCCCTGACGAGATACTGCTGGTAGAGTGAGGCCCAGGGAAAACACATTGCCTAGAGAAATCCCAGCAAAGCCGTCTGTTTCCCCACATGAATGTATGTCAGTTTGAGGTCTTTGCCAAGAACGGAGCTCAGAGGCAACATCAGATTGTGTGTATCTCCGTGAGAGAAAGAACACTGTGACTTCACCCATTCCTCTGACAAAAGCAGTTAGAAGGAGAAAACCGTCCTTTGGTTTCGCTTTCCCGCAATGAGCTCGGCAAACTGCCCTTCGCGAAGGGCAGTTTTCCCCCGGAGAACTGCCTTGCGCTAGCCGTGTTCTGGCAGTGGAACGAGTAGGCAGTGTTAGCGTTAAGCTATTGTGAAGGCTCGCTTTGGCCCAGGGAAAACAAAGCGCCTGGGGAAATCTTAACAGACCCCGGGGGCTTTTCACGGTTCCAAGTGTGGAACTGCACACTCTTTTCCAGAGAAGAGAGCGCACAGGCAACAGCAGCCTGCACGTTTCTCAGTGAAAGGGAGAACTCCCTGACTTCATCCAGTCCTCTGAGCAAAGCAGGCAGAAGGAGAGAAACTTTCTTTCCTTCCTCTTTCCTGCAATGAATTCCTGATTTGCTCTTGCAAACGCTAGGCTTCTTCTGAAAAACTACCTCGCGGTGCACGTATCCTTCCAGAGGAGCAACGACATAGTTTTAGCTTGAAGAGATTGGGAAAGCACCCAGGGACAAAAGGCCTTTTCGTGTTCTGTGTTCTGCCTGAAATCGGTCAATTGGCACTTGCCAAAACAAGGTTTCCTAGCACAAACTACAAAGCCGCAACTCTCTCCTGGCAGAGTAAATCCTATGCAGTGTTGCCCTGACGAGATACTGCTGGTAGAGTGAGGCCCAGGGAAAACACATTGCCTAGAGAAATCCCAGCAAAGCCGTCTGTTTCCCCACATGAATGTATGTCAGTTTGAGGTCTTTGCCAAGAACGGAGCTCAGAGGCAACATCAGATTGTGTGTATCTCCGTGAGAGAAAGAACACTGTGACTTCACCCATTCCTCTGACAAAAGCAGTTAGAAGGAGAAAACCGTCCTTTGGTTTCGCTTTCCCGCAATGAGCTCGGCAAACTGCCCTTCGCGAAGGGCAGTTTTCCCCCGGAGAACTGCCTTGCGCTAGCCGTGTTCTGGCAGTGGAACGAGTAGGCAGTGTTAGCGTTAAGCTATTGTGAAGGCTCGCTTTGGCCCAGGGAAAACAAAGCGCCTGGGGAAATCTTAACAGACCCCGGGGGCTTTTCACGGTTCCAAGTGTGGAACTGCACACTCTTTTCCAGAGAAGAGAGCGCACAGGCAACAGCAGCCTGCACGTTTCTCAGTGAAAGGGAGAACTCCCTGACTTCATCCAGTCCTCTGAGCAAAGCAGGCAGAAGGAGAGAAACTTTCTTTCCTTCCTCTTTCCTGCAATGAATTCCTGATTTGCTCTTGCAAACGCTAGGCTTCTTCTGAAAAACTACCTCGCGGTGCACGTATCCTTCCAGAGGAGCAACGACATAGTTTTAGCTTGAAGAGATTGGGAAAGCACCCAGGGACAAAAGGCCTTTTCGTGTTCTGTGTTCTGCCTGAAATCGGTCAATTGGCACTTGCCAAAACAAGGTTTCCTAGCACAAACTACAAAGCCGCAACTCTCTCCTGGCAGAGTAAATCCTATGCAGTGTTGCCCTGACGAGATACTGCTGGTAGAGTGAGGCCCAGGGAAAACACATTGCCTAGAGAAATCCCAGCAAAGCCGTCTGTTTCCCCACATGAATGTATGTCAGTTTGAGGTCTTTGCCAAGAACGGAGCTCAGAGGCAACATCAGATTGTGTGTATCTCCGTGAGAGAAAGAACACTGTGACTTCACCCATTCCTCTGACAAAAGCAGTTAGAAGGAGAAAACCGTCCTTTGGTTTCGCTTTCCCGCAATGAGCTCGGCAAACTGCCCTTCGCGAAGGGCAGTTTTCCCCCGGAGAACTGCCTTGCGCTAGCCGTGTTCTGGCAGTGGAACGAGTAGGCAGTGTTAGCGTTAAGCTATTGTGAAGGCTCGCTTTGGCCCAGGGAAAACAAAGCGCCTGGGGAAATCTTAACAGACCCCGGGGGCTTTTCACGGTTCCAAGTGTGGAACTGCACACTCTTTTCCAGAGAAGAGAGCGCACAGGCAACAGCAGCCTGCACGTTTCTCAGTGAAAGGGAGAACTCCCTGACTTCATCCAGTCCTCTGAGCAAAGCAGGCAGAAGGAGAGAAACTTTCTTTCCTTCCTCTTTCCTGCAATGAATTCCTGATTTGCTCTTGCAAACGCTAGGCTTCTTCTGAAAAACTACCTCGCGGTGCACGTATCCTTCCAGAGGAGCAACGACATAGTTTTAGCTTGAAGAGATTGGGAAAGCACCCAGGGACAAAAGGCCTTTTCGTGTTCTGTGTTCTGCCTGAAATCGGTCAATTGGCACTTGCCAAAACAAGGTTTCCTAGCACAAACTACAAAGCCGCAACTCTCTCCTGGCAGAGTAAATCCTATGCAGTGTTGCCCTGACGAGATACTGCTGGTAGAGTGAGGCCCAGGGAAAACACATTGCCTAGAGAAATCCCAGCAAAGCCGTCTGTTTCCCCACATGAATGTATGTCAGTTTGAGGTCTTTGCCAAGAACGGAGCTCAGAGGCAACATCAGATTGTGTGTATCTCCGTGAGAGAAAGAACACTGTGACTTCACCCATTCCTCTGACAAAAGCAGTTAGAAGGAGAAAACCGTCCTTTGGTTTCGCTTTCCCGCAATGAGCTCGGCAAACTGCCCTTCGCGAAGGGCAGTTTTCCCCCGGAGAACTGCCTTGCGCTAGCCGTGTTCTGGCAGTGGAACGAGTAGGCAGTGTTAGCGTTAAGCTATTGTGAAGGCTCGCTTTGGCCCAGGGAAAACAAAGCGCCTGGGGAAATCTTAACAGACCCCGGGGGCTTTTCACGGTTCCAAGTGTGGAACTGCACACTCTTTTCCAGAGAAGAGAGCGCACAGGCAACAGCAGCCTGCACGTTTCTCAGTGAAAGGGAGAACTCCCTGACTTCATCCAGTCCTCTGAGCAAAGCAGGCAGAAGGAGAGAAACTTTCTTTCCTTCCTCTTTCCTGCAATGAATTCCTGATTTGCTCTTGCAAACGCTAGGCTTCTTCTGAAAAACTACCTCGCGGTGCACGTATCCTTCCAGAGGAGCAACGACATAGTTTTAGCTTGAAGAGATTGGGAAAGCACCCAGGGACAAAAGGCCTTTTCGTGTTCTGTGTTCTGCCTGAAATCGGTCAATTGGCACTTGCCAAAACAAGGTTTCCTAGCACAAACTACAAAGCCGCAACTCTCTCCTGGCAGAGTAAATCCTATGCAGTGTTGCCCTGACGAGATACTGCTGGTAGAGTGAGGCCCAGGGAAAACACATTGCCTAGAGAAATCCCAGCAAAGCCGTCTGTTTCCCCACATGAATGTATGTCAGTTTGAGGTCTTTGCCAAGAACGGAGCTCAGAGGCAACATCAGATTGTGTGTATCTCCGTGAGAGAAAGAACACTGTGACTTCACCCATTCCTCTGACAAAAGCAGTTAGAAGGAGAAAACCGTCCTTTGGTTTCGCTTTCCCGCAATGAGCTCGGCAAACTGCCCTTCGCGAAGGGCAGTTTTCCCCCGGAGAACTGCCTTGCGCTAGCCGTGTTCTGGCAGTGGAACGAGTAGGCAGTGTTAGCGTTAAGCTATTGTGAAGGCTCGCTTTGGCCCAGGGAAAACAACGCGCCTGGGGAAATCTTAACAGACCCCGGGGGCTTTTCACGGTTCCAAGTGTGGAACTGCAGACTCTTTTCCAGAGAAGAGAGCGCACAGGCAACAGCAGCCTGCACGTTTCTCAGTGAAAGGGAGAACTCCCTGACTTCATCCAGTCCTCTGAGCAAAGCAGGCAGAAGGAGAGAAACTTTCTTTCCTTCCTCTTTCCTGCAATGAATTCCTCATTTGCTCTTGCAAACGCTAGGCTTCTTCTGAAAAACTACCTCGCGGTGCACGTATCCTTCCAGAGGAGCAACGACATAGTTTTAGCTTGAAGAGATTGGGAAAGCACCCAGGGACAAAAGAAAGGCCTTTTCGTGTTCTGTGTTCTGCCTGAAATCGGTCAATTGGCACTTGCCAAAACAAGGTTTCCTAGCACAAACTACAAAGCCGCAACTCTCTCCTGGCAGAGTAAATCCTATGCAGTGTTGCCCTGACGAGATACTGCTGGTAGAGTGAGGCCCAGGGAAAACACATTGCCTAGAGAAATCCCAGCAAAGCCGTCTGTTTCCCCACATGAATGTATGTCAGTTTGAGGTCTTTGCCAAGAACGGAGCTCAGAGGCAACATCAGATTGTGTGTATCTCCGTGAGAGAAAGAACACTGTGACTTCACCCATTCCTCTGACAAAAGCAGTTAGAAGGAGAAAACCGTCCTTTGGTTTCGCTTTCCCGCAATGAGCTCGGCAAACTGCCCTTCGCGAAGGGCAGTTTTCCCCCGGAGAACTGCCTTGCGCTAGCCGTGTTCTGGCAGTGGAACGAGTAGGCAGTGTTAGCGTTAAGCTATTGTGAAGGCTCGCTTTGGCCCAGGGAAAACAAAGCGCCTGGGGAAATCTTAACAGACCCCGGGGGCTTTTCACGGTTCCAAGTGTGGAACTGCACACTCTTTTCCAGAGAAGAGAGCGCACAGGCAACAGCAGCCTGCACGTTTCTCAGTGAAAGGGAGAACTCCCTGACTTCATCCAGTCCTCTGAGCAAAGCAGGCAGAAGGAGAGAAACTTTCTTTCCTTCCTCTTTCCTGCAATGAATTCCTCATTTGCTCTTGCAAACGCTAGGCTTCTTCTGAAAAACTACCTCGCGGTGCACGTATCCTTCCAGAGGAGCAACGACATAGTTTTAGCTTGAAGAGATTGGGAAAGCACCCAGGGACAAAAGGCCTTTTCGTGTTCTGTGTTCTGCCTGAAATCGGTCAATTGGCACTTGCCAAAACAAGGTTTCCTAGCACAAACTACAAAGCCGCAACTCTCTCCTGGCAGAGTAAATCCTATGCAGTGTTGCCCTGACGAGATACTGCTGGTAGAGTGAGGCCCAGGGAAAACACATTGCCTAGAGAAATCCCAGCAAAGCCGTCTGTTTCCCCACATGAATGTATGTCAGTTTGAGGTCTTTGCCAAGAACGGAGCTCAGAGGCAACATCAGATTGTGTGTATCTCCGTGAGAGAAAGAACACTGTGACTTCACCCATTCCTCTGACAAAAGCAGTTAGAAGGAGAAAACCGTCCTTTGGTTTCGCTTTCCCGCAATGAGCTCGGCAAACTGCCCTTCGCGAAGGGCAGTTTTCCCCCGGAGAACTGCCTTGCGCTAGCCGTGTTCTGGCAGTGGAACGAGTAGGCAGTGTTAGCGTTAAGCTATTGTGAAGGCTCGCTTTGGCCCAGGGAAAACAAAGCGCCTGGGGAAATCTTAACAGACCCCGGGGGCTTTTCACGGTTCCAAGTGTGGAACTGCAGACTCTTTTCCAGAGAAGAGAGCGCACAGGCAACAGCAGCCTGCACGTTTCTCAGTGAAAGGGAGAACTCCCTGACTTCATCCAGTCCTCTGAGCAAAGCAGGCAGAAGGAGAGAAACTTTCTTTCCGTCCTCTTTCCTGCAATGAATTCCTGATTTGCTCTTGCAAACGCTAGGCTTCTTCTGAAAAACTACCTCGCGGTGCACGTATCCTTCCAGAGGAGCAACGACATAGTTTTAGCTTGAAGAGATTGGGAAAGCACCCAGGGACAAAAGGCCTTTTCGTGTTCTGTGTTCTGCCTGAAATCGGTCAATTGGCACTTGCCAAAACAAGGTTTCCTAGCACAAACTACAAAGCCGCAACTCTCTCCTGGCAGAGTAAATCCTATGCAGTGTGGCCCTGACGAGATACTGCTGGTAGAGTGAGGCCCAGGGAAAACACATTGCCTAGAGAAATCCCAGCAAAGCCGTCTGTTTCCCCACATGAATGTATGTCAGTTTGAGGTCTTTGCCAAGAACGGAGCTCAGAGGCAACATCAGATTGTGTGTATCTCCGTGAGAGAAAGAACACTGTGACTTCACCCATTCCTCTGACAAAAGCAGTTAGAAGGAGAAAACCGTCCTTTGGTTTCGCTTTCCCGCAATGAGCTCGGCAAACTGCCCTTCGCGAAGGGCAGTTTTCCCCCGGAGAACTGCCTTGCGCTAGCCGTGTTCTGGCAGTGGAACGAGTAGGCAGTGTTAGCGTTAAGCTATTGTGAAGGCTCGCTTTGGCCCAGGGAAAACAAAGCGCCTGGGGAAATCTTAACAGACCCCGGGGGCTTTTCACGGTTCCAAGTGTGGAACTGCAGACTCTTTTCCAGAGAAGAGAGCGCACAGGCAACAGCAGCCTGCACGTTTCTCAGTGAAAGGGAGAACTCCCTGACTTCATCCAGTCCTCTGAGCAAAGCAGGCAGAAGGAGAGAAACTTTCTTTCCTTCCTCTTTCCTGCAATGAATTCCTCATTTGCTCTTGCAAACGCTAGGCTTCTTCTGAAAAACTACCTCGCGGTGCACGTATCCTTCCAGAGGAGCAACGACATAGTTTTAGCTTGAAGAGATTGGGAAAGCACCCAGGGACAAAAGGCCTTTTCGTATTCTGTGTTCTGCCTGAAATCGGTCAATTGGCACTTCCCAAAACAAGGTTTCCTAGCACAAACTACAAAGCCGCAACTCTCTCCTGGCAGAGTAAATCCTATGCAGTGTTGCCCTGACGAGATACTGCTGGTAGAGTGAGGCCCAGGGAAAACACATTGCCTAGAGAAATCCCAGCAAAGCCGTCTGTTTCCCCACATGAATGTATGTCAGTTTGAGGTCTTTGCCAAGAACGGAGCTCAGAGGCAACATCAGATTGTGTGTATCTCCGTGAGAGAAAGAACACTGTGACTTCACCCATTCCTCTGACAAAAGCAGTTAGAAGGAGAAAACCGTCCTTTGGTTTCGCTTTCCCGCAATGAGCTCGGCAAACTGCCCTTCGCGAAGGGCAGTTTTCCCCCGGAGAACTGCCTTGCGCTAGCCGTGTTCTGGCAGTGGAACGAGTAGGCAGTGTTAGCGTTAAGCTATTGTGAAGGCTCGCTTTGGCCCAGGGAAAACAAAGCGCCTGGGGAAATCTTAACAGACCCCGGGGGCTTTTCACGGTTCCAAGTGTGGAACTGCACACTCTTTTCCAGAGAAGAGAGCGCACAGGCAACAGCAGCCTGCACGTTTCTCAGTGAAAGGGAGAACTCCCTGACTTCATCCAGTCCTCTGAGCAAAGCAGGCAGAAGGAGAGAAACTTTCTTTCCTTCCTCTTTCCTGCAATGAATTCCTGATTTGCTCTTGCAAACGCTAGGCTTCTTCTGAAAAACTACCTCGCGGTGCACGTATCCTTCCAGAGGAGCAACGACATAGTTTTAGCTTGAAGAGATTGGGAAAGCACCCAGGGACAAAAGGCCTTTTCGTGTTCTGTGTTCTGCCTGAAATCGGTCAATTGGCACTTGCCAAAACAAGGTTTCCTAGCACAAACTACAAAGCCGCAACTCTCTCCTGGCAGAGTAAATCCTATGCAGTGTTGCCCTGACGAGATACTGCTGGTAGAGTGAGGCCCAGGGAAAACACATTGCCTAGAGAAATCCCAGCAAAGCCGTCTGTTTCCCCACATGAATGTATGTCAGTTTGAGGTCTTTGCCAAGAACGGAGCTCAGAGGCAACATCAGATTGTGTGTATCTCCGTGAGAGAAAGAACACTGTGACTTCACCCATTCCTCTGACAAAAGCAGTTAGAAGGAGAAAACCGTCCTTTGGTTTCGCTTTCCCGCAATGAGCTCGGCAAACTGCCCTTCGCGAAGGGCAGTTTTCCCCCGGAGAACTGCCTTGCGCTAGCCGTGTTCTGGCAGTGGAACGAGTAGGCAGTGTTAGCGTTAAGCTATTGTGAAGGCTCGCTTTGGCCCAGGGAAAACAAAGCGCCTGGGGAAATCTTAACAGACCCCGGGGGCTTTTCACGGTTCCAAGTGTGGAACTGCAGACTCTTTTCCAGAGAAGAGAGCGCACAGGCAACAGCAGCCTGCACGTTTCTCAGTGAAAGGGAGAACTCCCTGACTTCATCCAGTCCTCTGAGCAAAGCAGGCAGAAGGAGAGAAACTTTCTTTCCGTCCTCTTTCCTGCAATGAATTCCTGATTTGCTCTTGCAAACGCTAGGCTTCTTCTGAAAAACTACCTCGCGGTGCACGTATCCTTCCAGAGGAGCAACGACATAGTTTTAGCTTGAAGAGATTGGGAAAGCACCCAGGGACAAAAGGCCTTTTCGTGTTCTGTGTTCTGCCTGAAATCGGTCAATTGGCACTTGCCAAAACAAGGTTTCCTAGCACAAACTACAAAGCCGCAACTCTCTCCTGGCAGAGTAAATCCTATGCAGTGTGGCCCTGACGAGATACTGCTGGTAGAGTGAGGCCCAGGGAAAACACATTGCCTAGAGAAATCCCAGCAAAGCCGTCTGTTTCCCCACATGAATGTATGTCAGTTTGAGGTCTTTGCCAAGAACGGAGCTCAGAGGCAACATCAGATTGTGTGTATCTCCGTGAGAGAAAGAACACTGTGACTTCACCCATTCCTCTGACAAAAGCAGTTAGAAGGAGAAAACCGTCCTTTGGTTTCGCTTTCCCGCAATGAGCTCGGCAAACTGCCCTTCGCGAAGGGCAGTTTTCCCCCGGAGAACTGCCTTGCGCTAGCCGTGTTCTGGCAGTGGAACGAGTAGGCAGTGTTAGCGTTAAGCTATTGTGAAGGCTCGCTTTGGCCCAGGGAAAACAAAGCGCCTGGGGAAATCTTAACAGACCCCGGGGGCTTTTCACGGTTCCAAGTGTGGAACTGCAGACTCTTTTCCAGAGAAGAGAGCGCACAGGCAACAGCAGCCTGCACGTTTCTCAGTGAAAGGGAGAACTCCCTGACTTCATCCAGTCCTCTGAGCAAAGCAGGCAGAAGGAGAGAAACTTTCTTTCCTTCCTCTTTCCTGCAATGAATTCCTCATTTGCTCTTGCAAACGCTAGGCTTCTTCTGAAAAACTACCTCGCGGTGCACGTATCCTTCCAGAGGAGCAACGACATAGTTTTAGCTTGAAGAGATTGGGAAAGCACCCAGGGAGAAAAGGCCTTTTCGTGTTCTGTGTTCTGCCTGAAATCGGTCAATTGGCACTTGCCAAAACAAGGTTTCCTAGCACAAACTACAAAGCCGCAACTCTCTCCTGGCAGAGTAAATCCTATGCAGTGTTGCCCTGACGAGATACTGCTGGTAGAGTGAGGCCCAGGGAAAACACATTGCCTAGAGAAATCCCAGCAAAGCCGTCTGTTTCCCCACATGAATGTATGTCAGTTTGAGGTCTTTGCCAAGAACGGAGCTCAGAGGCAACATCAGATTGTGTGTATCTCCGTGAGAGAAAGAACACTGTGACTTCACCCATTCCTCTGACAAAAGCAGTTAGAAGGAGAAAACCGTCCTTTGGTTTCGCTTTCCCGCAATGAGCTCGGCAAACTGCCCTTCGCGAAGGGCAGTTTTCCCCCGGAGAACTGCCTTGCGCTAGCCGTGTTCTGGCAGTGGAACGAGTAGGCAGTGTTAGCGTTAAGCTATTGTGAAGGCTCGCTTTGGCCCAGGGAAAACAAAGCGCCTGGGGAAATCTTAACAGACCCCGGGGGCTTTTCACGGTTCCAAGTGTGGAACTGCAGACTCTTTTCCAGAGAAGAGAGCGCACAGGCAACAGCAGCCTGCACGTTTCTCAGTGAAAGGGAGAACTCCCTGACTTCATCCAGTCCTCTGAGCAAAGCAGGCAGAAGGAGAGAAACTTTCTTTCCGTCCTCTTTCCTGCAATGAATTCCTCATTTGCTCTTGCAAACGCTAGGCTTCTTCTGAAAAACTACCTCGCGGTGCACGTATCCTTCCAGAGGAGCAACGACATAGTTTTAGCTTGAAGAGATTGGGAAAGCACCCAGGGACAAAAGGCCTTTTCGTGTTCTGTGTTCTGCCTGAAATCGGTCAATTGGCACTTGCCAAAACAAGGTTTCCTAGCACAAACTACAAAGCCGCAACTCTCTCCTGGCAGAGTAAATCCTATGCAGTGTGGCCCTGACGAGATACTGCTGGTAGAGTGAGGCCCAGGGAAAACACATTGCCTAGAGAAATCCCAGCAAAGCCGTCTGTTTCCCCACATGAATGTATGTCAGTTTGAGGTCTTTGCCAAGAACGGAGCTCAGAGGCAACATCAGATTGTGTGTATCTCCGTGAGAGAAAGAACACTGTGACTTCACCCATTCCTCTGACAAAAGCAGTTAGAAGGAGAAAACCGTCCTTTGGTTTCGCTTTCCCGCAATGAGCTCGGCAAACTGCCCTTCGCGAAGGGCAGTTTTCCCCCGGAGAACTGCCTTGCGCTAGCCGTGTTCTGGCAGTGGAACGAGTAGGCAGTGTTAGCGTTAAGCTATTGTGAAGGCTCGCTTTGGCCCAGGGAAAACAAAGCGCCTGGGGAAATCTTAACAGACCCCGGGGGCTTTTCACGGTTCCAAGTGTGGAACTGCAGACTCTTTTCCAGAGAAGAGAGCGCACAGGCAACAGCAGCCTGCACGTTTCTCAGTGAAAGGGAGAACTCCCTGACTTCATCCAGTCCTCTGAGCAAAGCAGGCAGAAGGAGAGAAACTTTCTTTCCTTCCTCTTTCCTGCAATGAATTCCTCATTTGCTCTTGCAAACGCTAGGCTTCTTCTGAAAAACTACCTCGCGGTGCACGTATCCTTCCAGAGGAGCAACGACATAGTTTTAGCTTGAAGAGATTGGGAAAGCACCCAGGGACAAAAGGCCTTTTCGTGTTCTGTGTTCTGCCTGAAATCGGTCAATTGGCACTTGCCAAAACAAGGTTTCCTAGCACAAACTACAAAGCCGCAACTCTCTCCTGGCAGAGTAAATCCTATGCAGTGTTGCCCTGACGAGATACTGCTGGTAGAGTGAGGCCCAGGGAAAACACATTGCCTAGAGAAATCCCAGCAAAGCCGTCTGTTTCCCCACATGAATGTATGTCAGTTTGAGGTCTTTGCCAAGAACGGAGCTCAGAGGCAACATCAGATTGTGTGTATCTCCGTGAGAGAAAGAACACTGTGACTTCACCCATTCCTCTGACAAAAGCAGTTAGAAGGAGAAAACCGTCCTTTGGTTTCGCTTTCCCGCAATGAGCTCGGCAAACTGCCCTTCGCGAAGGGCAGTTTTCCCCCGGAGAACTGCCTTGCGCTAGCCGTGTTCTGGCAGTGGAACGAGTAGGCAGTGTTAGCGTTAAGCTATTGTGAAGGCTCGCTTTGGCCCAGGGAAAACAAAGCGCCTGGGGAAATCTTAACAGACCCCGGGGGCTTTTCACGGTTCCAAGTGTGGAACTGCACACTCTTTTCCAGAGAAGAGAGCGCACAGGCAACAGCAGCCTGCACGTTTCTCAGTGAAAGGGAGAACTCCCTGACTTCATCCAGTCCTCTGAGCAAAGCAGGCAGAAGGAGAGAAACTTTCTTTCCTTCCTCTTTCCTGCAATGAATTCCTGATTTGCTCTTGCAAACGCTAGGCTTCTTCTGAAAAACTACCTCGCGGTGCACGTATCCTTCCAGAGGAGCAACGACATAGTTTTAGCTTGAAGAGATTGGGAAAGCACCCAGGGACAAAAGGCCTTTTCGTGTTCTGTGTTCTGCCTGAAATCGGTCAATTGGCACTTGCCAAAACAAGGTTTCCTAGCACAAACTACAAAGCCGCAACTCTCTCCTGGCAGAGTAAATCCTATGCAGTGTTGCCCTGACGAGATACTGCTGGTAGAGTGAGGCCCAGGGAAAACACATTGCCTAGAGAAATCCCAGCAAAGCCGTCTGTTTCCCCACATGAATGTATGTCAGTTTGAGGTCTTTGCCAAGAACGGAGCTCAGAGGCAACATCAGATTGTGTGTATCTCCGTGAGAGAAAGAACACTGTGACTTCACCCATTCCTCTGACAAAAGCAGTTAGAAGGAGAAAACCGTCCTTTGGTTTCGCTTTCCCGCAATGAGCTCGGCAAACTGCCCTTCGCGAAGGGCAGTTTTCCCCCGGAGAACTGCCTTGCGCTAGCCGTGTTCTGGCAGTGGAACGAGTAGGCAGTGTTAGCGTTAAGCTATTGTGAAGGCTCGCTTTGGCCCAGGGAAAACAAAGCGCCTGGGGAAATCTTAACAGACCCCGGGGGCTTTTCACGGTTCCAAGTGTGGAACTGCAGACTCTTTTCCAGAGAAGAGAGCGCACAGGCAACAGCAGCCTGCACGTTTCTCAGTGAAAGGGAGAACTCCCTGACTTCATCCAGTCCTCTGAGCAAAGCAGGCAGAAGGAGAGAAACTTTCTTTCCGTCCTCTTTCCTGCAATGAATTCCTGATTTGCTCTTGCAAACGCTAGGCTTCTTCTGAAAAACTACCTCGCGGTGCACGTATCCTTCCAGAGGAGCAACGACATAGTTTTAGCTTGAAGAGATTGGGAAAGCACCCAGGGAGAAAAGGCCTTTTCGTGTTCTGTGTTCTGCCTGAAATCGGTCAATTGGCACTTGCCAAAACAAGGTTTCCTAGCACAAACTACAAAGCCGCAACTCTCTCCTGGCAGAGTAAATCCTATGCAGTGTTGCCCTGACGAGATACTGCTGGTAGAGTGAGGCCCAGGGAAAACACATTGCCTAGAGAAATCCCAGCAAAGCCGTCTGTTTCCCCACATGAATGTATGTCAGTTTGAGGTCTTTGCCAAGAACGGAGCTCAGAGGCAACATCAGATTGTGTGTATCTCCGTGAGAGAAAGAACACTGTGACTTCACCCATTCCTCTGACAAAAGCAGTTAGAAGGAGAAAACCGTCCTTTGGTTTCGCTTTCCCGCAATGAGCTCGGCAAACTGCCCTTCGCGAAGGGCAGTTTTCCCCCGGAGAACTGCCTTGCGCTAGCCGTGTTCTGGCAGTGGAACGAGTAGGCAGTGTTAGCGTTAAGCTATTGTGAAGGCTCGCTTTGGCCCAGGGAAAACAACGCGCCTGGGGAAATCTTAACAGACCCCGGGGGCTTTTCACGGTTCCAAGTGTGGAACTGCAGACTCTTTTCCAGAGAAGAGAGCGCACAGGCAACAGCAGCCTGCACGTTTCTCAGTGAAAGGGAGAACTCCCTGACTTCATCCAGTCCTCTGAGCAAAGCAGGCAGAAGGAGAGAAACTTTCTTTCCTTCCTCTTTCCTGCAATGAATTCCTCATTTGCTCTTGCAAACGCTAGGCTTCTTCTGAAAAACTACCTCGCGGTGCACGTATCCTTCCAGAGGAGCAACGACATAGTTTTAGCTTGAAGAGATTGGGAAAGCACCCAGGGACAAAAGGCCTTTTCGTGTTCTGTGTTCTGCCTGAAATCGGTCAATTGGCACTTCCCAAAACAAGGTTTCCTAGCACAAACTACAAAGCCGCAACTCTCTCCTGGCAGAGTAAATCCTATGCAGTGTTGCCCTGACGAGATACTGCTGGTAGAGTGAGGCCCAGGGAAAACACATTGCCTAGAGAAATCCCAGCAAAGCCGTCTGTTTCCCCACATGAATGTATGTCAGTTTGAGGTCTTTGCCAAGAACGGAGCTCAGAGGCAACATCAGATTGTGTGTATCTCCGTGAGAGAAAGAACACTGTGACTTCACCCATTCCTCTGACAAAAGCAGTTAGAAGGAGAAAACCGTCCTTTGGTTTCGCTTTCCCGCAATGAGCTCGGCAAACTGCCCTTCGCGAAGGGCAGTTTTCCCCCGGAGAACTGCCTTGCGCTAGCCGTGTTCTGGCAGTGGAACGAGTAGGCAGTGTTAGCGTTAAGCTATTGTGAAGGCTCGCTTTGGCCCAGGGAAAACAAAGCGCCTGGGGAAATCTTAACAGACCCCGGGGGCTTTTCACGGTTCCAAGTGTGGAACTGCACACTCTTTTCCAGAGAAGAGAGCGCACAGGCAACAGCAGCCTGCACGTTTCTCAGTGAAAGGGAGAACTCCCTGACTTCATCCAGTCCTCTGAGCAAAGCAGGCAGAAGGAGAGAAACTTTCTTTCCTTCCTCTTTCCTGCAATGAATTCCTGATTTGCTCTTGCAAACGCTAGGCTTCTTCTGAAAAACTACCTCGCGGTGCACGTATCCTTCCAGAGGAGCAACGACATAGTTTTAGCTTGAAGAGATTGGGAAAGCACCCAGGGACAAAAGGCCTTTTCGTGTTCTGTGTTCTGCCTGAAATCGGTCAATTGGCACTTGCCAAAACAAGGTTTCCTAGCACAAACTACAAAGCCGCAACTCTCTCCTGGCAGAGTAAATCCTATGCAGTGTTGCCCTGACGAGATACTGCTGGTAGAGTGAGGCCCAGGGAAAACACATTGCCTAGAGAAATCCCAGCAAAGCCGTCTGTTTCCCCACATGAATGTATGTCAGTTTGAGGTCTTTGCCAAGAACGGAGCTCAGAGGCAACATCAGATTGTGTGTATCTCCGTGAGAGAAAGAACACTGTGACTTCACCCATTCCTCTGACAAAAGCAGTTAGAAGGAGAAAACCGTCCTTTGGTTTCGCTTTCCCGCAATGAGCTCGGCAAACTGCCCTTCGCGAAGGGCAGTTTTCCCCCGGAGAACTGCCTTGCGCTAGCCGTGTTCTGGCAGTGGAACGAGTAGGCAGTGTTAGCGTTAAGCTATTGTGAAGGCTCGCTTTGGCCCAGGGAAAACAACGCGCCTGGGGAAATCTTAACAGACCCCGGGGGCTTTTCACGGTTCCAAGTGTGGAACTGCAGACTCTTTTCCAGAGAAGAGAGCGCACAGGCAACAGCAGCCTGCACGTTTCTCAGTGAAAGGGAGAACTCCCTGACTTCATCCAGTCCTCTGAGCAAAGCAGGCAGAAGGAGAGAAACTTTCTTTCCTTCCTCTTTCCTGCAATGAATTCCTCATTTGCTCTTGCAAACGCTAGGCTTCTTCTGAAAAACTACCTCGCGGTGCACGTATCCTTCCAGAGGAGCAACGACATAGTTTTAGCTTGAAGAGATTGGGAAAGCACCCAGGGACAAAAGAAAGGCCTTTTCGTGTTCTGTGTTCTGCCTGAAATCGGTCAATTGGCACTTGCCAAAACAAGGTTTCCTAGCACAAACTACAAAGCCGCAACTCTCTCCTGGCAGAGTAAATCCTATGCAGTGTTGCCCTGACGAGATACTGCTGGTAGAGTGAGGCCCAGGGAAAACACATTGCCTAGAGAAATCCCAGCAAAGCCGTCTGTTTCCCCACATGAATGTATGTCAGTTTGAGGTCTTTGCCAAGAACGGAGCTCAGAGGCAACATCAGATTGTGTGTATCTCCGTGAGAGAAAGAACACTGTGACTTCACCCATTCCTCTGACAAAAGCAGTTAGAAGGAGAAAACCGTCCTTTGGTTTCGCTTTCCCGCAATGAGCTCGGCAAACTGCCCTTCGCGAAGGGCAGTTTTCCCCCGGAGAACTGCCTTGCGCTAGCCGTGTTCTGGCAGTGGAACGAGTAGGCAGTGTTAGCGTTAAGCTATTGTGAAGGCTCGCTTTGGCCCAGGGAAAACAAAGCGCCTGGGGAAATCTTAACAGACCCCGGGGGCTTTTCACGGTTCCAAGTGTGGAACTGCACACTCTTTTCCAGAGAAGAGAGCGCACAGGCAACAGCAGCCTGCACGTTTCTCAGTGAAAGGGAGAACTCCCTGACTTCATCCAGTCCTCTGAGCAAAGCAGGCAGAAGGAGAGAAACTTTCTTTCCTTCCTCTTTCCTGCAATGAATTCCTCATTTGCTCTTGCAAACGCTAGGCTTCTTCTGAAAAACTACCTCGCGGTGCACGTATCCTTCCAGAGGAGCAACGACATAGTTTTAGCTTGAAGAGATTGGGAAAGCACCCAGGGAGAAAAGGCCTTTTCGTGTTCTGTGTTCTGCCTGAAATCGGTCAATTGGCACTTGCCAAAACAAGGTTTCCTAGCACAAACTACAAAGCCGCAACTCTCTCCTGGCAGAGTAAATCCTATGCAGTGTTGCCCTGACGAGATACTGCTGGTAGAGTGAGGCCCAGGGAAAACACATTGCCTAGAGAAATCCCAGCAAAGCCGTCTGTTTCCCCACATGAATGTATGTCAGTTTGAGGTCTTTGCCAAGAACGGAGCTCAGAGGCAACATCAGATTGTGTGTATCTCCGTGAGAGAAAGAACACTGTGACTTCACCCATTCCTCTGACAAAAGCAGTTAGAAGGAGAAAACCGTCCTTTGGTTTCGCTTTCCCGCAATGAGCTCGGCAAACTGCCCTTCGCGAAGGGCAGTTTTCCCCCGGAGAACTGCCTTGCGCTAGCCGTGTTCTGGCAGTGGAACGAGTAGGCAGTGTTAGCGTTAAGCTATTGTGAAGGCTCGCTTTGGCCCAGGGAAAACAAAGCGCCTGGGGAAATCTTAACAGACCCCGGGGGCTTTTCACGGTTCCAAGTGTGGAACTGCACACTCTTTTCCAGAGAAGAGAGCGCACAGGCAACAGCAGCCTGCACGTTTCTCAGTGAAAGGGAGAACTCCCTGACTTCATCCAGTCCTCTGAGCAAAGCAGGCAGAAGGAGAGAAACTTTCTTTCCGTCCTCTTTCCTGCAATGAATTCCTCATTTGCTCTTGCAAACGCTAGGCTTCTTCTGAAAAACTACCTCGCGGTGCACGTATCCTTCCAGAGGAGCAACGACATAGTTTTAGCTTGAAGAGATTGGGAAAGCACCCAGGGAGAAAAGGCCTTTTCGTGTTCTGTGTTCTGCCTGAAATCGGTCAATTGGCACTTGCCAAAACAAGGTTTCCTAGCACAAACTACAAAGCCGCAACTCTCTCCTGGCAGAGTAAATCCTATGCAGTGTTGCCCTGACGAGATACTGCTGGTAGAGTGAGGCCCAGGGAAAACACATTGCCTAGAGAAATCCCAGCAAAGCCGTCTGTTTCCCCACATGAATGTATGTCAGTTTGAGGTCTTTGCCAAGAACGGAGCTCAGAGGCAACATCAGATTGTGTGTATCTCCGTGAGAGAAAGAACACTGTGACTTCACCCATTCCTCTGACAAAAGCAGTTAGAAGGAGAAAACCGTCCTTTGGTTTCGCTTTCCCGCAATGAGCTCGGCAAACTGCCCTTCGCGAAGGGCAGTTTTCCCCCGGAGAACTGCCTTGCGCTAGCCGTGTTCTGGCAGTGGAACGAGTAGGCAGTGTTAGCGTTAAGCTATTGTGAAGGCTCGCTTTGGCCCAGGGAAAACAAAGCGCCTGGGGAAATCTTAACAGACCCCGGGGGCTTTTCACGGTTCCAAGTGTGGAACTGCACACTCTTTTCCAGAGAAGAGAGCGCACAGGCAACAGCAGCCTGCACGTTTCTCAGTGAAAGGGAGAACTCCCTGACTTCATCCAGTCCTCTGAGCAAAGCAGGCAGAAGGAGAGAAACTTTCTTTCCTTCCTCTTTCCTGCAATGAATTCCTCATTTGCTCTTGCAAACGCTAGGCTTCTTCTGAAAAACTACCTCGCGGTGCACGTATCCTTCCAGAGGAGCAACGACATAGTTTTAGCTTGAAGAGATTGGGAAAGCACCCAGGGAGAAAAGGCCTTTTCGTGTTCTGTGTTCTGCCTGAAATCGGTCAATTGGCACTTGCCAAAACAAGGTTTCCTAGCACAAACTACAAAGCCGCAACTCTCTCCTGGCAGAGTAAATCCTATGCAGTGTTGCCCTGACGAGATACTGCTGGTAGAGTGAGGCCCAGGGAAAACACATTGCCTAGAGAAATCCCAGCAAAGCCGTCTGTTTCCCCACATGAATGTATGTCAGTTTGAGGTCTTTGCCAAGAACGGAGCTCAGAGGCAACATCAGATTGTGTGTATCTCCGTGAGAGAAAGAACACTGTGACTTCACCCATTCCTCTGACAAAAGCAGTTAGAAGGAGAAAACCGTCCTTTGGTTTCGCTTTCCCGCAATGAGCTCGGCAAACTGCCCTTCGCGAAGGGCAGTTTTCCCCCGGAGAACTGCCTTGCGCTAGCCGTGTTCTGGCAGTGGAACGAGTAGGCAGTGTTAGCGTTAAGCTATTGTGAAGGCTCGCTTTGGCCCAGGGAAAACAAAGCGCCTGGGGAAATCTTAACAGACCCCGGGGGCTTTTCACGGTTCCAAGTGTGGAACTGCAGACTCTTTTCCAGAGAAGAGAGCGCACAGGCAACAGCAGCCTGCACGTTTCTCAGTGAAAGGGAGAACTCCCTGACTTCATCCAGTCCTCTGAGCAAAGCAGGCAGAAGGAGAGAAACTTTCTTTCCTTCCTCTTTCCTGCAATGAATTCCTCATTTGCTCTTGCAAACGCTAGGCTTCTTCTGAAAAACTACCTCGCGGTGCACGTATCCTTCCAGAGGAGCAACGACATAGTTTTAGCTTGAAGAGATTGGGAAAGCACCCAGGGAGAAAAGGCCTTTTCGTGTTCTGTGTTCTGCCTGAAATCGGTCAATTGGCACTTGCCAAAACAAGGTTTCCTAGCACAAACTACAAAGCCGCAACTCTCTCCTGGCAGAGTAAATCCTATGCAGTGTTGCCCTGACGAGATACTGCTGGTAGAGTGAGGCCCAGGGAAAACACATTGCCTAGAGAAATCCCAGCAAAGCCGTCTGTTTCCCCACATGAATGTATGTCAGTTTGAGGTCTTTGCCAAGAACGGAGCTCAGAGGCAACATCAGATTGTGTGTATCTCCGTGAGAGAAAGAACACTGTGACTTCACCCATTCCTCTGACAAAAGCAGTTAGAAGGAGAAAACCGTCCTTTGGTTTCGCTTTCCCGCAATGAGCTCGGCAAACTGCCCTTCGCGAAGGGCAGTTTTCCCCCGGAGAACTGCCTTGCGCTAGCCGTGTTCTGGCAGTGGAACGAGTAGGCAGTGTTAGCGTTAAGCTATTGTGAAGGCTCGCTTTGGCCCAGGGAAAACAAAGCGCCTGGGGAAATCTTAACAGACCCCGGGGGCTTTTCACGGTTTCAAGTGTGGAACTGCACACTCTTTTCCAGAGAAGAGAGCGCACAGGCAACAGCAGCCTGCACGTTTCTCAGTGAAAGGGAGAACTCCCTGACTTCATCCAGTCCTCTGAGCAAAGCAGGCAGAAGGAGAGAAACTTTCTTTCCTTCCTCTTTCCTGCAATGAATTCCTCATTTGCTCTTGCAAACGCTAGGCTTCTTCTGAAAAACTACCTCGCGGTGCACGTATCCTTCCAGAGGAGCAACGACATAGTTTTAGCTTGAAGAGATTGGGAAAGCACCCAGGGACAAAAGGCCTTTTCGTGTTCTGTGTTCTGCCTGAAATCGGTCAATTGGCACTTGCCAAAACAAGGTTTCCTAGCACAAACTACAAAGCCGCAACTCTCTCCTGGCAGAGTAAATCCTATGCAGTGTTGCCCTGACGAGATACTGCTGGTAGAGTGAGGCCCAGGGAAAACACATTGCCTAGAGAAATCCCAGCAAAGCCGTCTGTTTCCCCACATGAATGTATGTCAGTTTGAGGTCTTTGCCAAGAACGGAGCTCAGAGGCAACATCAGATTGTGTGTATCTCCGTGAGAGAAAGAACACTGTGACTTCACCCATTCCTCTGACAAAAGCAGTTAGAAGGAGAAAACCGTCCTTTGGTTTCGCTTTCCCGCAATGAGCTCGGCAAACTGCCCTTCGCGAAGGGCAGTTTTCCCCCGGAGAACTGCCTTGCGCTAGCCGTGTTCTGGCAGTGGAACGAGTAGGCAGTGTTAGCGTTAAGCTATTGTGAAGGCTCGCTTTGGCCCAGGGAAAACAAAGCGCCTGGGGAAATCTTAACAGACCCCGGGGGCTTTTCACGGTTTCAAGTGTGGAACTGCACACTCTTTTCCAGAGAAGAGAGCGCACAGGCAACAGCAGCCTGCACGTTTCTCAGTGAAAGGGAGAACTCCCTGACTTCATCCAGTCCTCTGAGCAAAGCAGGCAGAAGGAGAGAAACTTTCTTTCCTTCCTCTTTCCTGCAATGAATTCCTCATTTGCTCTTGCAAACGCTAGGCTTCTTCTGAAAAACTACCTCGCGGTGCACGTATCCTTCCAGAGGAGCAACGACATAGTTTTAGCTTGAAGAGATTGGGAAAGCACCCAGGGACAAAAGGCCTTTTCGTGTTCTGTGTTCTGCCTGAAATCGGTCAATTGGCACTTGCCAAAACAAGGTTTCCTAGCACAAACTACAAAGCCGCAACTCTCTCCTGGCAGAGTAAATCCTATGCAGTGTGGCCCTGACGAGATACTGCTGGTAGAGTGAGGCCCAGGGAAAACACATTGCCTAGAGAAATCCCAGCAAAGCCGTCTGTTTCCCCACATGAATGTATGTCAGTTTGAGGTCTTTGCCAAGAACGGAGCTCAGAGGCAACATCAGATTGTGTGTATCTCCGTGAGAGAAAGAACACTGTGACTTCACCCATTCCTCTGACAAAAGCAGTTAGAAGGAGAAAACCGTCCTTTGGTTTCGCTTTCCCGCAATGAGCTCGGCAAACTGCCCTTCGCGAAGGGCAGTTTTCCCCCGGAGAACTGCCTTGCGCTAGCCGTGTTCTGGCAGTGGAACGAGTAGGCAGTGTTAGCGTTAAGCTATTGTGAAGGCTCGCTTTGGCCCAGGGAAAACAACGCGCCTGGGGAAATCTTAACAGACCCCGGGGGCTTTTCACGGTTCCAAGTGTGGAACTGCAGACTCTTTTCCAGAGAAGAGAGCGCACAGGCAACAGCAGCCTGCACGTTTCTCAGTGAAAGGGAGAACTCCCTGACTTCATCCAGTCCTCTGAGCAAAGCAGGCAGAAGGAGAGAAACTTTCTTTCCTTCCTCTTTCCTGCAATGAATTCCTCATTTGCTCTTGCAAACGCTAGGCTTCTTCTGAAAAACTACCTCGCGGTGCACGTATCCTTCCAGAGGAGCAACGACATAGTTTTAGCTTGAAGAGATTGGGAAAGCACCCAGGGACAAAAGGCCTTTTCGTGTTCTGTGTTCTGCCTGAAATCGGTCAATTGGCACTTGCCAAAACAAGGTTTCCTAGCACAAACTACAAAGCCGCAACTCTCTCCTGGCAGAGTAAATCCTATGCAGTGTGGCCCTGACGAGATACTGCTGGTAGAGTGAGGCCCAGGGAAAACACATTGCCTAGAGAAATCCCAGCAAAGCCGTCTGTTTCCCCACATGAATGTATGTCAGTTTGAGGTCTTTGCCAAGAACGGAGCTCAGAGGCAACATCAGATTGTGTGTATCTCCGTGAGAGAAAGAACACTGTGACTTCACCCATTCCTCTGACAAAAGCAGTTAGAAGGAGAAAACCGTCCTTTGGTTTCGCTTTCCCGCAATGAGCTCGGCAAACTGCCCTTCGCGAAGGGCAGTTTTCCCCCGGAGAACTGCCTTGCGCTAGCCGTGTTCTGGCAGTGGAACGAGTAGGCAGTGTTAGCGTTAAGCTATTGTGAAGGCTCGCTTTGGCCCAGGGAAAACAACGCGCCTGGGGAAATCTTAACAGACCCCGGGGGCTTTTCACGGTTCCAAGTGTGGAACTGCAGACTCTTTTCCAGAGAAGAGAGCGCACAGGCAACAGCAGCCTGCACGTTTCTCAGTGAAAGGGAGAACTCCCTGACTTCATCCAGTCCTCTGAGCAAAGCAGGCAGAAGGAGAGAAACTTTCTTTCCTTCCTCTTTCCTGCAATGAATTCCTCATTTGCTCTTGCAAACGCTAGGCTTCTTCTGAAAAACTACCTCGCGGTGCACGTATCCTTCCAGAGGAGCAACGACATAGTTTTAGCTTGAAGAGATTGGGAAAGCACCCAGGGAGAAAAGGCCTTTTCGTGTTCTGTGTTCTGCCTGAAATCGGTCAATTGGCACTTGCCAAAACAAGGTTTCCTAGCACAAACTACAAAGCCGCAACTCTCTCCTGGCAGAGTAAATCCTATGCAGTGTGGCCCTGACGAGATACTGCTGGTAGAGTGAGGCCCAGGGAAAACACATTGCCTAGAGAAATCCCAGCAAAGCCGTCTGTTTCCCCACATGAATGTATGTCAGTTTGAGGTCTTTGCCAAGAACGGAGCTCAGAGGCAACATCAGATTGTGTGTATCTCCGTGAGAGAAAGAACACTGTGACTTCACCCATTCCTCTGACAAAAGCAGTTAGAAGGAGAAAACCGTCCTTTGGTTTCGCTTTCCCGCAATGAGCTCGGCAAACTGCCCTTCGCGAAGGGCAGTTTTCCCCCGGAGAACTGCCTTGCGCTAGCCGTGTTCTGGCAGTGGAACGAGTAGGCAGTGTTAGCGTTAAGCTATTGTGAAGGCTCGCTTTGGCCCAGGGAAAACAAAGCGCCTGGGGAAATCTTAACAGACCCCGGGGGCTTTTCACGGTTCCAAGTGTGGAACTGCACACTCTTTTCCAGAGAAGAGAGCGCACAGGCAACAGCAGCCTGCACGTTTCTCAGTGAAAGGGAGAACTCCCTGACTTCATCCAGTCCTCTGAGCAAAGCAGGCAGAAGGAGAGAAACTTTCTTTCCGTCCTCTTTCCTGCAATGAATTCCTCATTTGCTCTTGCAAACGCTAGGCTTCTTCTGAAAAACTACCTCGCGGTGCACGTATCCTTCCAGAGGAGCAACGACATAGTTTTAGCTTGAAGAGATTGGGAAAGCACCCAGGGAGAAAAGGCCTTTTCGTGTTCTGTGTTCTGCCTGAAATCGGTCAATTGGCACTTGCCAAAACAAGGTTTCCTAGCACAAACTACAAAGCCGCAACTCTCTCCTGGCAGAGTAAATCCTATGCAGTGTGGCCCTGACGAGATACTGCTGGTAGAGTGAGGCCCAGGGAAAACACATTGCCTAGAGAAATCCCAGCAAAGCCGTCTGTTTCCCCACATGAATGTATGTCAGTTTGAGGTCTTTGCCAAGAACGGAGCTCAGAGGCAACATCAGATTGTGTGTATCTCCGTGAGAGAAAGAACACTGTGACTTCACCCATTCCTCTGACAAAAGCAGTTAGAAGGAGAAAACCGTCCTTTGGTTTCGCTTTCCCGCAATGAGCTCGGCAAACTGCCCTTCGCGAAGGGCAGTTTTCCCCCGGAGAACTGCCTTGCGCTAGCCGTGTTCTGGCAGTGGAACGAGTAGGCAGTGTTAGCGTTAAGCTATTGTGAAGGCTCGCTTTGGCCCAGGGAAAACAAAGCGCCTGGGGAAATCTTAACAGACCCCGGGGGCTTTTCACGGTTCCAAGTGTGGAACTGCACACTCTTTTCCAGAGAAGAGAGCGCACAGGCAACAGCAGCCTGCACGTTTCTCAGTGAAAGGGAGAACTCCCTGACTTCATCCAGTCCTCTGAGCAAAGCAGGCAGAAGGAGAGAAACTTTCTTTCCTTCCTCTTTCCTGCAATGAATTCCTGATTTGCTCTTGCAAACGCTAGGCTTCTTCTGAAAAACTACCTCGCGGTGCACGTATCCTTCCAGAGGAGCAACGACATAGTTTTAGCTTGAAGAGATTGGGAAAGCACCCAGGGACAAAAGGCCTTTTCGTGTTCTGTGTTCTGCCTGAAATCGGTCAATTGGCACTTGCCAAAACAAGGTTTCCTAGCACAAACTACAAAGCCGCAACTCTCTCCTGGCAGAGTAAATCCTATGCAGTGTTGCCCTGACGAGATACTGCTGGTAGAGTGAGGCCCAGGGAAAACACATTGCCTAGAGAAATCCCAGCAAAGCCGTCTGTTTCCCCACATGAATGTATGTCAGTTTGAGGTCTTTGCCAAGAACGGAGCTCAGAGGCAACATCAGATTGTGTGTATCTCCGTGAGAGAAAGAACACTGTGACTTCACCCATTCCTCTGACAAAAGCAGTTAGAAGGAGAAAACCGTCCTTTGGTTTCGCTTTCCCGCAATGAGCTCGGCAAACTGCCCTTCGCGAAGGGCAGTTTTCCCCCGGAGAACTGCCTTGCGCTAGCCGTGTTCTGGCAGTGGAACGAGTAGGCAGTGTTAGCGTTAAGCTATTGTGAAGGCTCGCTTTGGCCCAGGGAAAACAAAGCGCCTGGGGAAATCTTAACAGACCCCGGGGGCTTTTCACGGTTCCAAGTGTGGAACTGCACACTCTTTTCCAGAGAAGAGAGCGCACAGGCAACAGCAGCCTGCACGTTTCTCAGTGAAAGGGAGAACTCCCTGACTTCATCCAGTCCTCTGAGCAAAGCAGGCAGAAGGAGAGAAACTTTCTTTCCTTCCTCTTTCCTGCAATGAATTCCTCATTTGCTCTTGCAAACGCTAGGCTTCTTCTGAAAAACTACCTCGCGGTGCACGTATCCTTCCAGAGGAGCAACGACATAGTTTTAGCTTGAAGAGATTGGGAAAGCACCCAGGGACAAAAGGCCTTTTCGTGTTCTGTGTTCTGCCTGAAATCGGTCAATTGGCACTTGCCAAAACAAGGTTTCCTAGCACAAACTACAAAGCCGCAACTCTCTCCTGGCAGAGTAAATCCTATGCAGTGTTGCCCTGACGAGATACTGCTGGTAGAGTGAGGCCCAGGGAAAACACATTGCCTAGAGAAATCCCAGCAAAGCCGTCTGTTTCCCCACATGAATGTATGTCAGTTTGAGGTCTTTGCCAAGAACGGAGCTCAGAGGCAACATCAGATTGTGTGTATCTCCGTGAGAGAAAGAACACTGTGACTTCACCCATTCCTCTGACAAAAGCAGTTAGAAGGAGAAAACCGTCCTTTGGTTTCGCTTTCCCGCAATGAGCTCGGCAAACTGCCCTTCGCGAAGGGCAGTTTTCCCCCGGAGAACTGCCTTGCGCTAGCCGTGTTCTGGCAGTGGAACGAGTAGGCAGTGTTAGCGTTAAGCTATTGTGAAGGCTCGCTTTGGCCCAGGGAAAACAAAGCGCCTGGGGAAATCTTAACAGACCCCGGGGGCTTTTCACGGTTCCAAGTGTGGAACTGCACACTCTTTTCCAGAGAAGAGAGCGCACAGGCAACAGCAGCCTGCACGTTTCTCAGTGAAAGGGAGAACTCCCTGACTTCATCCAGTCCTCTGAGCAAAGCAGGCAGAAGGAGAGAAACTTTCTTTCCTTCCTCTTTCCTGCAATGAATTCCTGATTTGCTCTTGCAAACGCTAGGCTTCTTCTGAAAAACTACCTCGCGGTGCACGTATCCTTCCAGAGGAGCAACGACATAGTTTTAGCTTGAAGAGATTGGGAAAGCACCCAGGGACAAAAGGCCTTTTCGTGTTCTGTGTTCTGCCTGAAATCGGTCAATTGGCACTTGCCAAAACAAGGTTTCCTAGCACAAACTACAAAGCCGCAACTCTCTCCTGGCAGAGTAAATCCTATGCAGTGTTGCCCTGACGAGATACTGCTGGTAGAGTGAGGCCCAGGGAAAACACATTGCCTAGAGAAATCCCAGCAAAGCCGTCTGTTTCCCCACATGAATGTATGTCAGTTTGAGGTCTTTGCCAAGAACGGAGCTCAGAGGCAACATCAGATTGTGTGTATCTCCGTGAGAGAAAGAACACTGTGACTTCACCCATTCCTCTGACAAAAGCAGTTAGAAGGAGAAAACCGTCCTTTGGTTTCGCTTTCCCGCAATGAGCTCGGCAAACTGCCCTTCGCGAAGGGCAGTTTTCCCCCGGAGAACTGCCTTGCGCTAGCCGTGTTCTGGCAGTGGAACGAGTAGGCAGTGTTAGCGTTAAGCTATTGTGAAGGCTCGCTTTGGCCCAGGGAAAACAAAGCGCCTGGGGAAATCTTAACAGACCCCGGGGGCTTTTCACGGTTCCAAGTGTGGAACTGCAGACTCTTTTCCAGAGAAGAGAGCGCACAGGCAACAGCAGCCTGCACGTTTCTCAGTGAAAGGGAGAACTCCCTGACTTCATCCAGTCCTCTGAGCAAAGCAGGCAGAAGGAGAGAAACTTTCTTTCCGTCCTCTTTCCTGCAATGAATTCCTGATTTGCTCTTGCAAACGCTAGGCTTCTTCTGAAAAACTACCTCGCGGTGCACGTATCCTTCCAGAGGAGCAACGACATAGTTTTAGCTTGAAGAGATTGGGAAAGCACCCAGGGACAAAAGGCCTTTTCGTGTTCTGTGTTCTGCCTGAAATCGGTCAATTGGCACTTGCCAAAACAAGGTTTCCTAGCACAAACTACAAAGCCGCAACTCTCTCCTGGCAGAGTAAATCCTATGCAGTGTGGCCCTGACGAGATACTGCTGGTAGAGTGAGGCCCAGGGAAAACACATTGCCTAGAGAAATCCCAGCAAAGCCGTCTGTTTCCCCACATGAATGTATGTCAGTTTGAGGTCTTTGCCAAGAACGGAGCTCAGAGGCAACATCAGATTGTGTGTATCTCCGTGAGAGAAAGAACACTGTGACTTCACCCATTCCTCTGACAAAAGCAGTTAGAAGGAGAAAACCGTCCTTTGGTTTCGCTTTCCCGCAATGAGCTCGGCAAACTGCCCTTCGCGAAGGGCAGTTTTCCCCCGGAGAACTGCCTTGCGCTAGCCGTGTTCTGGCAGTGGAACGAGTAGGCAGTGTTAGCGTTAAGCTATTGTGAAGGCTCGCTTTGGCCCAGGGAAAACAAAGCGCCTGGGGAAATCTTAACAGACCCCGGGGGCTTTTCACGGTTCCAAGTGTGGAACTGCACACTCTTTTCCAGAGAAGAGAGCGCACAGGCAACAGCAGCCTGCACGTTTCTCAGTGAAAGGGAGAACTCCCTGACTTCATCCAGTCCTCTGAGCAAAGCAGGCAGAAGGAGAGAAACTTTCTTTCCTTCCTCTTTCCTGCAATGAATTCCTGATTTGCTCTTGCAAACGCTAGGCTTCTTCTGAAAAACTACCTCGCGGTGCACGTATCCTTCCAGAGGAGCAACGACATAGTTTTAGCTTGAAGAGATTGGGAAAGCACCCAGGGACAAAAGGCCTTTTCGTGTTCTGTGTTCTGCCTGAAATCGGTCAATTGGCACTTGCCAAAACAAGGTTTCCTAGCACAAACTACAAAGCCGCAACTCTCTCCTGGCAGAGTAAATCCTATGCAGTGTGGCCCTGACGAGATACTGCTGGTAGAGTGAGGCCCAGGGAAAACACATTGCCTAGAGAAATCCCAGCAAAGCCGTCTGTTTCCCCACATGAATGTATGTCAGTTTGAGGTCTTTGCCAAGAACGGAGCTCAGAGGCAACATCAGATTGTGTGTATCTCCGTGAGAGAAAGAACACTGTGACTTCACCCATTCCTCTGACAAAAGCAGTTAGAAGGAGAAAACCGTCCTTTGGTTTCGCTTTCCCGCAATGAGCTCGGCAAACTGCCCTTCGCGAAGGGCAGTTTTCCCCCGGAGAACTGCCTTGCGCTAGCCGTGTTCTGGCAGTGGAACGAGTAGGCAGTGTTAGCGTTAAGCTATTGTGAAGGCTCGCTTTGGCCCAGGGAAAACAACGCGCCTGGGGAAATCTTAACAGACCCCGGGGGCTTTTCACGGTTCCAAGTGTGGAACTGCAGACTCTTTTCCAGAGAAGAGAGCGCACAGGCAACAGCAGCCTGCACGTTTCTCAGTGAAAGGGAGAACTCCCTGACTTCATCCAGTCCTCTGAGCAAAGCAGGCAGAAGGAGAGAAACTTTCTTTCCTTCCTCTTTCCTGCAATGAATTCCTCATTTGCTCTTGCAAACGCTAGGCTTCTTCTGAAAAACTACCTCGCGGTGCACGTATCCTTCCAGAGGAGCAACGACATAGTTTTAGCTTGAAGAGATTGGGAAAGCACCCAGGGAGAAAAGGCCTTTTCGTGTTCTGTGTTCTGCCTGAAATCGGTCAATTGGCACTTGCCAAAACAAGGTTTCCTAGCACAAACTACAAAGCCGCAACTCTCTCCTGGCAGAGTAAATCCTATGCAGTGTGGCCCTGACGAGATACTGCTGGTAGAGTGAGGCCCAGGGAAAACACATTGCCTAGAGAAATCCCAGCAAAGCCGTCTGTTTCCCCACATGAATGTATGTCAGTTTGAGGTCTTTGCCAAGAACGGAGCTCAGAGGCAACATCAGATTGTGTGTATCTCCGTGAGAGAAAGAACACTGTGACTTCACCCATTCCTCTGACAAAAGCAGTTAGAAGGAGAAAACCGTCCTTTGGTTTCGCTTTCCCGCAATGAGCTCGGCAAACTGCCCTTCGCGAAGGGCAGTTTTCCCCCGGAGAACTGCCTTGCGCTAGCCGTGTTCTGGCAGTGGAACGAGTAGGCAGTGTTAGCGTTAAGCTATTGTGAAGGCTCGCTTTGGCCCAGGGAAAACAAAGCGCCTGGGGAAATCTTAACAGACCCCGGGGGCTTTTCACGGTTCCAAGTGTGGAACTGCACACTCTTTTCCAGAGAAGAGAGCGCACAGGCAACAGCAGCCTGCACGTTTCTCAGTGAAAGGGAGAACTCCCTGACTTCATCCAGTCCTCTGAGCAAAGCAGGCAGAAGGAGAGAAACTTTCTTTCCGTCCTCTTTCCTGCAATGAATTCCTCATTTGCTCTTGCAAACGCTAGGCTTCTTCTGAAAAACTACCTCGCGGTGCACGTATCCTTCCAGAGGAGCAACGACATAGTTTTAGCTTGAAGAGATTGGGAAAGCACCCAGGGAGAAAAGGCCTTTTCGTGTTCTGTGTTCTGCCTGAAATCGGTCAATTGGCACTTGCCAAAACAAGGTTTCCTAGCACAAACTACAAAGCCGCAACTCTCTCCTGGCAGAGTAAATCCTATGCAGTGTGGCCCTGACGAGATACTGCTGGTAGAGTGAGGCCCAGGGAAAACACATTGCCTAGAGAAATCCCAGCAAAGCCGTCTGTTTCCCCACATGAATGTATGTCAGTTTGAGGTCTTTGCCAAGAACGGAGCTCAGAGGCAACATCAGATTGTGTGTATCTCCGTGAGAGAAAGAACACTGTGACTTCACCCATTCCTCTGACAAAAGCAGTTAGAAGGAGAAAACCGTCCTTTGGTTTCGCTTTCCCGCAATGAGCTCGGCAAACTGCCCTTCGCGAAGGGCAGTTTTCCCCCGGAGAACTGCCTTGCGCTAGCCGTGTTCTGGCAGTGGAACGAGTAGGCAGTGTTAGCGTTAAGCTATTGTGAAGGCTCGCTTTGGCCCAGGGAAAACAAAGCGCCTGGGGAAATCTTAACAGACCCCGGGGGCTTTTCACGGTTCCAAGTGTGGAACTGCACACTCTTTTCCAGAGAAGAGAGCGCACAGGCAACAGCAGCCTGCACGTTTCTCAGTGAAAGGGAGAACTCCCTGACTTCATCCAGTCCTCTGAGCAAAGCAGGCAGAAGGAGAGAAACTTTCTTTCCTTCCTCTTTCCTGCAATGAATTCCTGATTTGCTCTTGCAAACGCTAGGCTTCTTCTGAAAAACTACCTCGCGGTGCACGTATCCTTCCAGAGGAGCAACGACATAGTTTTAGCTTGAAGAGATTGGGAAAGCACCCAGGGACAAAAGGCCTTTTCGTGTTCTGTGTTCTGCCTGAAATCGGTCAATTGGCACTTGCCAAAACAAGGTTTCCTAGCACAAACTACAAAGCCGCAACTCTCTCCTGGCAGAGTAAATCCTATGCAGTGTTGCCCTGACGAGATACTGCTGGTAGAGTGAGGCCCAGGGAAAACACATTGCCTAGAGAAATCCCAGCAAAGCCGTCTGTTTCCCCACATGAATGTATGTCAGTTTGAGGTCTTTGCCAAGAACGGAGCTCAGAGGCAACATCAGATTGTGTGTATCTCCGTGAGAGAAAGAACACTGTGACTTCACCCATTCCTCTGACAAAAGCAGTTAGAAGGAGAAAACCGTCCTTTGGTTTCGCTTTCCCGCAATGAGCTCGGCAAACTGCCCTTCGCGAAGGGCAGTTTTCCCCCGGAGAACTGCCTTGCGCTAGCCGTGTTCTGGCAGTGGAACGAGTAGGCAGTGTTAGCGTTAAGCTATTGTGAAGGCTCGCTTTGGCCCAGGGAAAACAAAGCGCCTGGGGAAATCTTAACAGACCCCGGGGGCTTTTCACGGTTCCAAGTGTGGAACTGCACACTCTTTTCCAGAGAAGAGAGCGCACAGGCAACAGCAGCCTGCACGTTTCTCAGTGAAAGGGAGAACTCCCTGACTTCATCCAGTCCTCTGAGCAAAGCAGGCAGAAGGAGAGAAACTTTCTTTCCTTCCTCTTTCCTGCAATGAATTCCTCATTTGCTCTTGCAAACGCTAGGCTTCTTCTGAAAAACTACCTCGCGGTGCACGTATCCTTCCAGAGGAGCAACGACATAGTTTTAGCTTGAAGAGATTGGGAAAGCACCCAGGGACAAAAGGCCTTTTCGTGTTCTGTGTTCTGCCTGAAATCGGTCAATTGGCACTTGCCAAAACAAGGTTTCCTAGCACAAACTACAAAGCCGCAACTCTCTCCTGGCAGAGTAAATCCTATGCAGTGTTGCCCTGACGAGATACTGCTGGTAGAGTGAGGCCCAGGGAAAACACATTGCCTAGAGAAATCCCAGCAAAGCCGTCTGTTTCCCCACATGAATGTATGTCAGTTTGAGGTCTTTGCCAAGAACGGAGCTCAGAGGCAACATCAGATTGTGTGTATCTCCGTGAGAGAAAGAACACTGTGACTTCACCCATTCCTCTGACAAAAGCAGTTAGAAGGAGAAAACCGTCCTTTGGTTTCGCTTTCCCGCAATGAGCTCGGCAAACTGCCCTTCGCGAAGGGCAGTTTTCCCCCGGAGAACTGCCTTGCGCTAGCCGTGTTCTGGCAGTGGAACGAGTAGGCAGTGTTAGCGTTAAGCTATTGTGAAGGCTCGCTTTGGCCCAGGGAAAACAAAGCGCCTGGGGAAATCTTAACAGACCCCGGGGGCTTTTCACGGTTCCAAGTGTGGAACTGCACACTCTTTTCCAGAGAAGAGAGCGCACAGGCAACAGCAGCCTGCACGTTTCTCAGTGAAAGGGAGAACTCCCTGACTTCATCCAGTCCTCTGAGCAAAGCAGGCAGAAGGAGAGAAACTTTCTTTCCTTCCTCTTTCCTGCAATGAATTCCTGATTTGCTCTTGCAAACGCTAGGCTTCTTCTGAAAAACTACCTCGCGGTGCACGTATCCTTCCAGAGGAGCAACGACATAGTTTTAGCTTGAAGAGATTGGGAAAGCACCCAGGGACAAAAGGCCTTTTCGTGTTCTGTGTTCTGCCTGAAATCGGTCAATTGGCACTTGCCAAAACAAGGTTTCCTAGCACAAACTACAAAGCCGCAACTCTCTCCTGGCAGAGTAAATCCTATGCAGTGTTGCCCTGACGAGATACTGCTGGTAGAGTGAGGCCCAGGGAAAACACATTGCCTAGAGAAATCCCAGCAAAGCCGTCTGTTTCCCCACATGAATGTATGTCAGTTTGAGGTCTTTGCCAAGAACGGAGCTCAGAGGCAACATCAGATTGTGTGTATCTCCGTGAGAGAAAGAACACTGTGACTTCACCCATTCCTCTGACAAAAGCAGTTAGAAGGAGAAAACCGTCCTTTGGTTTCGCTTTCCCGCAATGAGCTCGGCAAACTGCCCTTCGCGAAGGGCAGTTTTCCCCCGGAGAACTGCCTTGCGCTAGCCGTGTTCTGGCAGTGGAACGAGTAGGCAGTGTTAGCGTTAAGCTATTGTGAAGGCTCGCTTTGGCCCAGGGAAAACAAAGCGCCTGGGGAAATCTTAACAGACCCCGGGGGCTTTTCACGGTTCCAAGTGTGGAACTGCAGACTCTTTTCCAGAGAAGAGAGCGCACAGGCAACAGCAGCCTGCACGTTTCTCAGTGAAAGGGAGAACTCCCTGACTTCATCCAGTCCTCTGAGCAAAGCAGGCAGAAGGAGAGAAACTTTCTTTCCGTCCTCTTTCCTGCAATGAATTCCTGATTTGCTCTTGCAAACGCTAGGCTTCTTCTGAAAAACTACCTCGCGGTGCACGTATCCTTCCAGAGGAGCAACGACATAGTTTTAGCTTGAAGAGATTGGGAAAGCACCCAGGGACAAAAGGCCTTTTCGTGTTCTGTGTTCTGCCTGAAATCGGTCAATTGGCACTTGCCAAAACAAGGTTTCCTAGCACAAACTACAAAGCCGCAACTCTCTCCTGGCAGAGTAAATCCTATGCAGTGTGGCCCTGACGAGATACTGCTGGTAGAGTGAGGCCCAGGGAAAACACATTGCCTAGAGAAATCCCAGCAAAGCCGTCTGTTTCCCCACATGAATGTATGTCAGTTTGAGGTCTTTGCCAAGAACGGAGCTCAGAGGCAACATCAGATTGTGTGTATCTCCGTGAGAGAAAGAACACTGTGACTTCACCCATTCCTCTGACAAAAGCAGTTAGAAGGAGAAAACCGTCCTTTGGTTTCGCTTTCCCGCAATGAGCTCGGCAAACTGCCCTTCGCGAAGGGCAGTTTTCCCCCGGAGAACTGCCTTGCGCTAGCCGTGTTCTGGCAGTGGAACGAGTAGGCAGTGTTAGCGTTAAGCTATTGTGAAGGCTCGCTTTGGCCCAGGGAAAACAAAGCGCCTGGGGAAATCTTAACAGACCCCGGGGGCTTTTCACGGTTCCAAGTGTGGAACTGCAGACTCTTTTCCAGAGAAGAGAGCGCACAGGCAACAGCAGCCTGCACGTTTCTCAGTGAAAGGGAGAACTCCCTGACTTCATCCAGTCCTCTGAGCAAAGCAGGCAGAAGGAGAGAAACTTTCTTTCCTTCCTCTTTCCTGCAATGAATTCCTGATTTGCTCTTGCAAACGCTAGGCTTCTTCTGAAAAACTACCTCGCGGTGCACGTATCCTTCCAGAGGAGCAACGACATAGTTTTAGCTTGAAGAGATTGGGAAAGCACCCAGGGACAAAAGGCCTTTTCGTGTTCTGTGTTCTGCCTGAAATCGGTCAATTGGCACTTCCCAAAACAAGGTTTCCTAGCACAAACTACAAAGCCGCAACTCTCTCCTGGCAGAGTAAATCCTATGCAGTGTTGCCCTGACGAGATACTGCTGGTAGAGTGAGGCCCAGGGAAAACACATTGCCTAGAGAAATCCCAGCAAAGCCGTCTGTTTCCCCACATGAATGTATGTCAGTTTGAGGTCTTTGCCAAGAACGGAGCTCAGAGGCAACATCAGATTGTGTGTATCTCCGTGAGAGAAAGAACACTGTGACTTCACCCATTCCTCTGACAAAAGCAGTTAGAAGGAGAAAACCGTCCTTTGGTTTCGCTTTCCCGCAATGAGCTCGGCAAACTGCCCTTCGCGAAGGGCAGTTTTCCCCCGGAGAACTGCCTTGCGCTAGCCGTGTTCTGGCAGTGGAACGAGTAGGCAGTGTTAGCGTTAAGCTATTGTGAAGGCTCGCTTTGGCCCAGGGAAAACAAAGCGCCTGGGGAAATCTTAACAGACCCCGGGGGCTTTTCACGGTTCCAAGTGTGGAACTGCACACTCTTTTCCAGAGAAGAGAGCGCACAGGCAACAGCAGCCTGCACGTTTCTCAGTGAAAGGGAGAACTCCCTGACTTCATCCAGTCCTCTGAGCAAAGCAGGCAGAAGGAGAGAAACTTTCTTTCCTTCCTCTTTCCTGCAATGAATTCCTCATTTGCTCTTGCAAACGCTAGGCTTCTTCTGAAAAACTACCTCGCGGTGCACGTATCCTTCCAGAGGAGCAACGACATAGTTTTAGCTTGAAGAGATTGGGAAAGCACCCAGGGACAAAAGGCCTTTTCGTGTTCTGTGTTCTGCCTGAAATCGGTCAATTGGCACTTGCCAAAACAAGGTTTCCTAGCACAAACTACAAAGCCGCAACTCTCTCCTGGCAGAGTAAATCCTATGCAGTGTTGCCCTGACGAGATACTGCTGGTAGAGTGAGGCCCAGGGAAAACACATTGCCTAGAGAAATCCCAGCAAAGCCGTCTGTTTCCCCACATGATTGTATGTCAGTTTGAGGTCTTTGCCAAGAACGGAGCTCAGAGGCAACATCAGATTGTGTGTATCTCCGTGAGAGAAAGAACACTGTGACTTCACCCATTCCTCTGACAAAAGCAGTTAGAAGGAGAAAACCGTCCTTTGGTTTCGCTTTCCCGCAATGAGCTCGGCAAACTGCCCTTCGCGAAGGGCAGTTTTCCCCCGGAGAACTGCCTTGCGCTAGCCGTGTTCTGGCAGTGGAACGAGTAGGCAGTGTTAGCGTTAAGCTATTGTGAAGGCTCGCTTTGGCCCAGGGAAAACAACGCGCCTGGGGAAATCTTAACAGACCCCGGGGGCTTTTCACGGTTCCAAGTGTGGAACTGCAGACTCTTTTCCAGAGAAGAGAGCGCACAGGCAACAGCAGCCTGCACGTTTCTCAGTGAAAGGGAGAACTCCCTGACTTCATCCAGTCCTCTGAGCAAAGCAGGCAGAAGGAGAGAAACTTTCTTTCCTTCCTCTTTCCTGCAATGAATTCCTCATTTGCTCTTGCAAACGCTAGGCTTCTTCTGAAAAACTACCTCGCGGTGCACGTATCCTTCCAGAGGAGCAACGACATAGTTTTAGCTTGAAGAGATTGGGAAAGCACCCAGGGACAAAAGAAAGGCCTTTTCGTGTTCTGTGTTCTGCCTGAAATCGGTCAATTGGCACTTGCCAAAACAAGGTTTCCTAGCACAAACTACAAAGCCGCAACTCTCTCCTGGCAGAGTAAATCCTATGCAGTGTTGCCCTGACGAGATACTGCTGGTAGAGTGAGGCCCAGGGAAAACACATTGCCTAGAGAAATCCCAGCAAAGCCGTCTGTTTCCCCACATGAATGTATGTCAGTTTGAGGTCTTTGCCAAGAACGGAGCTCAGAGGCAACATCAGATTGTGTGTATCTCCGTGAGAGAAAGAACACTGTGACTTCACCCATTCCTCTGACAAAAGCAGTTAGAAGGAGAAAACCGTCCTTTGGTTTCGCTTTCCCGCAATGAGCTCGGCAAACTGCCCTTCGCGAAGGGCAGTTTTCCCCCGGAGAACTGCCTTGCGCTAGCCGTGTTCTGGCAGTGGAACGAGTAGGCAGTGTTAGCGTTAAGCTATTGTGAAGGCTCGCTTTGGCCCAGGGAAAACAAAGCGCCTGGGGAAATCTTAACAGACCCCGGGGGCTTTTCACGGTTCCAAGTGTGGAACTGCACACTCTTTTCCAGAGAAGAGAGCGCACAGGCAACAGCAGCCTGCACGTTTCTCAGTGAAAGGGAGAACTCCCTGACTTCATCCAGTCCTCTGAGCAAAGCAGGCAGAAGGAGAGAAACTTTCTTTCCGTCCTCTTTCCTGCAATGAATTCCTCATTTGCTCTTGCAAACGCTAGGCTTCTTCTGAAAAACTACCTCGCGGTGCACGTATCCTTCCAGAGGAGCAACGACATAGTTTTAGCTTGAAGAGATTGGGAAAGCACCCAGGGACAAAAGGCCTTTTCGTGTTCTGTGTTCTGCCTGAAATCGGTCAATTGGCACTTCCCAAAACAAGGTTTCCTAGCACAAACTACAAAGCCGCAACTCTCTCCTGGCAGAGTAAATCCTATGCAGTGTTGCCCTGACGAGATACTGCTGGTAGAGTGAGGCCCAGGGAAAACACATTGCCTAGAGAAATCCCAGCAAAGCCGTCTGTTTCCCCACATGAATGTATGTCAGTTTGAGGTCTTTGCCAAGAACGGAGCTCAGAGGCAACATCAGATTGTGTGTATCTCCGTGAGAGAAAGAACACTGTGACTTCACCCATTCCTCTGACAAAAGCAGTTAGAAGGAGAAAACCGTCCTTTGGTTTCGCTTTCCCGCAATGAGCTCGGCAAACTGCCCTTCGCGAAGGGCAGTTTTCCCCCGGAGAACTGCCTTGCGCTAGCCGTGTTCTGGCAGTGGAACGAGTAGGCAGTGTTAGCGTTAAGCTATTGTGAAGGCTCGCTTTGGCCCAGGGAAAACAAAGCGCCTGGGGAAATCTTAACAGACCCCGGGGGCTTTTCACGGTTCCAAGTGTGGAACTGCACACTCTTTTCCAGAGAAGAGAGCGCACAGGCAACAGCAGCCTGCACGTTTCTCAGTGAAAGGGAGAACTCCCTGACTTCATCCAGTCCTCTGAGCAAAGCAGGCAGAAGGAGAGAAACTTTCTTTCCTTCCTCTTTCCTGCAATGAATTCCTCATTTGCTCTTGCAAACGCTAGGCTTCTTCTGAAAAACTACCTCGCGGTGCACGTATCCTTCCAGAGGAGCAACGACATAGTTTTAGCTTGAAGAGATTGGGAAAGCACCCAGGGACAAAAGGCCTTTTCGTGTTCTGTGTTCTGCCTGAAATCGGTCAATTGGCACTTGCCAAAACAAGGTTTCCTAGCACAAACTACAAAGCCGCAACTCTCTCCTGGCAGAGTAAATCCTATGCAGTGTGGCCCTGACGAGATACTGCTGGTAGAGTGAGGCCCAGGGAAAACACATTGCCTAGAGAAATCCCAGCAAAGCCGTCTGTTTCCCCACATGAATGTATGTCAGTTTGAGGTCTTTGCCAAGAACGGAGCTCAGAGGCAACATCAGATTGTGTGTATCTCCGTGAGAGAAAGAACACTGTGACTTCACCCATTCCTCTGACAAAAGCAGTTAGAAGGAGAAAACCGTCCTTTGGTTTCGCTTTCCCGCAATGAGCTCGGCAAACTGCCCTTCGCGAAGGGCAGTTTTCCCCCGGAGAACTGCCTTGCGCTAGCCGTGTTCTGGCAGTGGAACGAGTAGGCAGTGTTAGCGTTAAGCTATTGTGAAGGCTCGCTTTGGCCCAGGGAAAACAACGCGCCTGGGGAAATCTTAACAGACCCCGGGGGCTTTTCACGGTTCCAAGTGTGGAACTGCAGACTCTTTTCCAGAGAAGAGAGCGCACAGGCAACAGCAGCCTGCACGTTTCTCAGTGAAAGGGAGAACTCCCTGACTTCATCCAGTCCTCTGAGCAAAGCAGGCAGAAGGAGAGAAACTTTCTTTCCTTCCTCTTTCCTGCAATGAATTCCTCATTTGCTCTTGCAAACGCTAGGCTTCTTCTGAAAAACTACCTCGCGGTGCACGTATCCTTCCAGAGGAGCAACGACATAGTTTTAGCTTGAAGAGATTGGGAAAGCACCCAGGGACAAAAGAAAGGCCTTTTCGTGTTCTGTGTTCTGCCTGAAATCGGTCAATTGGCACTTGCCAAAACAAGGTTTCCTAGCACAAACTACAAAGCCGCAACTCTCTCCTGGCAGAGTAAATCCTATGCAGTGTTGCCCTGACGAGATACTGCTGGTAGAGTGAGGCCCAGGGAAAACACATTGCCTAGAGAAATCCCAGCAAAGCCGTCTGTTTCCCCACATGAATGTATGTCAGTTTGAGGTCTTTGCCAAGAACGGAGCTCAGAGGCAACATCAGATTGTGTGTATCTCCGTGAGAGAAAGAACACTGTGACTTCACCCATTCCTCTGACAAAAGCAGTTAGAAGGAGAAAACCGTCCTTTGGTTTCGCTTTCCCGCAATGAGCTCGGCAAACTGCCCTTCGCGAAGGGCAGTTTTCCCCCGGAGAACTGCCTTGCGCTAGCCGTGTTCTGGCAGTGGAACGAGTAGGCAGTGTTAGCGTTAAGCTATTGTGAAGGCTCGCTTTGGCCCAGGGAAAACAAAGCGCCTGGGGAAATCTTAACAGACCCCGGGGGCTTTTCACGGTTCCAAGTGTGGAACTGCACACTCTTTTCCAGAGAAGAGAGCGCACAGGCAACAGCAGCCTGCACGTTTCTCAGTGAAAGGGAGAACTCCCTGACTTCATCCAGTCCTCTGAGCAAAGCAGGCAGAAGGAGAGAAACTTTCTTTCCGTCCTCTTTCCTGCAATGAATTCCTCATTTGCTCTTGCAAACGCTAGGCTTCTTCTGAAAAACTACCTCGCGGTGCACGTATCCTTCCAGAGGAGCAACGACATAGTTTTAGCTTGAAGAGATTGGGAAAGCACCCAGGGACAAAAGGCCTTTTCGTGTTCTGTGTTCTGCCTGAAATCGGTCAATTGGCACTTGCCAAAACAAGGTTTCCTAGCACAAACTACAAAGCCGCAACTCTCTCCTGGCAGAGTAAATCCTATGCAGTGTGGCCCTGACGAGATACTGCTGGTAGAGTGAGGCCCAGGGAAAACACATTGCCTAGAGAAATCCCAGCAAAGCCGTCTGTTTCCCCACATGAATGTATGTCAGTTTGAGGTCTTTGCCAAGAACGGAGCTCAGAGGCAACATCAGATTGTGTGTATCTCCGTGAGAGAAAGAACACTGTGACTTCACCCATTCCTCTGACAAAAGCAGTTAGAAGGAGAAAACCGTCCTTTGGTTTCGCTTTCCCGCAATGAGCTCGGCAAACTGCCCTTCGCGAAGGGCAGTTTTCCCCCGGAGAACTGCCTTGCGCTAGCCGTGTTCTGGCAGTGGAACGAGTAGGCAGTGTTAGCGTTAAGCTATTGTGAAGGCTCGCTTTGGCCCAGGGAAAACAAAGCGCCTGGGGAAATCTTAACAGACCCCGGGGGCTTTTCACGGTTCCAAGTGTGGAACTGCAGACTCTTTTCCAGAGAAGAGAGCGCACAGGCAACAGCAGCCTGCACGTTTCTCAGTGAAAGGGAGAACTCCCTGACTTCATCCAGTCCTCTGAGCAAAGCAGGCAGAAGGAGAGAAACTTTCTTTCCTTCCTCTTTCCTGCAATGAATTCCTGATTTGCTCTTGCAAACGCTAGGCTTCTTCTGAAAAACTACCTCGCGGTGCACGTATCCTTCCAGAGGAGCAACGACATAGTTTTAGCTTGAAGAGATTGGGAAAGCACCCAGGGAGAAAAGGCCTTTTCGTGTTCTGTGTTCTGCCTGAAATCGGTCAATTGGCACTTGCCAAAACAAGGTTTCCTAGCACAAACTACAAAGCCGCAACTCTCTCCTGGCAGAGTAAATCCTATGCAGTGTTGCCCTGACGAGATACTGCTGGTAGAGTGAGGCCCAGGGAAAACACATTGCCTAGAGAAATCCCAGCAAAGCCGTCTGTTTCCCCACATGAATGTATGTCAGTTTGAGGTCTTTGCCAAGAACGGAGCTCAGAGGCAACATCAGATTGTGTGTATCTCCGTGAGAGAAAGAACACTGTGACTTCACCCATTCCTCTGACAAAAGCAGTTAGAAGGAGAAAACCGTCCTTTGGTTTCGCTTTCCCGCAATGAGCTCGGCAAACTGCCCTTCGCGAAGGGCAGTTTTCCCCCGGAGAACTGCCTTGCGCTAGCCGTGTTCTGGCAGTGGAACGAGTAGGCAGTGTTAGCGTTAAGCTATTGTGAAGGCTCGCTTTGGCCCAGGGAAAACAAAGCGCCTGGGGAAATCTTAACAGACCCCGGGGGCTTTTCACGGTTCCAAGTGTGGAACTGCACACTCTTTTCCAGAGAAGAGAGCGCACAGGCAACAGCAGCCTGCACGTTTCTCAGTGAAAGGGAGAACTCCCTGACTTCATCCAGTCCTCTGAGCAAAGCAGGCAGAAGGAGAGAAACTTTCTTTCCTTCCTCTTTCCTGCAATGAATTCCTGATTTGCTCTTGCAAACGCTAGGCTTCTTCTGAAAAACTACCTCGCGGTGCACGTATCCTTCCAGAGGAGCAACGACATAGTTTTAGCTTGAAGAGATTGGGAAAGCACCCAGGGACAAAAGGCCTTTTCGTGTTCTGTGTTCTGCCTGAAATCGGTCAATTGGCACTTGCCAAAACAAGGTTTCCTAGCACAAACTACAAAGCCGCAACTCTCTCCTGGCAGAGTAAATCCTATGCAGTGTTGCCCTGACGAGATACTGCTGGTAGAGTGAGGCCCAGGGAAAACACATTGCCTAGAGAAATCCCAGCAAAGCCGTCTGTTTCCCCACATGAATGTATGTCAGTTTGAGGTCTTTGCCAAGAACGGAGCTCAGAGGCAACATCAGATTGTGTGTATCTCCGTGAGAGAAAGAACACTGTGACTTCACCCATTCCTCTGACAAAAGCAGTTAGAAGGAGAAAACCGTCCTTTGGTTTCGCTTTCCCGCAATGAGCTCGGCAAACTGCCCTTCGCGAAGGGCAGTTTTCCCCCGGAGAACTGCCTTGCGCTAGCCGTGTTCTGGCAGTGGAACGAGTAGGCAGTGTTAGCGTTAAGCTATTGTGAAGGCTCGCTTTGGCCCAGGGAAAACAAAGCGCCTGGGGAAATCTTAACAGACCCCGGGGGCTTTTCACGGTTCCAAGTGTGGAACTGCACACTCTTTTCCAGAGAAGAGAGCGCACAGGCAACAGCAGCCTGCACGTTTCTCAGTGAAAGGGAGAACTCCCTGACTTCATCCAGTCCTCTGAGCAAAGCAGGCAGAAGGAGAGAAACTTTCTTTCCTTCCTCTTTCCTGCAATGAATTCCTGATTTGCTCTTGCAAACGCTAGGCTTCTTCTGAAAAACTACCTCGCGGTGCACGTATCCTTCCAGAGGAGCAACGACATAGTTTTAGCTTGAAGAGATTGGGAAAGCACCCAGGGACAAAAGGCCTTTTCGTGTTCTGTGTTCTGCCTGAAATCGGTCAATTGGCACTTGCCAAAACAAGGTTTCCTAGCACAAACTACAAAGCCGCAACTCTCTCCTGGCAGAGTAAATCCTATGCAGTGTTGCCCTGACGAGATACTGCTGGTAGAGTGAGGCCCAGGGAAAACACATTGCCTAGAGAAATCCCAGCAAAGCCGTCTGTTTCCCCACATGAATGTATGTCAGTTTGAGGTCTTTGCCAAGAACGGAGCTCAGAGGCAACATCAGATTGTGTGTATCTCCGTGAGAGAAAGAACACTGTGACTTCACCCATTCCTCTGACAAAAGCAGTTAGAAGGAGAAAACCGTCCTTTGGTTTCGCTTTCCCGCAATGAGCTCGGCAAACTGCCCTTCGCGAAGGGCAGTTTTCCCCCGGAGAACTGCCTTGCGCTAGCCGTGTTCTGGCAGTGGAACGAGTAGGCAGTGTTAGCGTTAAGCTATTGTGAAGGCTCGCTTTGGCCCAGGGAAAACAACGCGCCTGGGGAAATCTTAACAGACCCCGGGGGCTTTTCACGGTTCCAAGTGTGGAACTGCAGACTCTTTTCCAGAGAAGAGAGCGCACAGGCAACAGCAGCCTGCACGTTTCTCAGTGAAAGGGAGAACTCCCTGACTTCATCCAGTCCTCTGAGCAAAGCAGGCAGAAGGAGAGAAACTTTCTTTCCTTCCTCTTTCCTGCAATGAATTCCTGATTTGCTCTTGCAAACGCTAGGCTTCTTCTGAAAAACTACCTCGCGGTGCACGTATCCTTCCAGAGGAGCAACGACATAGTTTTAGCTTGAAGAGATTGGGAAAGCACCCAGGGACAAAAGAAAGGCCTTTTCGTGTTCTGTGTTCTGCCTGAAATCGGTCAATTGGCACTTGCCAAAACAAGGTTTCCTAGCACAAACTACAAAGCCGCAACTCTCTCCTGGCAGAGTAAATCCTATGCAGTGTTGCCCTGACGAGATACTGCTGGTAGAGTGAGGCCCAGGGAAAACACATTGCCTAGAGAAATCCCAGCAAAGCCGTCTGTTTCCCCACATGAATGTATGTCAGTTTGAGGTCTTTGCCAAGAACGGAGCTCAGAGGCAACATCAGATTGTGTGTATCTCCGTGAGAGAAAGAACACTGTGACTTCACCCATTCCTCTGACAAAAGCAGTTAGAAGGAGAAAACCGTCCTTTGGTTTCGCTTTCCCGCAATGAGCTCGGCAAACTGCCCTTCGCGAAGGGCAGTTTTCCCCCGGAGAACTGCCTTGCGCTAGCCGTGTTCTGGCAGTGGAACGAGTAGGCAGTGTTAGCGTTAAGCTATTGTGAAGGCTCGCTTTGGCCCAGGGAAAACAAAGCGCCTGGGGAAATCTTAACAGACCCCGGGGGCTTTTCACGGTTCCAAGTGTGGAACTGCAGACTCTTTTCCAGAGAAGAGAGCGCACAGGCAACAGCAGCCTGCACGTTTCTCAGTGAAAGGGAGAACTCCCTGACTTCATCCAGTCCTCTGAGCAAAGCAGGCAGAAGGAGAGAAACTTTCTTTCCTTCCTCTTTCCTGCAATGAATTCCTGATTTGCTCTTGCAAACGCTAGGCTTCTTCTGAAAAACTACCTCGCGGTGCACGTATCCTTCCAGAGGAGCAACGACATAGTTTTAGCTTGAAGAGATTGGGAAAGCACCCAGGGACAAAAGGCCTTTTCGTGTTCTGTGTTCTGCCTGAAATCGGTCAATTGGCACTTGCCAAAACAAGGTTTCCTAGCACAAACTACAAAGCCGCAACTCTCTCCTGGCAGAGTAAATCCTATGCAGTGTTGCCCTGACGAGATACTGCTGGTAGAGTGAGGCCCAGGGAAAACACATTGCCTAGAGAAATCCCAGCAAAGCCGTCTGTTTCCCCACATGAATGTATGTCAGTTTGAGGTCTTTGCCAAGAACGGAGCTCAGAGGCAACATCAGATTGTGTGTATCTCCGTGAGAGAAAGAACACTGTGACTTCACCCATTCCTCTGACAAAAGCAGTTAGAAGGAGAAAACCGTCCTTTGGTTTCGCTTTCCCGCAATGAGCTCGGCAAACTGCCCTTCGCGAAGGGCAGTTTTCCCCCGGAGAACTGCCTTGCGCTAGCCGTGTTCTGGCAGTGGAACGAGTAGGCAGTGTTAGCGTTAAGCTATTGTGAAGGCTCGCTTTGGCCCAGGGAAAACAAAGCGCCTGGGGAAATCTTAACAGACCCCGGGGGCTTTTCACGGTTCCAAGTGTGGAACTGCAGACTCTTTTCCAGAGAAGAGAGCGCACAGGCAACAGCAGCCTGCACGTTTCTCAGTGAAAGGGAGAACTCCCTGACTTCATCCAGTCCTCTGAGCAAAGCAGGCAGAAGGAGAGAAACTTTCTTTCCGTCCTCTTTCCTGCAATGAATTCCTGATTTGCTCTTGCAAACGCTAGGCTTCTTCTGAAAAACTACCTCGCGGTGCACGTATCCTTCCAGAGGAGCAACGACATAGTTTTAGCTTGAAGAGATTGGGAAAGCACCCAGGGAGAAAAGGCCTTTTCGTGTTCTGTGTTCTGCCTGAAATCGGTCAATTGGCACTTGCCAAAACAAGGTTTCCTAGCACAAACTACAAAGCCGCAACTCTCTCCTGGCAGAGTAAATCCTATGCAGTGTGGCCCTGACGAGATACTGCTGGTAGAGTGAGGCCCAGGGAAAACACATTGCCTAGAGAAATCCCAGCAAAGCCGTCTGTTTCCCCACATGAATGTATGTCAGTTTGAGGTCTTTGCCAAGAACGGAGCTCAGAGGCAACATCAGATTGTGTGTATCTCCGTGAGAGAAAGAACACTGTGACTTCACCCATTCCTCTGACAAAAGCAGTTAGAAGGAGAAAACCGTCCTTTGGTTTCGCTTTCCCGCAATGAGCTCGGCAAACTGCCCTTCGCGAAGGGCAGTTTTCCCCCGGAGAACTGCCTTGCGCTAGCCGTGTTCTGGCAGTGGAACGAGTAGGCAGTGTTAGCGTTAAGCTATTGTGAAGGCTCGCTTTGGCCCAGGGAAAACAAAGCGCCTGGGGAAATCTTAACAGACCCCGGGGGCTTTTCACGGTTCCAAGTGTGGAACTGCAGACTCTTTTCCAGAGAAGAGAGCGCACAGGCAACAGCAGCCTGCACGTTTCTCAGTGAAAGGGAGAACTCCCTGACTTCATCCAGTCCTCTGAGCAAAGCAGGCAGAAGGAGAGAAACTTTCTTTCCTTCCTCTTTCCTGCAATGAATTCCTCATTTGCTCTTGCAAACGCTAGGCTTCTTCTGAAAAACTACCTCGCGGTGCACGTATCCTTCCAGAGGAGCAACGACATAGTTTTAGCTTGAAGAGATTGGGAAAGCACCCAGGGACAAAAGAAAGGCCTTTTCGTGTTCTGTGTTCTGCCTGAAATCGGTCAATTGGCACTTGCCAAAACAAGGTTTCCTAGCACAAACTACAAAGCCGCAACTCTCTCCTGGCAGAGTAAATCCTATGCAGTGTTGCCCTGACGAGATACTGCTGGTAGAGTGAGGCCCAGGGAAAACACATTGCCTAGAGAAATCCCAGCAAAGCCGTCTGTTTCCCCACATGAATGTATGTCAGTTTGAGGTCTTTGCCAAGAACGGAGCTCAGAGGCAACATCAGATTGTGTGTATCTCCGTGAGAGAAAGAACACTGTGACTTCACCCATTCCTCTGACAAAAGCAGTTAGAAGGAGAAAACCGTCCTTTGGTTTCGCTTTCCCGCAATGAGCTCGGCAAACTGCCCTTCGCGAAGGGCAGTTTTCCCCCGGAGAACTGCCTTGCGCTAGCCGTGTTCTGGCAGTGGAACGAGTAGGCAGTGTTAGCGTTAAGCTATTGTGAAGGCTCGCTTTGGCCCAGGGAAAACAAAGCGCCTGGGGAAATCTTAACAGACCCCGGGGGCTTTTCACGGTTCCAAGTGTGGAACTGCACACTCTTTTCCAGAGAAGAGAGCGCACAGGCAACAGCAGCCTGCACGTTTCTCAGTGAAAGGGAGAACTCCCTGACTTCATCCAGTCCTCTGAGCAAAGCAGGCAGAAGGAGAGAAACTTTCTTTCCTTCCTCTTTCCTGCAATGAATTCCTGATTTGCTCTTGCAAACGCTAGGCTTCTTCTGAAAAACTACCTCGCGGTGCACGTATCCTTCCAGAGGAGCAACGACATAGTTTTAGCTTGAAGAGATTGGGAAAGCACCCAGGGACAAAAGGCCTTTTCGTGTTCTGTGTTCTGCCTGAAATCGGTCAATTGGCACTTGCCAAAACAAGGTTTCCTAGCACAAACTACAAAGCCGCAACTCTCTCCTGGCAGAGTAAATCCTATGCAGTGTTGCCCTGACGAGATACTGCTGGTAGAGTGAGGCCCAGGGAAAACACATTGCCTAGAGAAATCCCAGCAAAGCCGTCTGTTTCCCCACATGAATGTATGTCAGTTTGAGGTCTTTGCCAAGAACGGAGCTCAGAGGCAACATCAGATTGTGTGTATCTCCGTGAGAGAAAGAACACTGTGACTTCACCCATTCCTCTGACAAAAGCAGTTAGAAGGAGAAAACCGTCCTTTGGTTTCGCTTTCCCGCAATGAGCTCGGCAAACTGCCCTTCGCGAAGGGCAGTTTTCCCCCGGAGAACTGCCTTGCGCTAGCCGTGTTCTGGCAGTGGAACGAGTAGGCAGTGTTAGCGTTAAGCTATTGTGAAGGCTCGCTTTGGCCCAGGGAAAACAACGCGCCTGGGGAAATCTTAACAGACCCCGGGGGCTTTTCACGGTTCCAAGTGTGGAACTGCAGACTCTTTTCCAGAGAAGAGAGCGCACAGGCAACAGCAGCCTGCACGTTTCTCAGTGAAAGGGAGAACTCCCTGACTTCATCCAGTCCTCTGAGCAAAGCAGGCAGAAGGAGAGAAACTTTCTTTCCTTCCTCTTTCCTGCAATGAATTCCTCATTTGCTCTTGCAAACGCTAGGCTTCTTCTGAAAAACTACCTCGCGGTGCACGTATCCTTCCAGAGGAGCAACGACATAGTTTTAGCTTGAAGAGATTGGGAAAGCACCCAGGGACAAAAGAAAGGCCTTTTCGTGTTCTGTGTTCTGCCTGAAATCGGTCAATTGGCACTTGCCAAAACAAGGTTTCCTAGCACAAACTACAAAGCCGCAACTCTCTCCTGGCAGAGTAAATCCTATGCAGTGTGGCCCTGACGAGATACTGCTGGTAGAGTGAGGCCCAGGGAAAACACATTGCCTAGAGAAATCCCAGCAAAGCCGTCTGTTTCCCCACATGAATGTATGTCAGTTTGAGGTCTTTGCCAAGAACGGAGCTCAGAGGCAACATCAGATTGTGTGTATCTCCGTGAGAGAAAGAACACTGTGACTTCACCCATTCCTCTGACAAAAGCAGTTAGAAGGAGAAAACCGTCCTTTGGTTTCGCTTTCCCGCAATGAGCTCGGCAAACTGCCCTTCGCGAAGGGCAGTTTTCCCCCGGAGAACTGCCTTGCGCTAGCCGTGTTCTGGCAGTGGAACGAGTAGGCAGTGTTAGCGTTAAGCTATTGTGAAGGCTCGCTTTGGCCCAGGGAAAACAAAGCGCCTGGGGAAATCTTAACAGACCCCGGGGGCTTTTCACGGTTCCAAGTGTGGAACTGCAGACTCTTTTCCAGAGAAGAGAGCGCACAGGCAACAGCAGCCTGCACGTTTCTCAGTGAAAGGGAGAACTCCCTGACTTCATCCAGTCCTCTGAGCAAAGCAGGCAGAAGGAGAGAAACTTTCTTTCCTTCCTCTTTCCTGCAATGAATTCCTGATTTGCTCTTGCAAACGCTAGGCTTCTTCTGAAAAACTACCTCGCGGTGCACGTATCCTTCCAGAGGAGCAACGACATAGTTTTAGCTTGAAGAGATTGGGAAAGCACCCAGGGACAAAAGGCCTTTTCGTGTTCTGTGTTCTGCCTGAAATCGGTCAATTGGCACTTGCCAAAACAAGGTTTCCTAGCACAAACTACAAAGCCGCAACTCTCTCCTGGCAGAGTAAATCCTATGCAGTGTTGCCCTGACGAGATACTGCTGGTAGAGTGAGGCCCAGGGAAAACACATTGCCTAGAGAAATCCCAGCAAAGCCGTCTGTTTCCCCACATGAATGTATGTCAGTTTGAGGTCTTTGCCAAGAACGGAGCTCAGAGGCAACATCAGATTGTGTGTATCTCCGTGAGAGAAAGAACACTGTGACTTCACCCATTCCTCTGACAAAAGCAGTTAGAAGGAGAAAACCGTCCTTTGGTTTCGCTTTCCCGCAATGAGCTCGGCAAACTGCCCTTCGCGAAGGGCAGTTTTCCCCCGGAGAACTGCCTTGCGCTAGCCGTGTTCTGGCAGTGGAACGAGTAGGCAGTGTTAGCGTTAAGCTATTGTGAAGGCTCGCTTTGGCCCAGGGAAAACAAAGCGCCTGGGGAAATCTTAACAGACCCCGGGGGCTTTTCACGGTTCCAAGTGTGGAACTGCAGACTCTTTTCCAGAGAAGAGAGCGCACAGGCAACAGCAGCCTGCACGTTTCTCAGTGAAAGGGAGAACTCCCTGACTTCATCCAGTCCTCTGAGCAAAGCAGGCAGAAGGAGAGAAACTTTCTTTCCGTCCTCTTTCCTGCAATGAATTCCTCATTTGCTCTTGCAAACGCTAGGCTTCTTCTGAAAAACTACCTCGCGGTGCACGTATCCTTCCAGAGGAGCAACGACATAGTTTTAGCTTGAAGAGATTGGGAAAGCACCCAGGGACAAAAGGCCTTTTCGTGTTCTGTGTTCTGCCTGAAATCGGTCAATTGGCACTTGCCAAAACAAGGTTTCCTAGCACAAACTACAAAGCCGCAACTCTCTCCTGGCAGAGTAAATCCTATGCAGTGTGGCCCTGACGAGATACTGCTGGTAGAGTGAGGCCCAGGGAAAACACATTGCCTAGAGAAATCCCAGCAAAGCCGTATGTTTCCCCACATGAATGTATGTCAGTTTGAGGTCTTTGCCAAGAACGGAGCTCAGAGGCAACATCAGATTGTGTGTATCTCCGTGAGAGAAAGAACACTGTGACTTCACCCATTCCTCTGACAAAAGCAGTTAGAAGGAGAAAACCGTCCTTTGGTTTCGCTTTCCCGCAATGAGCTCGGCAAACTGCCCTTCGCGAAGGGCAGTTTTCCCCCGGAGAACTGCCTTGCGCTAGCCGTGTTCTGGCAGTGGAACGAGTAGGCAGTGTTAGCGTTAAGCTATTGTGAAGGCTCGCTTTGGCCCAGGGAAAACAAAGCGCCTGGGGAAATCTTAACAGACCCCGGGGGCTTTTCACGGTTCCAAGTGTGGAACTGCAGACTCTTTTCCAGAGAAGAGAGCGCACAGGCAACAGCAGCCTGCACGTTTCTCAGTGAAAGGGAGAACTCCCTGACTTCATCCAGTCCTCTGAGCAAAGCAGGCAGAAGGAGAGAAACTTTCTTTCCTTCCTCTTTCCTGCAATGAATTCCTGATTTGCTCTTGCAAACGCTAGGCTTCTTCTGAAAAACTACCTCGCGGTGCACGTATCCTTCCAGAGGAGCAACGACATAGTTTTAGCTTGAAGAGATTGGGAAAGCACCCAGGGACAAAAGGCCTTTTCGTGTTCTGTGTTCTGCCTGAAATCGGTCAATTGGCACTTGCCAAAACAAGGTTTCCTAGCACAAACTACAAAGCCGCAACTCTCTCCTGGCAGAGTAAATCCTATGCAGTGTTGCCCTGACGAGATACTGCTGGTAGAGTGAGGCCCAGGGAAAACACATTGCCTAGAGAAATCCCAGCAAAGCCGTCTGTTTCCCCACATGAATGTATGTCAGTTTGAGGTCTTTGCCAAGAACGGAGCTCAGAGGCAACATCAGATTGTGTGTATCTCCGTGAGAGAAAGAACACTGTGACTTCACCCATTCCTCTGACAAAAGCAGTTAGAAGGAGAAAACCGTCCTTTGGTTTCGCTTTCCCGCAATGAGCTCGGCAAACTGCCCTTCGCGAAGGGCAGTTTTCCCCCGGAGAACTGCCTTGCGCTAGCCGTGTTCTGGCAGTGGAACGAGTAGGCAGTGTTAGCGTTAAGCTATTGTGAAGGCTCGCTTTGGCCCAGGGAAAACAAAGCGCCTGGGGAAATCTTAACAGACCCCGGGGGCTTTTCACGGTTCCAAGTGTGGAACTGCAGACTCTTTTCCAGAGAAGAGAGCGCACAGGCAACAGCAGCCTGCACGTTTCTCAGTGAAAGGGAGAACTCCCTGACTTCATCCAGTCCTCTGAGCAAAGCAGGCAGAAGGAGAGAAACTTTCTTTCCTTCCTCTTTCCTGCAATGAATTCCTGATTTGCTCTTGCAAACGCTAGGCTTCTTCTGAAAAACTACCTCGCGGTGCACGTATCCTTCCAGAGGAGCAACGACATAGTTTTAGCTTGAAGAGATTGGGAAAGCACCCAGGGACAAAAGGCCTTTTCGTGTTCTGTGTTCTGCCTGAAATCGGTCAATTGGCACTTGCCAAAACAAGGTTTCCTAGCACAAACTACAAAGCCGCAACTCTCTCCTGGCAGAGTAAATCCTATGCAGTGTGGCCCTGACGAGATACTGCTGGTAGAGTGAGGCCCAGGGAAAACACATTGCCTAGAGAAATCCCAGCAAAGCCGTCTGTTTCCCCACATGAATGTATGTCAGTTTGAGGTCTTTGCCAAGAACGGAGCTCAGAGGCAACATCAGATTGTGTGTATCTCCGTGAGAGAAAGAACACTGTGACTTCACCCATTCCTCTGACAAAAGCAGTTAGAAGGAGAAAACCGTCCTTTGGTTTCGCTTTCCCGCAATGAGCTCGGCAAACTGCCCTTCGCGAAGGGCAGTTTTCCCCCGGAGAACTGCCTTGCGCTAGCCGTGTTCTGGCAGTGGAACGAGTAGGCAGTGTTAGCGTTAAGCTATTGTGAAGGCTCGCTTTGGCCCAGGGAAAACAAAGCGCCTGGGGAAATCTTAACAGACCCCGGGGGCTTTTCACGGTTCCAAGTGTGGAACTGCAGACTCTTTTCCAGAGAAGAGAGCGCACAGGCAACAGCAGCCTGCACGTTTCTCAGTGAAAGGGAGAACTCCCTGACTTCATCCAGTCCTCTGAGCAAAGCAGGCAGAAGGAGAGAAACTTTCTTTCCTTCCTCTTTCCTGCAATGAATTCCTGATTTGCTCTTGCAAACGCTAGGCTTCTTCTGAAAAACTACCTCGCGGTGCACGTATCCTTCCAGAGGAGCAACGACATAGTTTTAGCTTGAAGAGATTGGGAAAGCACCCAGGGACAAAAGGCCTTTTCGTGTTCTGTGTTCTGCCTGAAATCGGTCAATTGGCACTTGCCAAAACAAGGTTTCCTAGCACAAACTACAAAGCCGCAACTCTCTCCTGGCAGAGTAAATCCTATGCAGTGTTGCCCTGACGAGATACTGCTGGTAGAGTGAGGCCCAGGGAAAACACATTGCCTAGAGAAATCCCAGCAAAGCCGTTTCCCCACATGAATGTATGTCAGTTTGAGGTCTTTGCCAAGAACGGAGCTCAGAGGCAACATCAGATTGTGTGTATCTCCGTGAGAGAAAGAACACTGTGACTTCACCCATTCCTCTGACAAAAGCAGTTAGAAGGAGAAAACCGTCCTTTGGTTTCGCTTTCCCGCAATGAGCTCGGCAAACTGCCCTTCGCGAAGGGCAGTTTTCCCCCGGAGAACTGCCTTGCGCTAGCCGTGTTCTGGCAGTGGAACGAGTAGGCAGTGTTAGCGTTAAGCTATTGTGAAGGCTCGCTTTGGCCCAGGGAAAACAACGCGCCTGGGGAAATCTTAACAGACCCCGGGGGCTTTTCACGGTTCCAAGTGTGGAACTGCAGACTCTTTTCCAGAGAAGAGAGCGCACAGGCAACAGCAGCCTGCACGTTTCTCAGTGAAAGGGAGAACTCCCTGACTTCATCCAGTCCTCTGAGCAAAGCAGGCAGAAGGAGAGAAACTTTCTTTCCTTCCTCTTTCCTGCAATGAATTCCTCATTTGCTCTTGCAAACGCTAGGCTTCTTCTGAAAAACTACCTCGCGGTGCACGTATCCTTCCAGAGGAGCAACGACATAGTTTTAGCTTGAAGAGATTGGGAAAGCACCCAGGGACAAAAGAAAGGCCTTTTCGTGTTCTGTGTTCTGCCTGAAATCGGTCAATTGGCACTTGCCAAAACAAGGTTTCCTAGCACAAACTACAAAGCCGCAACTCTCTCCTGGCAGAGTAAATCCTATGCAGTGTTGCCCTGACGAGATACTGCTGGTAGAGTGAGGCCCAGGGAAAACACATTGCCTAGAGAAATCCCAGCAAAGCCGTCTGTTTCCCCACATGAATGTATGTCAGTTTGAGGTCTTTGCCAAGAACGGAGCTCAGAGGCAACATCAGATTGTGTGTATCTCCGTGAGAGAAAGAACACTGTGACTTCACCCATTCCTCTGACAAAAGCAGTTAGAAGGAGAAAACCGTCCTTTGGTTTCGCTTTCCCGCAATGAGCTCGGCAAACTGCCCTTCGCGAAGGGCAGTTTTCCCCCGGAGAACTGCCTTGCGCTAGCCGTGTTCTGGCAGTGGAACGAGTAGGCAGTGTTAGCGTTAAGCTATTGTGAAGGCTCGCTTTGGCCCAGGGAAAACAAAGCGCCTGGGGAAATCTTAACAGACCCCGGGGGCTTTTCACGGTTCCAAGTGTGGAACTGCAGACTCTTTTCCAGAGAAGAGAGCGCACAGGCAACAGCAGCCTGCACGTTTCTCAGTGAAAGGGAGAACTCCCTGACTTCATCCAGTCCTCTGAGCAAAGCAGGCAGAAGGAGAGAAACTTTCTTTCCTTCCTCTTTCCTGCAATGAATTCCTGATTTGCTCTTGCAAACGCTAGGCTTCTTCTGAAAAACTACCTCGCGGTGCACGTATCCTTCCAGAGGAGCAACGACATAGTTTTAGCTTGAAGAGATTGGGAAAGCACCCAGGGACAAAAGGCCTTTTCGTGTTCTGTGTTCTGCCTGAAATCGGTCAATTGGCACTTGCCAAAACAAGGTTTCCTAGCACAAACTACAAAGCCGCAACTCTCTCCTGGCAGAGTAAATCCTATGCAGTGTTGCCCTGACGAGATACTGCTGGTAGAGTGAGGCCCAGGGAAAACACATTGCCTAGAGAAATCCCAGCAAAGCCGTCTGTTTCCCCACATGAATGTATGTCAGTTTGAGGTCTTTGCCAAGAACGGAGCTCAGAGGCAACATCAGATTGTGTGTATCTCCGTGAGAGAAAGAACACTGTGACTTCACCCATTCCTCTGACAAAAGCAGTTAGAAGGAGAAAACCGTCCTTTGGTTTCGCTTTCCCGCAATGAGCTCGGCAAACTGCCCTTCGCGAAGGGCAGTTTTCCCCCGGAGAACTGCCTTGCGCTAGCCGTGTTCTGGCAGTGGAACGAGTAGGCAGTGTTAGCGTTAAGCTATTGTGAAGGCTCGCTTTGGCCCAGGGAAAACAAAGCGCCTGGGGAAATCTTAACAGACCCCGGGGGCTTTTCACGGTTCCAAGTGTGGAACTGCAGACTCTTTTCCAGAGAAGAGAGCGCACAGGCAACAGCAGCCTGCACGTTTCTCAGTGAAAGGGAGAACTCCCTGACTTCATCCAGTCCTCTGAGCAAAGCAGGCAGAAGGAGAGAAACTTTCTTTCCGTCCTCTTTCCTGCAATGAATTCCTGATTTGCTCTTGCAAACGCTAGGCTTCTTCTGAAAAACTACCTCGCGGTGCACGTATCCTTCCAGAGGAGCAACGACATAGTTTTAGCTTGAAGAGATTGGGAAAGCACCCAGGGACAAAAGGCCTTTTCGTGTTCTGTGTTCTGCCTGAAATCGGTCAATTGGCACTTGCCAAAACAAGGTTTCCTAGCACAAACTACAAAGCCGCAACTCTCTCCTGGCAGAGTAAATCCTATGCAGTGTGGCCCTGACGAGATACTGCTGGTAGAGTGAGGCCCAGGGAAAACACATTGCCTAGAGAAATCCCAGCAAAGCCGTATGTTTCCCCACATGAATGTATGTCAGTTTGAGGTCTTTGCCAAGAACGGAGCTCAGAGGCAACATCAGATTGTGTGTATCTCCGTGAGAGAAAGAACACTGTGACTTCACCCATTCCTCTGACAAAAGCAGTTAGAAGGAGAAAACCGTCCTTTGGTTTCGCTTTCCCGCAATGAGCTCGGCAAACTGCCCTTCGCGAAGGGCAGTTTTCCCCCGGAGAACTGCCTTGCGCTAGCCGTGTTCTGGCAGTGGAACGAGTAGGCAGTGTTAGCGTTAAGCTATTGTGAAGGCTCGCTTTGGCCCAGGGAAAACAAAGCGCCTGGGGAAATCTTAACAGACCCCGGGGGCTTTTCACGGTTCCAAGTGTGGAACTGCAGACTCTTTTCCAGAGAAGAGAGCGCACAGGCAACAGCAGCCTGCACGTTTCTCAGTGAAAGGGAGAACTCCCTGACTTCATCCAGTCCTCTGAGCAAAGCAGGCAGAAGGAGAGAAACTTTCTTTCCTTCCTCTTTCCTGCAATGAATTCCTGATTTGCTCTTGCAAACGCTAGGCTTCTTCTGAAAAACTACCTCGCGGTGCACGTATCCTTCCAGAGGAGCAACGACATAGTTTTAGCTTGAAGAGATTGGGAAAGCACCCAGGGACAAAAGGCCTTTTCGTGTTCTGTGTTCTGCCTGAAATCGGTCAATTGGCACTTGCCAAAACAAGGTTTCCTAGCACAAACTACAAAGCCGCAACTCTCTCCTGGCAGAGTAAATCCTATGCAGTGTTGCCCTGACGAGATACTGCTGGTAGAGTGAGGCCCAGGGAAAACACATTGCCTAGAGAAATCCCAGCAAAGCCGTCTGTTTCCCCACATGAATGTATGTCAGTTTGAGGTCTTTGCCAAGAACGGAGCTCAGAGGCAACATCAGATTGTGTGTATCTCCGTGAGAGAAAGAACACTGTGACTTCACCCATTCCTCTGACAAAAGCAGTTAGAAGGAGAAAACCGTCCTTTGGTTTCGCTTTCCCGCAATGAGCTCGGCAAACTGCCCTTCGCGAAGGGCAGTTTTCCCCCGGAGAACTGCCTTGCGCTAGCCGTGTTCTGGCAGTGGAACGAGTAGGCAGTGTTAGCGTTAAGCTATTGTGAAGGCTCGCTTTGGCCCAGGGAAAACAAAGCGCCTGGGGAAATCTTAACAGACCCCGGGGGCTTTTCACGGTTCCAAGTGTGGAACTGCAGACTCTTTTCCAGAGAAGAGAGCGCACAGGCAACAGCAGCCTGCACGTTTCTCAGTGAAAGGGAGAACTCCCTGACTTCATCCAGTCCTCTGAGCAAAGCAGGCAGAAGGAGAGAAACTTTCTTTCCTTCCTCTTTCCTGCAATGAATTCCTCATTTGCTCTTGCAAACGCTAGGCTTCTTCTGAAAAACTACCTCGCGGTGCACGTATCCTTCCAGAGGAGCAACGACATAGTTTTAGCTTGAAGAGATTGGGAAAGCACCCAGGGACAAAAGGCCTTTTCGTGTTCTGTGTTCTGCCTGAAATCGGTCAATTGGCACTTGCCAAAACAAGGTTTCCTAGCACAAACTACAAAGCCGCAACTCTCTCCTGGCAGAGTAAATCCTATGCAGTGTTGCCCTGACGAGATACTGCTGGTAGAGTGAGGCCCAGGGAAAACACATTGCCTAGAGAAATCCCAGCAAAGCCGTCTGTTTCCCCACATGAATGTATGTCAGTTTGAGGTCTTTGCCAAGAACGGAGCTCAGAGGCAACATCAGATTGTGTGTATCTCCGTGAGAGAAAGAACACTGTGACTTCACCCATTCCTCTGACAAAAGCAGTTAGAAGGAGAAAACCGTCCTTTGGTTTCGCTTTCCCGCAATGAGCTCGGCAAACTGCCCTTCGCGAAGGGCAGTTTTCCCCCGGAGAACTGCCTTGCGCTAGCCGTGTTCTGGCAGTGGAACGAGTAGGCAGTGTTAGCGTTAAGCTATTGTGAAGGCTCGCTTTGGCCCAGGGAAAACAACGCGCCTGGGGAAATCTTAACAGACCCCGGGGGCTTTTCACGGTTCCAAGTGTGGAACTGCAGACTCTTTTCCAGAGAAGAGAGCGCACAGGCAACAGCAGCCTGCACGTTTCTCAGTGAAAGGGAGAACTCCCTGACTTCATCCAGTCCTCTGAGCAAAGCAGGCAGAAGGAGAGAAACTTTCTTTCCTTCCTCTTTCCTGCAATGAATTCCTCATTTGCTCTTGCAAACGCTAGGCTTCTTCTGAAAAACTACCTCGCGGTGCACGTATCCTTCCAGAGGAGCAACGACATAGTTTTAGCTTGAAGAGATTGGGAAAGCACCCAGGGACAAAAGAAAGGCCTTTTCGTGTTCTGTGTTCTGCCTGAAATCGGTCAATTGGCACTTGCCAAAACAAGGTTTCCTAGCACAAACTACAAAGCCGCAACTCTCTCCTGGCAGAGTAAATCCTATGCAGTGTTGCCCTGACGAGATACTGCTGGTAGAGTGAGGCCCAGGGAAAACACATTGCCTAGAGAAATCCCAGCAAAGCCGTCTGTTTCCCCACATGAATGTATGTCAGTTTGAGGTCTTTGCCAAGAACGGAGCTCAGAGGCAACATCAGATTGTGTGTATCTCCGTGAGAGAAAGAACACTGTGACTTCACCCATTCCTCTGACAAAAGCAGTTAGAAGGAGAAAACCGTCCTTTGGTTTCGCTTTCCCGCAATGAGCTCGGCAAACTGCCCTTCGCGAAGGGCAGTTTTCCCCCGGAGAACTGCCTTGCGCTAGCCGTGTTCTGGCAGTGGAACGAGTAGGCAGTGTTAGCGTTAAGCTATTGTGAAGGCTCGCTTTGGCCCAGGGAAAACAAAGCGCCTGGGGAAATCTTAACAGACCCCGGGGGCTTTTCACGGTTCCAAGTGTGGAACTGCAGACTCTTTTCCAGAGAAGAGAGCGCACAGGCAACAGCAGCCTGCACGTTTCTCAGTGAAAGGGAGAACTCCCTGACTTCATCCAGTCCTCTGAGCAAAGCAGGCAGAAGGAGAGAAACTTTCTTTCCTTCCTCTTTCCTGCAATGAATTCCTGATTTGCTCTTGCAAACGCTAGGCTTCTTCTGAAAAACTACCTCGCGGTGCACGTATCCTTCCAGAGGAGCAACGACATAGTTTTAGCTTGAAGAGATTGGGAAAGCACCCAGGGACAAAAGGCCTTTTCGTGTTCTGTGTTCTGCCTGAAATCGGTCAATTGGCACTTGCCAAAACAAGGTTTCCTAGCACAAACTACAAAGCCGCAACTCTCTCCTGGCAGAGTAAATCCTATGCAGTGTTGCCCTGACGAGATACTGCTGGTAGAGTGAGGCCCAGGGAAAACACATTGCCTAGAGAAATCCCAGCAAAGCCGTCTGTTTCCCCACATGAATGTATGTCAGTTTGAGGTCTTTGCCAAGAACGGAGCTCAGAGGCAACATCAGATTGTGTGTATCTCCGTGAGAGAAAGAACACTGTGACTTCACCCATTCCTCTGACAAAAGCAGTTAGAAGGAGAAAACCGTCCTTTGGTTTCGCTTTCCCGCAATGAGCTCGGCAAACTGCCCTTCGCGAAGGGCAGTTTTCCCCCGGAGAACTGCCTTGCGCTAGCCGTGTTCTGGCAGTGGAACGAGTAGGCAGTGTTAGCGTTAAGCTATTGTGAAGGCTCGCTTTGGCCCAGGGAAAACAAAGCGCCTGGGGAAATCTTAACAGACCCCGGGGGCTTTTCACGGTTCCAAGTGTGGAACTGCAGACTCTTTTCCAGAGAAGAGAGCGCACAGGCAACAGCAGCCTGCACGTTTCTCAGTGAAAGGGAGAACTCCCTGACTTCATCCAGTCCTCTGAGCAAAGCAGGCAGAAGGAGAGAAACTTTCTTTCCTTCCTCTTTCCTGCAATGAATTCCTGATTTGCTCTTGCAAACGCTAGGCTTCTTCTGAAAAACTACCTCGCGGTGCACGTATCCTTCCAGAGGAGCAACGACATAGTTTTAGCTTGAAGAGATTGGGAAAGCACCCAGGGACAAAAGGCCTTTTCGTGTTCTGTGTTCTGCCTGAAATCGGTCAATTGGCACTTGCCAAAACAAGGTTTCCTAGCACAAACTACAAAGCCGCAACTCTCTCCTGGCAGAGTAAATCCTATGCAGTGTTGCCCTGACGAGATACTGCTGGTAGAGTGAGGCCCAGGGAAAACACATTGCCTAGAGAAATCCCAGCAAAGCCGTCTGTTTCCCCACATGAATGTATGTCAGTTTGAGGTCTTTGCCAAGAACGGAGCTCAGAGGCAACATCAGATTGTGTGTATCTCCGTGAGAGAAAGAACACTGTGACTTCACCCATTCCTCTGACAAAAGCAGTTAGAAGGAGAAAACCGTCCTTTGGTTTCGCTTTCCCGCAATGAGCTCGGCAAACTGCCCTTCGCGAAGGGCAGTTTTCCCCCGGAGAACTGCCTTGCGCTAGCCGTGTTCTGGCAGTGGAACGAGTAGGCAGTGTTAGCGTTAAGCTATTGTGAAGGCTCGCTTTGGCCCAGGGAAAACAAAGCGCCTGGGGAAATCTTAACAGACCCCGGGGGCTTTTCACGGTTCCAAGTGTGGAACTGCAGACTCTTTTCCAGAGAAGAGAGCGCACAGGCAACAGCAGCCTGCACGTTTCTCAGTGAAAGGGAGAACTCCCTGACTTCATCCAGTCCTCTGAGCAAAGCAGGCAGAAGGAGAGAAACTTTCTTTCCTTCCTCTTTCCTGCAATGAATTCCTGATTTGCTCTTGCAAACGCTAGGCTTCTTCTGAAAAACTACCTCGCGGTGCACGTATCCTTCCAGAGGAGCAACGACATAGTTTTAGCTTGAAGAGATTGGGAAAGCACCCAGGGACAAAAGGCCTTTTCGTGTTCTGTGTTCTGCCTGAAATCGGTCAATTGGCACTTGCCAAAACAAGGTTTCCTAGCACAAACTACAAAGCCGCAACTCTCTCCTGGCAGAGTAAATCCTATGCAGTGTTGCCCTGACGAGATACTGCTGGTAGAGTGAGGCCCAGGGAAAACACATTGCCTAGAGAAATCCCAGCAAAGCCGTCTGTTTCCCCACATGAATGTATGTCAGTTTGAGGTCTTTGCCAAGAACGGAGCTCAGAGGCAACATCAGATTGTGTGTATCTCCGTGAGAGAAAGAACACTGTGACTTCACCCATTCCTCTGACAAAAGCAGTTAGAAGGAGAAAACCGTCCTTTGGTTTCGCTTTCCCGCAATGAGCTCGGCAAACTGCCCTTCGCGAAGGGCAGTTTTCCCCCGGAGAACTGCCTTGCGCTAGCCGTGTTCTGGCAGTGGAACGAGTAGGCAGTGTTAGCGTTAAGCTATTGTGAAGGCTCGCTTTGGCCCAGGGAAAACAAAGCGCCTGGGGAAATCTTAACAGACCCCGGGGGCTTTTCACGGTTCCAAGTGTGGAACTGCAGACTCTTTTCCAGAGAAGAGAGCGCACAGGCAACAGCAGCCTGCACGTTTCTCAGTGAAAGGGAGAACTCCCTGACTTCATCCAGTCCTCTGAGCAAAGCAGGCAGAAGGAGAGAAACTTTCTTTCCTTCCTCTTTCCTGCAATGAATTCCTCATTTGCTCTTGCAAACGCTAGGCTTCTTCTGAAAAACTACCTCGCGGTGCACGTATCCTTCCAGAGGAGCAACGACATAGTTTTAGCTTGAAGAGATTGGGAAAGCACCCAGGGACAAAAGAAAGGCCTTTTCGTGTTCTGTGTTCTGCCTGAAATCGGTCAATTGGCACTTGCCAAAACAAGGTTTCCTAGCACAAACTACAAAGCCGCAACTCTCTCCTGGCAGAGTAAATCCTATGCAGTGTTGCCCTGACGAGATACTGCTGGTAGAGTGAGGCCCAGGGAAAACACATTGCCTAGAGAAATCCCAGCAAAGCCGTCTGTTTCCCCACATGAATGTATGTCAGTTTGAGGTCTTTGCCAAGAACGGAGCTCAGAGGCAACATCAGATTGTGTGTATCTCCGTGAGAGAAAGAACACTGTGACTTCACCCATTCCTCTGACAAAAGCAGTTAGAAGGAGAAAACCGTCCTTTGGTTTCGCTTTCCCGCAATGAGCTCGGCAAACTGCCCTTCGCGAAGGGCAGTTTTCCCCCGGAGAACTGCCTTGCGCTAGCCGTGTTCTGGCAGTGGAACGAGTAGGCAGTGTTAGCGTTAAGCTATTGTGAAGGCTCGCTTTGGCCCAGGGAAAACAAAGCGCCTGGGGAAATCTTAACAGACCCCGGGGGCTTTTCACGGTTCCAAGTGTGGAACTGCAGACTCTTTTCCAGAGAAGAGAGCGCACAGGCAACAGCAGCCTGCACGTTTCTCAGTGAAAGGGAGAACTCCCTGACTTCATCCAGTCCTCTGAGCAAAGCAGGCAGAAGGAGAGAAACTTTCTTTCCGTCCTCTTTCCTGCAATGAATTCCTGATTTGCTCTTGCAAACGCTAGGCTTCTTCTGAAAAACTACCTCGCGGTGCACGTATCCTTCCAGAGGAGCAACGACATAGTTTTAGCTTGAAAAGATTGGGAAAGCACCCAGGGACAAAAGGCCTTTTCGTGTTCTGTGTTCTGCCTGAAATCGGTCAATTGGCACTTGCCAAAACAAGGTTTCCTAGCACAAACTACAAAGCCGCAACTCTCTCCTGGCAGAGTAAATCCTATGCAGTGTGGCCCTGACGAGATACTGCTGGTAGAGTGAGGCCCAGGGAAAACACATTGCCTAGAGAAATCCCAGCAAAGCCGTATGTTTCCCCACATGAATGTATGTCAGTTTGAGGTCTTTGCCAAGAACGGAGCTCAGAGGCAACATCAGATTGTGTGTATCTCCGTGAGAGAAAGAACACTGTGACTTCACCCATTCCTCTGACAAAAGCAGTTAGAAGGAGAAAACCGTCCTTTGGTTTCGCTTTCCCGCAATGAGCTCGGCAAACTGCCCTTCGCGAAGGGCAGTTTTCCCCCGGAGAACTGCCTTGCGCTAGCCGTGTTCTGGCAGTGGAACGAGTAGGCAGTGTTAGCGTTAAGCTATTGTGAAGGCTCGCTTTGGCCCAGGGAAAACAAAGCGCCTGGGGAAATCTTAACAGACCCCGGGGGCTTTTCACGGTTCCAAGTGTGGAACTGCAGACTCTTTTCCAGAGAAGAGAGCGCACAGGCAACAGCAGCCTGCACGTTTCTCAGTGAAAGGGAGAACTCCCTGACTTCATCCAGTCCTCTGAGCAAAGCAGGCAGAAGGAGAGAAACTTTCTTTCCTTCCTCTTTCCTGCAATGAATTCCTGATTTGCTCTTGCAAACGCTAGGCTTCTTCTGAAAAACTACCTCGCGGTGCACGTATCCTTCCAGAGGAGCAACGACATAGTTTTAGCTTGAAGAGATTGGGAAAGCACCCAGGGACAAAAGGCCTTTTCGTGTTCTGTGTTCTGCCTGAAATCGGTCAATTGGCACTTGCCAAAACAAGGTTTCCTAGCACAAACTACAAAGCCGCAACTCTCTCCTGGCAGAGTAAATCCTATGCAGTGTTGCCCTGACGAGATACTGCTGGTAGAGTGAGGCCCAGGGAAAACACATTGCCTAGAGAAATCCCAGCAAAGCCGTCTGTTTCCCCACATGAATGTATGTCAGTTTGAGGTCTTTGCCAAGAACGGAGCTCAGAGGCAACATCAGATTGTGTGTATCTCCGTGAGAGAAAGAACACTGTGACTTCACCCATTCCTCTGACAAAAGCAGTTAGAAGGAGAAAACCGTCCTTTGGTTTCGCTTTCCCGCAATGAGCTCGGCAAACTGCCCTTCGCGAAGGGCAGTTTTCCCCCGGAGAACTGCCTTGCGCTAGCCGTGTTCTGGCAGTGGAACGAGTAGGCAGTGTTAGCGTTAAGCTATTGTGAAGGCTCGCTTTGGCCCAGGGAAAACAAAGCGCCTGGGGAAATCTTAACAGACCCCGGGGGCTTTTCACGGTTCCAAGTGTGGAACTGCACACTCTTTTCCAGAGAAGAGAGCGCACAGGCAACAGCAGCCTGCACGTTTCTCAGTGAAAGGGAGAACTCCCTGACTTCATCCAGTCCTCTGAGCAAAGCAGGCAGAAGGAGAGAAACTTTCTTTCCTTCCTCTTTCCTGCAATGAATTCCTGATTTGCTCTTGCAAACGCTAGGCTTCTTCTGAAAAACTACCTCGCGGTGCACGTATCCTTCCAGAGGAGCAACGACATAGTTTTAGCTTGAAGAGATTGGGAAAGCACCCAGGGACAAAAGGCCTTTTCGTGTTCTGTGTTCTGCCTGAAATCGGTCAATTGGCACTTGCCAAAACAAGGTTTCCTAGCACAAACTACAAAGCCGCAACTCTCTCCTGGCAGAGTAAATCCTATGCAGTGTTGCCCTGACGAGATACTGCTGGTAGAGTGAGGCCCAGGGAAAACACATTGCCTAGAGAAATCCCAGCAAAGCCGTCTGTTTCCCCACATGAATGTATGTCAGTTTGAGGTCTTTGCCAAGAACGGAGCTCAGAGGCAACATCAGATTGTGTGTATCTCCGTGAGAGAAAGAACACTGTGACTTCACCCATTCCTCTGACAAAAGCAGTTAGAAGGAGAAAACCGTCCTTTGGTTTCGCTTTCCCGCAATGAGCTCGGCAAACTGCCCTTCGCGAAGGGCAGTTTTCCCCCGGAGAACTGCCTTGCGCTAGCCGTGTTCTGGCAGTGGAACGAGTAGGCAGTGTTAGCGTTAAGCTATTGTGAAGGCTCGCTTTGGCCCAGGGAAAACAACGCGCCTGGGGAAATCTTAACAGACCCCGGGGGCTTTTCACGGTTCCAAGTGTGGAACTGCAGACTCTTTTCCAGAGAAGAGAGCGCACAGGCAACAGCAGCCTGCACGTTTCTCAGTGAAAGGGAGAACTCCCTGACTTCATCCAGTCCTCTGAGCAAAGCAGGCAGAAGGAGAGAAACTTTCTTTCCTTCCTCTTTCCTGCAATGAATTCCTCATTTGCTCTTGCAAACGCTAGGCTTCTTCTGAAAAACTACCTCGCGGTGCACGTATCCTTCCAGAGGAGCAACGACATAGTTTTAGCTTGAAGAGATTGGGAAAGCACCCAGGGACAAAAGAAAGGCCTTTTCGTGTTCTGTGTTCTGCCTGAAATCGGTCAATTGGCACTTGCCAAAACAAGGTTTCCTAGCACAAACTACAAAGCCGCAACTCTCTCCTGGCAGAGTAAATCCTATGCAGTGTTGCCCTGACGAGATACTGCTGGTAGAGTGAGGCCCAGGGAAAACACATTGCCTAGAGAAATCCCAGCAAAGCCGTCTGTTTCCCCACATGAATGTATGTCAGTTTGAGGTCTTTGCCAAGAACGGAGCTCAGAGGCAACATCAGATTGTGTGTATCTCCGTGAGAGAAAGAACACTGTGACTTCACCCATTCCTCTGACAAAAGCAGTTAGAAGGAGAAAACCGTCCTTTGGTTTCGCTTTCCCGCAATGAGCTCGGCAAACTGCCCTTCGCGAAGGGCAGTTTTCCCCCGGAGAACTGCCTTGCGCTAGCCGTGTTCTGGCAGTGGAACGAGTAGGCAGTGTTAGCGTTAAGCTATTGTGAAGGCTCGCTTTGGCCCAGGGAAAACAAAGCGCCTGGGGAAATCTTAACAGACCCCGGGGGCTTTTCACGGTTCCAAGTGTGGAACTGCAGACTCTTTTCCAGAGAAGAGAGCGCACAGGCAACAGCAGCCTGCACGTTTCTCAGTGAAAGGGAGAACTCCCTGACTTCATCCAGTCCTCTGAGCAAAGCAGGCAGAAGGAGAGAAACTTTCTTTCCTTCCTCTTTCCTGCAATGAATTCCTGATTTGCTCTTGCAAACGCTAGGCTTCTTCTGAAAAACTACCTCGCGGTGCACGTATCCTTCCAGAGGAGCAACGACATAGTTTTAGCTTGAAGAGATTGGGAAAGCACCCAGGGACAAAAGGCCTTTTCGTGTTCTGTGTTCTGCCTGAAATCGGTCAATTGGCACTTGCCAAAACAAGGTTTCCTAGCACAAACTACAAAGCCGCAACTCTCTCCTGGCAGAGTAAATCCTATGCAGTGTTGCCCTGACGAGATACTGCTGGTAGAGTGAGGCCCAGGGAAAACACATTGCCTAGAGAAATCCCAGCAAAGCCGTCTGTTTCCCCACATGAATGTATGTCAGTTTGAGGTCTTTGCCAAGAACGGAGCTCAGAGGCAACATCAGATTGTGTGTATCTCCGTGAGAGAAAGAACACTGTGACTTCACCCATTCCTCTGACAAAAGCAGTTAGAAGGAGAAAACCGTCCTTTGGTTTCGCTTTCCCGCAATGAGCTCGGCAAACTGCCCTTCGCGAAGGGCAGTTTTCCCCCGGAGAACTGCCTTGCGCTAGCCGTGTTCTGGCAGTGGAACGAGTAGGCAGTGTTAGCGTTAAGCTATTGTGAAGGCTCGCTTTGGCCCAGGGAAAACAAAGCGCCTGGGGAAATCTTAACAGACCCCGGGGGCTTTTCACGGTTCCAAGTGTGGAACTGCAGACTCTTTTCCAGAGAAGAGAGCGCACAGGCAACAGCAGCCTGCACGTTTCTCAGTGAAAGGGAGAACTCCCTGACTTCATCCAGTCCTCTGAGCAAAGCAGGCAGAAGGAGAGAAACTTTCTTTCCTTCCTCTTTCCTGCAATGAATTCCTCATTTGCTCTTGCAAACGCTAGGCTTCTTCTGAAAAACTACCTCGCGGTGCACGTATCCTTCCAGAGGAGCAACGACATAGTTTTAGCTTGAAGAGATTGGGAAAGCACCCAGGGAGAAAAGGCCTTTTCGTGTTCTGTGTTCTGCCTGAAATCGGTCAATTGGCACTTGCCAAAACAAGGTTTCCTAGCACAAACTACAAAGCCGCAACTCTCTCCTGGCAGAGTAAATCCTATGCAGTGTTGCCCTGACGAGATACTGCTGGTAGAGTGAGGCCCAGGGAAAACACATTGCCTAGAGAAATCCCAGCAAAGCCGTCTGTTTCCCCACATGAATGTATGTCAGTTTGAGGTCTTTGCCAAGAACGGAGCTCAGAGGCAACATCAGATTGTGTGTATCTCCGTGAGAGAAAGAACACTGTGACTTCACCCATTCCTCTGACAAAAGCAGTTAGAAGGAGAAAACCGTCCTTTGGTTTCGCTTTCCCGCAATGAGCTCGGCAAACTGCCCTTCGCGAAGGGCAGTTTTCCCCCGGAGAACTGCCTTGCGCTAGCCGTGTTCTGGCAGTGGAACGAGTAGGCAGTGTTAGCGTTAAGCTATTGTGAAGGCTCGCTTTGGCCCAGGGAAAACAAAGCGCCTGGGGAAATCTTAACAGACCCCGGGGGCTTTTCACGGTTCCAAGTGTGGAACTGCAGACTCTTTTCCAGAGAAGAGAGCGCACAGGCAACAGCAGCCTGCACGTTTCTCAGTGAAAGGGAGAACTCCCTGACTTCATCCAGTCCTCTGAGCAAAGCAGGCAGAAGGAGAGAAACTTTCTTTCCGTCCTCTTTCCTGCAATGAATTCCTGATTTGCTCTTGCAAACGCTAGGCTTCTTCTGAAAAACTACCTCGCGGTGCACGTATCCTTCCAGAGGAGCAACGACATAGTTTTAGCTTGAAAAGATTGGGAAAGCACCCAGGGACAAAAGGCCTTTTCGTGTTCTGTGTTCTGCCTGAAATCGGTCAATTGGCACTTGCCAAAACAAGGTTTCCTAGCACAAACTACAAAGCCGCAACTCTCTCCTGGCAGAGTAAATCCTATGCAGTGTGGCCCTGACGAGATACTGCTGGTAGAGTGAGGCCCAGGGAAAACACATTGCCTAGAGAAATCCCAGCAAAGCCGTATGTTTCCCCACATGAATGTATGTCAGTTTGAGGTCTTTGCCAAGAACGGAGCTCAGAGGCAACATCAGATTGTGTGTATCTCCGTGAGAGAAAGAACACTGTGACTTCACCCATTCCTCTGACAAAAGCAGTTAGAAGGAGAAAACCGTCCTTTGGTTTCGCTTTCCCGCAATGAGCTCGGCAAACTGCCCTTCGCGAAGGGCAGTTTTCCCCCGGAGAACTGCCTTGCGCTAGCCGTGTTCTGGCAGTGGAACGAGTAGGCAGTGTTAGCGTTAAGCTATTGTGAAGGCTCGCTTTGGCCCAGGGAAAACAAAGCGCCTGGGGAAATCTTAACAGACCCCGGGGGCTTTTCACGGTTCCAAGTGTGGAACTGCACACTCTTTTCCAGAGAAGAGAGCGCACAGGCAACAGCAGCCTGCACGTTTCTCAGTGAAAGGGAGAACTCCCTGACTTCATCCAGTCCTCTGAGCAAAGCAGGCAGAAGGAGAGAAACTTTCTTTCCTTCCTCTTTCCTGCAATGAATTCCTGATTTGCTCTTGCAAACGCTAGGCTTCTTCTGAAAAACTACCTCGCGGTGCACGTATCCTTCCAGAGGAGCAACGACATAGTTTTAGCTTGAAGAGATTGGGAAAGCACCCAGGGACAAAAGGCCTTTTCGTGTTCTGTGTTCTGCCTGAAATCGGTCAATTGGCACTTGCCAAAACAAGGTTTCCTAGCACAAACTACAAAGCCGCAACTCTCTCCTGGCAGAGTAAATCCTATGCAGTGTTGCCCTGACGAGATACTGCTGGTAGAGTGAGGCCCAGGGAAAACACATTGCCTAGAGAAATCCCAGCAAAGCCGTCTGTTTCCCCACATGAATGTATGTCAGTTTGAGGTCTTTGCCAAGAACGGAGCTCAGAGGCAACATCAGATTGTGTGTATCTCCGTGAGAGAAAGAACACTGTGACTTCACCCATTCCTCTGACAAAAGCAGTTAGAAGGAGAAAACCGTCCTTTGGTTTCGCTTTCCCGCAATGAGCTCGGCAAACTGCCCTTCGCGAAGGGCAGTTTTCCCCCGGAGAACTGCCTTGCGCTAGCCGTGTTCTGGCAGTGGAACGAGTAGGCAGTGTTAGCGTTAAGCTATTGTGAAGGCTCGCTTTGGCCCAGGGAAAACAAAGCGCCTGGGGAAATCTTAACAGACCCCGGGGGCTTTTCACGGTTCCAAGTGTGGAACTGCACACTCTTTTCCAGAGAAGAGAGCGCACAGGCAACAGCAGCCTGCACGTTTCTCAGTGAAAGGGAGAACTCCCTGACTTCATCCAGTCCTCTGAGCAAAGCAGGCAGAAGGAGAGAAACTTTCTTTCCTTCCTCTTTCCTGCAATGAATTCCTGATTTGCTCTTGCAAACGCTAGGCTTCTTCTGAAAAACTACCTCGCGGTGCACGTATCCTTCCAGAGGAGCAACGACATAGTTTTAGCTTGAAGAGATTGGGAAAGCACCCAGGGACAAAAGGCCTTTTCGTGTTCTGTGTTCTGCCTGAAATCGGTCAATTGGCACTTGCCAAAACAAGGTTTCCTAGCACAAACTACAAAGCCGCAACTCTCTCCTGGCAGAGTAAATCCTATGCAGTGTTGCCCTGACGAGATACTGCTGGTAGAGTGAGGCCCAGGGAAAACACATTGCCTAGAGAAATCCCAGCAAAGCCGTCTGTTTCCCCACATGAATGTATGTCAGTTTGAGGTCTTTGCCAAGAACGGAGCTCAGAGGCAACATCAGATTGTGTGTATCTCCGTGAGAGAAAGAACACTGTGACTTCACCCATTCCTCTGACAAAAGCAGTTAGAAGGAGAAAACCGTCCTTTGGTTTCGCTTTCCCGCAATGAGCTCGGCAAACTGCCCTTCGCGAAGGGCAGTTTTCCCCCGGAGAACTGCCTTGCGCTAGCCGTGTTCTGGCAGTGGAACGAGTAGGCAGTGTTAGCGTTAAGCTATTGTGAAGGCTCGCTTTGGCCCAGGGAAAACAACGCGCCTGGGGAAATCTTAACAGACCCCGGGGGCTTTTCACGGTTCCAAGTGTGGAACTGCAGACTCTTTTCCAGAGAAGAGAGCGCACAGGCAACAGCAGCCTGCACGTTTCTCAGTGAAAGGGAGAACTCCCTGACTTCATCCAGTCCTCTGAGCAAAGCAGGCAGAAGGAGAGAAACTTTCTTTCCTTCCTCTTTCCTGCAATGAATTCCTCATTTGCTCTTGCAAACGCTAGGCTTCTTCTGAAAAACTACCTCGCGGTGCACGTATCCTTCCAGAGGAGCAACGACATAGTTTTAGCTTGAAGAGATTGGGAAAGCACCCAGGGACAAAAGAAAGGCCTTTTCGTGTTCTGTGTTCTGCCTGAAATCGGTCAATTGGCACTTGCCAAAACAAGGTTTCCTAGCACAAACTACAAAGCCGCAACTCTCTCCTGGCAGAGTAAATCCTATGCAGTGTTGCCCTGACGAGATACTGCTGGTAGAGTGAGGCCCAGGGAAAACACATTGCCTAGAGAAATCCCAGCAAAGCCGTCTGTTTCCCCACATGAATGTATGTCAGTTTGAGGTCTTTGCCAAGAACGGAGCTCAGAGGCAACATCAGATTGTGTGTATCTCCGTGAGAGAAAGAACACTGTGACTTCACCCATTCCTCTGACAAAAGCAGTTAGAAGGAGAAAACCGTCCTTTGGTTTCGCTTTCCCGCAATGAGCTCGGCAAACTGCCCTTCGCGAAGGGCAGTTTTCCCCCGGAGAACTGCCTTGCGCTAGCCGTGTTCTGGCAGTGGAACGAGTAGGCAGTGTTAGCGTTAAGCTATTGTGAAGGCTCGCTTTGGCCCAGGGAAAACAAAGCGCCTGGGGAAATCTTAACAGACCCCGGGGGCTTTTCACGGTTCCAAGTGTGGAACTGCAGACTCTTTTCCAGAGAAGAGAGCGCACAGGCAACAGCAGCCTGCACGTTTCTCAGTGAAAGGGAGAACTCCCTGACTTCATCCAGTCCTCTGAGCAAAGCAGGCAGAAGGAGAGAAACTTTCTTTCCGTCCTCTTTCCTGCAATGAATTCCTCATTTGCTCTTGCAAACGCTAGGCTTCTTCTGAAAAACTACCTCGCGGTGCACGTATCCTTCCAGAGGAGCAACGACATAGTTTTAGCTTGAAGAGATTGGGAAAGCACCCAGGGAGAAAAGGCCTTTTCGTGTTCTGTGTTCTGCCTGAAATCGGTCAATTGGCACTTGCCAAAACAAGGTTTCCTAGCACAAACTACAAAGCCGCAACTCTCTCCTGGCAGAGTAAATCCTATGCAGTGTTGCCCTGACGAGATACTGCTGGTAGAGTGAGGCCCAGGGAAAACACATTGCCTAGAGAAATCCCAGCAAAGCCGTCTGTTTCCCCACATGAATGTATGTCAGTTTGAGGTCTTTGCCAAGAACGGAGCTCAGAGGCAACATCAGATTGTGTGTATCTCCGTGAGAGAAAGAACACTGTGACTTCACCCATTCCTCTGACAAAAGCAGTTAGAAGGAGAAAACCGTCCTTTGGTTTCGCTTTCCCGCAATGAGCTCGGCAAACTGCCCTTCGCGAAGGGCAGTTTTCCCCCGGAGAACTGCCTTGCGCTAGCCGTGTTCTGGCAGTGGAACGAGTAGGCAGTGTTAGCGTTAAGCTATTGTGAAGGCTCGCTTTGGCCCAGGGAAAACAAATCGCCTGGGGAAATCTTAACAGACCCCGGGGGCTTTTCACGGTTCCAAGTGTGGAACTGCAGACTCTTTTCCAGAGAAGAGAGCGCACAGGCAACAGCAGCCTGCACGTTTCTCAGTGAAAGGGAGAACTCCCTGACTTCATCCAGTCCTCTGAGCAAAGCAGGCAGAAGGAGAGAAACTTTCTTTCCGTCCTCTTTCCTGCAATGAATTCCTGATTTGCTCTTGCAAACGCTAGGCTTCTTCTGAAAAACTACCTCGCGGTGCACGTATCCTTCCAGAGGAGCAACGACATAGTTTTAGCTTGAAAAGATTGGGAAAGCACCCAGGGACAAAAGGCCTTTTCGTGTTCTGTGTTCTGCCTGAAATCGGTCAATTGGCACTTGCCAAAACAAGGTTTCCTAGCACAAACTACAAAGCCGCAACTCTCTCCTGGCAGAGTAAATCCTATGCAGTGTGGCCCTGACGAGATACTGCTGGTAGAGTGAGGCCCAGGGAAAACACATTGCCTAGAGAAATCCCAGCAAAGCCGTCTGTTTCCCCACATGAATGTATGTCAGTTTGAGGTCTTTGCCAAGAACGGAGCTCAGAGGCAACATCAGATTGTGTGTATCTCCGTGAGAGAAAGAACACTGTGACTTCACCCATTCCTCTGACAAAAGCAGTTAGAAGGAGAAAACCGTCCTTTGGTTTCGCTTTCCCGCAATGAGCTCGGCAAACTGCCCTTCGCGAAGGGCAGTTTTCCCCCGGAGAACTGCCTTGCGCTAGCCGTGTTCTGGCAGTGGAACGAGTAGGCAGTGTTAGCGTTAAGCTATTGTGAAGGCTCGCTTTGGCCCAGGGAAAACAAAGCGCCTGGGGAAATCTTAACAGACCCCGGGGGCTTTTCACGGTTCCAAGTGTGGAACTGCAGACTCTTTTCCAGAGAAGAGAGCGCACAGGCAACAGCAGCCTGCACGTTTCTCAGTGAAAGGGAGAACTCCCTGACTTCATCCAGTCCTCTGAGCAAAGCAGGCAGAAGGAGAGAAACTTTCTTTCCTTCCTCTTTCCTGCAATGAATTCCTGATTTGCTCTTGCAAACGCTAGGCTTCTTCTGAAAAACTACCTCGCGGTGCACGTATCCTTCCAGAGGAGCAACGACATAGTTTTAGCTTGAAGAGATTGGGAAAGCACCCAGGGACAAAAGGCCTTTTCGTGTTCTGTGTTCTGCCTGAAATCGGTCAATTGGCACTTGCCAAAACAAGGTTTCCTAGCACAAACTACAAAGCCGCAACTCTCTCCTGGCAGAGTAAATCCTATGCAGTGTTGCCCTGACGAGATACTGCTGGTAGAGTGAGGCCCAGGGAAAACACATTGCCTAGAGAAATCCCAGCAAAGCCGTCTGTTTCCCCACATGAATGTATGTCAGTTTGAGGTCTTTGCCAAGAACGGAGCTCAGAGGCAACATCAGATTGTGTGTATCTCCGTGAGAGAAAGAACACTGTGACTTCACCCATTCCTCTGACAAAAGCAGTTAGAAGGAGAAAACCGTCCTTTGGTTTCGCTTTCCCGCAATGAGCTCGGCAAACTGCCCTTCGCGAAGGGCAGTTTTCCCCCGGAGAACTGCCTTGCGCTAGCCGTGTTCTGGCAGTGGAACGAGTAGGCAGTGTTAGCGTTAAGCTATTGTGAAGGCTCGCTTTGGCCCAGGGAAAACAACGCGCCTGGGGAAATCTTAACAGACCCCGGGGGCTTTTCACGGTTCCAAGTGTGGAACTGCAGACTCTTTTCCAGAGAAGAGAGCGCACAGGCAACAGCAGCCTGCACGTTTCTCAGTGAAAGGGAGAACTCCCTGACTTCATCCAGTCCTCTGAGCAAAGCAGGCAGAAGGAGAGAAACTTTCTTTCCTTCCTCTTTCCTGCAATGAATTCCTCATTTGCTCTTGCAAACGCTAGGCTTCTTCTGAAAAACTACCTCGCGGTGCACGTATCCTTCCAGAGGAGCAACGACATAGTTTTAGCTTGAAGAGATTGGGAAAGCACCCAGGGACAAAAGAAAGGCCTTTTCGTGTTCTGTGTTCTGCCTGAAATCGGTCAATTGGCACTTGCCAAAACAAGGTTTCCTAGCACAAACTACAAAGCCGCAACTCTCTCCTGGCAGAGTAAATCCTATGCAGTGTTGCCCTGACGAGATACTGCTGGTAGAGTGAGGCCCAGGGAAAACACATTGCCTAGAGAAATCCCAGCAAAGCCGTCTGTTTCCCCACATGAATGTATGTCAGTTTGAGGTCTTTGCCAAGAACGGAGCTCAGAGGCAACATCAGATTGTGTGTATCTCCGTGAGAGAAAGAACACTGTGACTTCACCCATTCCTCTGACAAAAGCAGTTAGAAGGAGAAAACCGTCCTTTGGTTTCGCTTTCCCGCAATGAGCTCGGCAAACTGCCCTTCGCGAAGGGCAGTTTTCCCCCGGAGAACTGCCTTGCGCTAGCCGTGTTCTGGCAGTGGAACGAGTAGGCAGTGTTAGCGTTAAGCTATTGTGAAGGCTCGCTTTGGCCCAGGGAAAACAAAGCGCCTGGGGAAATCTTAACAGACCCCGGGGGCTTTTCACGGTTCCAAGTGTGGAACTGCAGACTCTTTTCCAGAGAAGAGAGCGCACAGGCAACAGCAGCCTGCACGTTTCTCAGTGAAAGGGAGAACTCCCTGACTTCATCCAGTCCTCTGAGCAAAGCAGGCAGAAGGAGAGAAACTTTCTTTCCTTCCTCTTTCCTGCAATGAATTCCTGATTTGCTCTTGCAAACGCTAGGCTTCTTCTGAAAAACTACCTCGCGGTGCACGTATCCTTCCAGAGGAGCAACGACATAGTTTTAGCTTGAAGAGATTGGGAAAGCACCCAGGGACAAAAGGCCTTTTCGTGTTCTGTGTTCTGCCTGAAATCGGTCAATTGGCACTTGCCAAAACAAGGTTTCCTAGCACAAACTACAAAGCCGCAACTCTCTCCTGGCAGAGTAAATCCTATGCAGTGTTGCCCTGACGAGATACTGCTGGTAGAGTGAGGCCCAGGGAAAACACATTGCCTAGAGAAATCCCAGCAAAGCCGTCTGTTTCCCCACATGAATGTATGTCAGTTTGAGGTCTTTGCCAAGAACGGAGCTCAGAGGCAACATCAGATTGTGTGTATCTCCGTGAGAGAAAGAACACTGTGACTTCACCCATTCCTCTGACAAAAGCAGTTAGAAGGAGAAAACCGTCCTTTGGTTTCGCTTTCCCGCAATGAGCTCGGCAAACTGCCCTTCGCGAAGGGCAGTTTTCCCCCGGAGAACTGCCTTGCGCTAGCCGTGTTCTGGCAGTGGAACGAGTAGGCAGTGTTAGCGTTAAGCTATTGTGAAGGCTCGCTTTGGCCCAGGGAAAACAAAGCGCCTGGGGAAATCTTAACAGACCCCGGGGGCTTTTCACGGTTCCAAGTGTGGAACTGCAGACTCTTTTCCAGAGAAGAGAGCGCACAGGCAACAGCAGCCTGCACGTTTCTCAGTGAAAGGGAGAACTCCCTGACTTCATCCAGTCCTCTGAGCAAAGCAGGCAGAAGGAGAGAAACTTTCTTTCCTTCCTCTTTCCTGCAATGAATTCCTCATTTGCTCTTGCAAACGCTAGGCTTCTTCTGAAAAACTACCTCGCGGTGCACGTATCCTTCCAGAGGAGCAACGACATAGTTTTAGCTTGAAGAGATTGGGAAAGCACCCAGGGACAAAAGGCCTTTTCGTGTTCTGTGTTCTGCCTGAAATCGGTCAATTGGCACTTTCCAAAACAAGGTTTCCTAGCACAAACTACAAAGCCGCAACTCTCTCCTGGCAGAGTAAATCCTATGCAGTGTTGCCCTGACGAGATACTGCTGGTAGAGTGAGGCCCAGGGAAAACACATTGCCTAGAGAAATCCCAGCAAAGCCGTCTGTTTCCCCACATGAATGTATGTCAGTTTGAGGTCTTTGCCAAGAACGGAGCTCAGAGGCAACATCAGATTGTGTGTATCTCCGTGAGAGAAAGAACACTGTGACTTCACCCATTCCTCTGACAAAAGCAGTTAGAAGGAGAAAACCGTCCTTTGGTTTCGCTTTCCCGCAATGAGCTCGGCAAACTGCCCTTCGCGAAGGGCAGTTTTCCCCCGGAGAACTGCCTTGCGCTAGCCGTGTTCTGGCAGTGGAACGAGTAGGCAGTGTTAGCGTTAAGCTATTGTGAAGGCTCGCTTTGGCCCAGGGAAAACAACGCGCCTGGGGAAATCTTAACAGACCCCGGGGGCTTTTCACGGTTCCAAGTGTGGAACTGCAGACTCTTTTCCAGAGAAGAGAGCGCACAGGCAACAGCAGCCTGCACGTTTCTCAGTGAAAGGGAGAACTCCCTGACTTCATCCAGTCCTCTGAGCAAAGCAGGCAGAAGGAGAGAAACTTTCTTTCCTTCCTCTTTCCTGCAATGAATTCCTCATTTGCTCTTGCAAACGCTAGGCTTCTTCTGAAAAACTACCTCGCGGTGCACGTATCCTTCCAGAGGAGCAACGACATAGTTTTAGCTTGAAGAGATTGGGAAAGCACCCAGGGACAAAAGAAAGGCCTTTTCGTGTTCTGTGTTCTGCCTGAAATCGGTCAATTGGCACTTGCCAAAACAAGGTTTCCTAGCACAAACTACAAAGCCGCAACTCTCTCCTGGCAGAGTAAATCCTATGCAGTGTTGCCCTGACGAGATACTGCTGGTAGAGTGAGGCCCAGGGAAAACACATTGCCTAGAGAAATCCCAGCAAAGCCGTCTGTTTCCCCACATGAATGTATGTCAGTTTGAGGTCTTTGCCAAGAACGGAGCTCAGAGGCAACATCAGATTGTGTGTATCTCCGTGAGAGAAAGAACACTGTGACTTCACCCATTCCTCTGACAAAAGCAGTTAGAAGGAGAAAACCGTCCTTTGGTTTCGCTTTCCCGCAATGAGCTCGGCAAACTGCCCTTCGCGAAGGGCAGTTTTCCCCCGGAGAACTGCCTTGCGCTAGCCGTGTTCTGGCAGTGGAACGAGTAGGCAGTGTTAGCGTTAAGCTATTGTGAAGGCTCGCTTTGGCCCAGGGAAAACAAAGCGCCTGGGGAAATCTTAACAGACCCCGGGGGCTTTTCACGGTTCCAAGTGTGGAACTGCACACTCTTTTCCAGAGAAGAGAGCGCACAGGCAACAGCAGCCTGCACGTTTCTCAGTGAAAGGGAGAACTCCCTGACTTCATCCAGTCCTCTGAGCAAAGCAGGCAGAAGGAGAGAAACTTTCTTTCCTTCCTCTTTCCTGCAATGAATTCCTGATTTGCTCTTGCAAACGCTAGGCTTCTTCTGAAAAACTACCTCGCGGTGCACGTATCCTTCCAGAGGAGCAACGACATAGTTTTAGCTTGAAGAGATTGGGAAAGCACCCAGGGACAAAAGGCCTTTTCGTGTTCTGTGTTCTGCCTGAAATCGGTCAATTGGCACTTGCCAAAACAAGGTTTCCTAGCACAAACTACAAAGCCGCAACTCTCTCCTGGCAGAGTAAATCCTATGCAGTGTTGCCCTGACGAGATACTGCTGGTAGAGTGAGGCCCAGGGAAAACACATTGCCTAGAGAAATCCCAGCAAAGCCGTCTGTTTCCCCACATGAATGTATGTCAGTTTGAGGTCTTTGCCAAGAACGGAGCTCAGAGGCAACATCAGATTGTGTGTATCTCCGTGAGAGAAAGAACACTGTGACTTCACCCATTCCTCTGACAAAAGCAGTTAGAAGGAGAAAACCGTCCTTTGGTTTCGCTTTCCCGCAATGAGCTCGGCAAACTGCCCTTCGCGAAGGGCAGTTTTCCCCCGGAGAACTGCCTTGCGCTAGCCGTGTTCTGGCAGTGGAACGAGTAGGCAGTGTTAGCGTTAAGCTATTGTGAAGGCTCGCTTTGGCCCAGGGAAAACAACGCGCCTGGGGAAATCTTAACAGACCCCGGGGGCTTTTCACGGTTCCAAGTGTGGAACTGCAGACTCTTTTCCAGAGAAGAGAGCGCACAGGCAACAGCAGCCTGCACGTTTCTCAGTGAAAGGGAGAACTCCCTGACTTCATCCAGTCCTCTGAGCAAAGCAGGCAGAAGGAGAGAAACTTTCTTTCCTTCCTCTTTCCTGCAATGAATTCCTGATTTGCTCTTGCAAACGCTAGGCTTCTTCTGAAAAACTACCTCGCGGTGCACGTATCCTTCCAGAGGAGCAACGACATAGTTTTAGCTTGAAGAGATTGGGAAAGCACCCAGGGACAAAAGAAAGGCCTTTTCGTGTTCTGTGTTCTGCCTGAAATCGGTCAATTGGCACTTGCCAAAACAAGGTTTCCTAGCACAAACTACAAAGCCGCAACTCTCTCCTGGCAGAGTAAATCCTATGCAGTGTTGCCCTGACGAGATACTGCTGGTAGAGTGAGGCCCAGGGAAAACACATTGCCTAGAGAAATCCCAGCAAAGCCGTCTGTTTCCCCACATGAATGTATGTCAGTTTGAGGTCTTTGCCAAGAACGGAGCTCAGAGGCAACATCAGATTGTGTGTATCTCCGTGAGAGAAAGAACACTGTGACTTCACCCATTCCTCTGACAAAAGCAGTTAGAAGGAGAAAACCGTCCTTTGGTTTCGCTTTCCCGCAATGAGCTCGGCAAACTGCCCTTCGCGAAGGGCAGTTTTCCCCCGGAGAACTGCCTTGCGCTAGCCGTGTTCTGGCAGTGGAACGAGTAGGCAGTGTTAGCGTTAAGCTATTGTGAAGGCTCGCTTTGGCCCAGGGAAAACAAAGCGCCTGGGGAAATCTTAACAGACCCCGGGGGCTTTTCACGGTTCCAAGTGTGGAACTGCAGACTCTTTTCCAGAGAAGAGAGCGCACAGGCAACAGCAGCCTGCACGTTTCTCAGTGAAAGGGAGAACTCCCTGACTTCATCCAGTCCTCTGAGCAAAGCAGGCAGAAGGAGAGAAACTTTCTTTCCTTCCTCTTTCCTGCAATGAATTCCTGATTTGCTCTTGCAAACGCTAGGCTTCTTCTGAAAAACTACCTCGCGGTGCACGTATCCTTCCAGAGGAGCAACGACATAGTTTTAGCTTGAAGAGATTGGGAAAGCACCCAGGGACAAAAGGCCTTTTCGTGTTCTGTGTTCTGCCTGAAATCGGTCAATTGGCACTTGCCAAAACAAGGTTTCCTAGCACAAACTACAAAGCCGCAACTCTCTCCTGGCAGAGTAAATCCTATGCAGTGTTGCCCTGACGAGATACTGCTGGTAGAGTGAGGCCCAGGGAAAACACATTGCCTAGAGAAATCCCAGCAAAGCCGTCTGTTTCCCCACATGAATGTATGTCAGTTTGAGGTCTTTGCCAAGAACGGAGCTCAGAGGCAACATCAGATTGTGTGTATCTCCGTGAGAGAAAGAACACTGTGACTTCACCCATTCCTCTGACAAAAGCAGTTAGAAGGAGAAAACCGTCCTTTGGTTTCGCTTTCCCGCAATGAGCTCGGCAAACTGCCCTTCGCGAAGGGCAGTTTTCCCCCGGAGAACTGCCTTGCGCTAGCCGTGTTCTGGCAGTGGAACGAGTAGGCAGTGTTAGCGTTAAGCTATTGTGAAGGCTCGCTTTGGCCCAGGGAAAACAAAGCGCCTGGGGAAATCTTAACAGACCCCGGGGGCTTTTCACGGTTCCAAGTGTGGAACTGCAGACTCTTTTCCAGAGAAGAGAGCGCACAGGCAACAGCAGCCTGCACGTTTCTCAGTGAAAGGGAGAACTCCCTGACTTCATCCAGTCCTCTGAGCAAAGCAGGCAGAAGGAGAGAAACTTTCTTTCCGTCCTCTTTCCTGCAATGAATTCCTCATTTGCTCTTGCAAACGCTAGGCTTCTTCTGAAAAACTACCTCGCGGTGCACGTATCCTTCCAGAGGAGCAACGACATAGTTTTAGCTTGAAGAGATTGGGAAAGCACCCAGGGAGAAAAGGCCTTTTCGTGTTCTGTGTTCTGCCTGAAATCGGTCAATTGGCACTTCCCAAAACAAGGTTTCCTAGCACAAACTACAAAGCCGCAACTCTCTCCTGGCAGAGTAAATCCTATGCAGTGTTGCCCTGACGAGATACTGCTGGTAGAGTGAGGCCCAGGGAAAACACATTGCCTAGAGAAATCCCAGCAAAGCCGTCTGTTTCCCCACATGAATGTATGTCAGTTTGAGGTCTTTGCCAAGAACGGAGCTCAGAGGCAACATCAGATTGTGTGTATCTCCGTGAGAGAAAGAACACTGTGACTTCACCCATTCCTCTGACAAAAGCAGTTAGAAGGAGAAAACCGTCCTTTGGTTTCGCTTTCCCGCAATGAGCTCGGCAAACTGCCCTTCGCGAAGGGCAGTTTTCCCCCGGAGAACTGCCTTGCGCTAGCCGTGTTCTGGCAGTGGAACGAGTAGGCAGTGTTAGCGTTAAGCTATTGTGAAGGCTCGCTTTGGCCCAGGGAAAACAAAGCGCCTGGGGAAATCTTAACAGACCCCGGGGGCTTTTCACGGTTCCAAGTGTGGAACTGCAGACTCTTTTCCAGAGAAGAGAGCGCACAGGCAACAGCAGCCTGCACGTTTCTCAGTGAAAGGGAGAACTCCCTGACTTCATCCAGTCCTCTGAGCAAAGCAGGCAGAAGGAGAGAAACTTTCTTTCCGTCCTCTTTCCTGCAATGAATTCCTGATTTGCTCTTGCAAACGCTAGGCTTCTTCTGAAAAACTACCTCGCGGTGCACGTATCCTTCCAGAGGAGCAACGACATAGTTTTAGCTTGAAAAGATTGGGAAAGCACCCAGGGACAAAAGGCCTTTTCGTGTTCTGTGTTCTGCCTGAAATCGGTCAATTGGCACTTGCCAAAACAAGGTTTCCTAGCACAAACTACAAAGCCGCAACTCTCTCCTGGCAGAGTAAATCCTATGCAGTGTTGCCCTGACGAGATACTGCTGGTAGAGTGAGGCCCAGGGAAAACACATTGCCTAGAGAAATCCCAGCAAAGCCGTCTGTTTCCCCACATGAATGTATGTCAGTTTGAGGTCTTTGCCAAGAACGGAGCTCAGAGGCAACATCAGATTGTGTGTATCTCCGTGAGAGAAAGAACACTGTGACTTCACCCATTCCTCTGACAAAAGCAGTTAGAAGGAGAAAACCGTCCTTTGGTTTCGCTTTCCCGCAATGAGCTCGGCAAACTGCCCTTCGCGAAGGGCAGTTTTCCCCCGGAGAACTGCCTTGCGCTAGCCGTGTTCTGGCAGTGGAACGAGTAGGCAGTGTTAGCGTTAAGCTATTGTGAAGGCTCGCTTTGGCCCAGGGAAAACAAAGCGCCTGGGGAAATCTTAACAGACCCCGGGGGCTTTTCACGGTTCCAAGTGTGGAACTGCAGACTCTTTTCCAGAGAAGAGAGCGCACAGGCAACAGCAGCCTGCACGTTTCTCAGTGAAAGGGAGAACTCCCTGACTTCATCCAGTCCTCTGAGCAAAGCAGGCAGAAGGAGAGAAACTTTCTTTCCTTCCTCTTTCCTGCAATGAATTCCTGATTTGCTCTTGCAAACGCTAGGCTTCTTCTGAAAAACTACCTCGCGGTGCACGTATCCTTCCAGAGGAGCAACGACATAGTTTTAGCTTGAAGAGATTGGGAAAGCACCCAGGGACAAAAGGCCTTTTCGTGTTCTGTGTTCTGCCTGAAATCGGTCAATTGGCACTTGCCAAAACAAGGTTTCCTAGCACAAACTACAAAGCCGCAACTCTCTCCTGGCAGAGTAAATCCTATGCAGTGTTGCCCTGACGAGATACTGCTGGTAGAGTGAGGCCCAGGGAAAACACATTGCCTAGAGAAATCCCAGCAAAGCCGTCTGTTTCCCCACATGAATGTATGTCAGTTTGAGGTCTTTGCCAAGAACGGAGCTCAGAGGCAACATCAGATTGTGTGTATCTCCGTGAGAGAAAGAACACTGTGACTTCACCCATTCCTCTGACAAAAGCAGTTAGAAGGAGAAAACCGTCCTTTGGTTTCGCTTTCCCGCAATGAGCTCGGCAAACTGCCCTTCGCGAAGGGCAGTTTTCCCCCGGAGAACTGCCTTGCGCTAGCCGTGTTCTGGCAGTGGAACGAGTAGGCAGTGTTAGCGTTAAGCTATTGTGAAGGCTCGCTTTGGCCCAGGGAAAACAAAGCGCCTGGGGAAATCTTAACAGACCCCGGGGGCTTTTCACGGTTCCAAGTGTGGAACTGCAGACTCTTTTCCAGAGAAGAGAGCGCACAGGCAACAGCAGCCTGCACGTTTCTCAGTGAAAGGGAGAACTCCCTGACTTCATCCAGTCCTCTGAGCAAAGCAGGCAGAAGGAGAGAAACTTTCTTTCCTTCCTCTTTCCTGCAATGAATTCCTGATTTGCTCTTGCAAACGCTAGGCTTCTTCTGAAAAACTACCTCGCGGTGCACGTATCCTTCCAGAGGAGCAACGACATAGTTTTAGCTTGAAGAGATTGGGAAAGCACCCAGGGACAAAAGGCCTTTTCGTGTTCTGTGTTCTGCCTGAAATCGGTCAATTGGCACTTGCCAAAACAAGGTTTCCTAGCACAAACTACAAAGCCGCAACTCTCTCCTGGCAGAGTAAATCCTATGCAGTGTTGCCCTGACGAGATACTGCTGGTAGAGTGAGGCCCAGGGAAAACACATTGCCTAGAGAAATCCCAGCAAAGCCGTCTGTTTCCCCACATGAATGTATGTCAGTTTGAGGTCTTTGCCAAGAACGGAGCTCAGAGGCAACATCAGATTGTGTGTATCTCCGTGAGAGAAAGAACACTGTGACTTCACCCATTCCTCTGACAAAAGCAGTTAGAAGGAGAAAACCGTCCTTTGGTTTCGCTTTCCCGCAATGAGCTCGGCAAACTGCCCTTCGCGAAGGGCAGTTTTCCCCCGGAGAACTGCCTTGCGCTAGCCGTGTTCTGGCAGTGGAACGAGTAGGCAGTGTTAGCGTTAAGCTATTGTGAAGGCTCGCTTTGGCCCAGGGAAAACAACGCGCCTGGGGAAATCTTAACAGACCCCGGGGGCTTTTCACGGTTCCAAGTGTGGAACTGCAGACTCTTTTCCAGAGAAGAGAGCGCACAGGCAACAGCAGCCTGCACGTTTCTCAGTGAAAGGGAGAACTCCCTGACTTCATCCAGTCCTCTGAGCAAAGCAGGCAGAAGGAGAGAAACTTTCTTTCCTTCCTCTTTCCTGCAATGAATTCCTCATTTGCTCTTGCAAACGCTAGGCTTCTTCTGAAAAACTACCTCGCGGTGCACGTATCCTTCCAGAGGAGCAACGACATAGTTTTAGCTTGAAGAGATTGGGAAAGCACCCAGGGACAAAAGAAAGGCCTTTTCGTGTTCTGTGTTCTGCCTGAAATCGGTCAATTGGCACTTGCCAAAACAAGGTTTCCTAGCACAAACTACAAAGCCGCAACTCTCTCCTGGCAGAGTAAATCCTATGCAGTGTTGCCCTGACGAGATACTGCTGGTAGAGTGAGGCCCAGGGAAAACACATTGCCTAGAGAAATCCCAGCAAAGCCGTCTGTTTCCCCACATGAATGTATGTCAGTTTGAGGTCTTTGCCAAGAATGGAGCTCAGAGGCAACATCAGATTGTGTGTATCTCCGTGAGAGAAAGAACACTGTGACTTCACCCATTCCTCTGACAAAAGCAGTTAGAAGGAGAAAACCGTCCTTTGGTTTCGCTTTCCCGCAATGAGCTCGGCAAACTGCCCTTCGCGAAGGGCAGTTTTCCCCCGGAGAACTGCCTTGCGCTAGCCGTGTTCTGGCAGTGGAACGAGTAGGCAGTGTTAGCGTTAAGCTATTGTGAAGGCTCGCTTTGGCCCAGGGAAAACAAAGCGCCTGGGGAAATCTTAACAGACCCCGGGGGCTTTTCACGGTTCCAAGTGTGGAACTGCACACTCTTTTCCAGAGAAGAGAGCGCACAGGCAACAGCAGCCTGCACGTTTCTCAGTGAAAGGGAGAACTCCCTGACTTCATCCAGTCCTCTGAGCAAAGCAGGCAGAAGGAGAGAAACTTTCTTTCCTTCCTCTTTCCTGCAATGAATTCCTGATTTGCTCTTGCAAACGCTAGGCTTCTTCTGAAAAACTACCTCGCGGTGCACGTATCCTTCCAGAGGAGCAACGACATAGTTTTAGCTTGAAGAGATTGGGAAAGCACCCAGGGACAAAAGGCCTTTTCGTGTTCTGTGTTCTGCCTGAAATCGGTCAATTGGCACTTGCCAAAACAAGGTTTCCTAGCACAAACTACAAAGCCGCAACTCTCTCCTGGCAGAGTAAATCCTATGCAGTGTTGCCCTGACGAGATACTGCTGGTAGAGTGAGGCCCAGGGAAAACACATTGCCTAGAGAAATCCCAGCAAAGCCGTCTGTTTCCCCACATGAATGTATGTCAGTTTGAGGTCTTTGCCAAGAACGGAGCTCAGAGGCAACATCAGATTGTGTGTATCTCCGTGAGAGAAAGAACACTGTGACTTCACCCATTCCTCTGACAAAAGCAGTTAGAAGGAGAAAACCGTCCTTTGGTTTCGCTTTCCCGCAATGAGCTCGGCAAACTGCCCTTCGCGAAGGGCAGTTTTCCCCCGGAGAACTGCCTTGCGCTAGCCGTGTTCTGGCAGTGGAACGAGTAGGCAGTGTTAGCGTTAAGCTATTGTGAAGGCTCGCTTTGGCCCAGGGAAAACAAAGCGCCTGGGGAAATCTTAACAGACCCCGGGGGCTTTTCACGGTTCCAAGTGTGGAACTGCAGACTCTTTTCCAGAGAAGAGAGCGCACAGGCAACAGCAGCCTGCACGTTTCTCAGTGAAAGGGAGAACTCCCTGACTTCATCCAGTCCTCTGAGCAAAGCAGGCAGAAGGAGAGAAACTTTCTTTCCTTCCTCTTTCCTGCAATGAATTCCTGATTTGCTCTTGCAAACGCTAGGCTTCTTCTGAAAAACTACCTCGCGGTGCACGTATCCTTCCAGAGGAGCAACGACATAGTTTTAGCTTGAAGAGATTGGGAAAGCACCCAGGGACAAAAGGCCTTTTCGTGTTCTGTGTTCTGCCTGAAATCGGTCAATTGGCACTTTCCAAAACAAGGTTTCCTAGCACAAACTACAAAGCCGCAACTCTCTCCTGGCAGAGTAAATCCTATGCAGTGTTGCCCTGACGAGATACTGCTGGTAGAGTGAGGCCCAGGGAAAACACATTGCCTAGAGAAATCCCAGCAAAGCCGTCTGTTTCCCCACATGAATGTATGTCAGTTTGAGGTCTTTGCCAAGAACGGAGCTCAGAGGCAACATCAGATTGTGTGTATCTCCGTGAGAGAAAGAACACTGTGACTTCACCCATTCCTCTGACAAAAGCAGTTAGAAGGAGAAAACCGTCCTTTGGTTTCGCTTTCCCGCAATGAGCTCGGCAAACTGCCCTTCGCGAAGGGCAGTTTTCCCCCGGAGAACTGCCTTGCGCTAGCCGTGTTCTGGCAGTGGAACGAGTAGGCAGTGTTAGCGTTAAGCTATTGTGAAGGCTCGCTTTGGCCCAGGGAAAACAACGCGCCTGGGGAAATCTTAACAGACCCCGGGGGCTTTTCACGGTTCCAAGTGTGGAACTGCAGACTCTTTTCCAGAGAAGAGAGCGCACAGGCAACAGCAGCCTGCACGTTTCTCAGTGAAAGGGAGAACTCCCTGACTTCATCCAGTCCTCTGAGCAAAGCAGGCAGAAGGAGAGAAACTTTCTTTCCTTCCTCTTTCCTGCAATGAATTCCTCATTTGCTCTTGCAAACGCTAGGCTTCTTCTGAAAAACTACCTCGCGGTGCACGTATCCTTCCAGAGGAGCAACGACATAGTTTTAGCTTGAAGAGATTGGGAAAGCACCCAGGGACAAAAGAAAGGCCTTTTCGTGTTCTGTGTTCTGCCTGAAATCGGTCAATTGGCACTTGCCAAAACAAGGTTTCCTAGCACAAACTACAAAGCCGCAACTCTCTCCTGGCAGAGTAAATCCTATGCAGTGTTGCCCTGACGAGATACTGCTGGTAGAGTGAGGCCCAGGGAAAACACATTGCCTAGAGAAATCCCAGCAAAGCCGTCTGTTTCCCCACATGAATGTATGTCAGTTTGAGGTCTTTGCCAAGAACGGAGCTCAGAGGCAACATCAGATTGTGTGTATCTCCGTGAGAGAAAGAACACTGTGACTTCACCCATTCCTCTGACAAAAGCAGTTAGAAGGAGAAAACCGTCCTTTGGTTTCGCTTTCCCGCAATGAGCTCGGCAAACTGCCCTTCGCGAAGGGCAGTTTTCCCCCGGAGAACTGCCTTGCGCTAGCCGTGTTCTGGCAGTGGAACGAGTAGGCAGTGTTAGCGTTAAGCTATTGTGAAGGCTCGCTTTGGCCCAGGGAAAACAAAGCGCCTGGGGAAATCTTAACAGACCCCGGGGGCTTTTCACGGTTCCAAGTGTGGAACTGCAGACTCTTTTCCAGAGAAGAGAGCGCACAGGCAACAGCAGCCTGCACGTTTCTCAGTGAAAGGGAGAACTCCCTGACTTCATCCAGTCCTCTGAGCAAAGCAGGCAGAAGGAGAGAAACTTTCTTTCCTTCCTCTTTCCTGCAATGAATTCCTGATTTGCTCTTGCAAACGCTAGGCTTCTTCTGAAAAACTACCTCGCGGTGCACGTATCCTTCCAGAGGAGCAACGACATAGTTTTAGCTTGAAGAGATTGGGAAAGCACCCAGGGACAAAAGGCCTTTTCGTGTTCTGTGTTCTGCCTGAAATCGGTCAATTGGCACTTGCCAAAACAAGGTTTCCTAGCACAAACTACAAAGCCGCAACTCTCTCCTGGCAGAGTAAATCCTATGCAGTGTTGCCCTGACGAGATACTGCTGGTAGAGTGAGGCCCAGGGAAAACACATTGCCTAGAGAAATCCCAGCAAAGCCGTCTGTTTCCCCACATGAATGTATGTCAGTTTGAGGTCTTTGCCAAGAACGGAGCTCAGAGGCAACATCAGATTGTGTGTATCTCCGTGAGAGAAAGAACACTGTGACTTCACCCATTCCTCTGACAAAAGCAGTTAGAAGGAGAAAACCGTCCTTTGGTTTCGCTTTCCCGCAATGAGCTCGGCAAACTGCCCTTCGCGAAGGGCAGTTTTCCCCCGGAGAACTGCCTTGCGCTAGCCGTGTTCTGGCAGTGGAACGAGTAGGCAGTGTTAGCGTTAAGCTATTGTGAAGGCTCGCTTTGGCCCAGGGAAAACAAAGCGCCTGGGGAAATCTTAACAGACCCCGGGGGCTTTTCACGGTTCCAAGTGTGGAACTGCAGACTCTTTTCCAGAGAAGAGAGCGCACAGGCAACAGCAGCCTGCACGTTTCTCAGTGAAAGGGAGAACTCCCTGACTTCATCCAGTCCTCTGAGCAAAGCAGGCAGAAGGAGAGAAACTTTCTTTCCTTCCTCTTTCCTGCAATGAATTCCTGATTTGCTCTTGCAAACGCTAGGCTTCTTCTGAAAAACTACCTCGCGGTGCACGTATCCTTCCAGAGGAGCAACGACATAGTTTTAGCTTGAAGAGATTGGGAAAGCACCCAGGGACAAAAGGCCTTTTCGTGTTCTGTGTTCTGCCTGAAATCGGTCAATTGGCACTTGCCAAAACAAGGTTTCCTAGCACAAACTACAAAGCCGCAACTCTCTCCTGGCAGAGTAAATCCTATGCAGTGTTGCCCTGACGAGATACTGCTGGTAGAGTGAGGCCCAGGGAAAACACATTGCCTAGAGAAATCCCAGCAAAGCCGTATGTTTCCCCACATGAATGTATGTCAGTTTGAGGTCTTTGCCAAGAACGGAGCTCAGAGGCAACATCAGATTGTGTGTATCTCCGTGAGAGAAAGAACACTGTGACTTCACCCATTCCTCTGACAAAAGCAGTTAGAAGGAGAAAACCGTCCTTTGGTTTCGCTTTCCCGCAATGAGCTCGGCAAACTGCCCTTCGCGAAGGGCAGTTTTCCCCCGGAGAACTGCCTTGCGCTAGCCGTGTTCTGGCAGTGGAACGAGTAGGCAGTGTTAGCGTTAAGCTATTGTGAAGGCTCGCTTTGGCCCAGGGAAAACAACGCGCCTGGGGAAATCTTAACAGACCCCGGGGGCTTTTCACGGTTCCAAGTGTGGAACTGCAGACTCTTTTCCAGAGAAGAGAGCGCACAGGCAACAGCAGCCTGCACGTTTCTCAGTGAAAGGGAGAACTCCCTGACTTCATCCAGTCCTCTGAGCAAAGCAGGCAGAAGGAGAGAAACTTTCTTTCCTTCCTCTTTCCTGCAATGAATTCCTCATTTGCTCTTGCAAACGCTAGGCTTCTTCTGAAAAACTACCTCGCGGTGCACGTATCCTTCCAGAGGAGCAACGACATAGTTTTAGCTTGAAGAGATTGGGAAAGCACCCAGGGACAAAAGAAAGGCCTTTTCGTGTTCTGTGTTCTGCCTGAAATCGGTCAATTGGCACTTGCCAAAACAAGGTTTCCTAGCACAAACTACAAAGCCGCAACTCTCTCCTGGCAGAGTAAATCCTATGCAGTGTTGCCCTGACGAGATACTGCTGGTAGAGTGAGGCCCAGGGAAAACACATTGCCTAGAGAAATCCCAGCAAAGCCGTCTGTTTCCCCACATGAATGTATGTCAGTTTGAGGTCTTTGCCAAGAACGGAGCTCAGAGGCAACATCAGATTGTGTGTATCTCCGTGAGAGAAAGAACACTGTGACTTCACCCATTCCTCTGACAAAAGCAGTTAGAAGGAGAAAACCGTCCTTTGGTTTCGCTTTCCCGCAATGAGCTCGGCAAACTGCCCTTCGCGAAGGGCAGTTTTCCCCCGGAGAACTGCCTTGCGCTAGCCGTGTTCTGGCAGTGGAACGAGTAGGCAGTGTTAGCGTTAAGCTATTGTGAAGGCTCGCTTTGGCCCAGGGAAAACAAAGCGCCTGGGGAAATCTTAACAGACCCCGGGGGCTTTTCACGGTTCCAAGTGTGGAACTGCACACTCTTTTCCAGAGAAGAGAGCGCACAGGCAACAGCAGCCTGCACGTTTCTCAGTGAAAGGGAGAACTCCCTGACTTCATCCAGTCCTCTGAGCAAAGCAGGCAGAAGGAGAGAAACTTTCTTTCCTTCCTCTTTCCTGCAATGAATTCCTGATTTGCTCTTGCAAACGCTAGGCTTCTTCTGAAAAACTACCTCGCGGTGCACGTATCCTTCCAGAGGAGCAACGACATAGTTTTAGCTTGAAGAGATTGGGAAAGCACCCAGGGACAAAAGGCCTTTTCGTGTTCTGTGTTCTGCCTGAAATCGGTCAATTGGCACTTGCCAAAACAAGGTTTCCTAGCACAAACTACAAAGCCGCAACTCTCTCCTGGCAGAGTAAATCCTATGCAGTGTTGCCCTGACGAGATACTGCTGGTAGAGTGAGGCCCAGGGAAAACACATTGCCTAGAGAAATCCCAGCAAAGCCGTCTGTTTCCCCACATGAATGTATGTCAGTTTGAGGTCTTTGCCAAGAACGGAGCTCAGAGGCAACATCAGATTGTGTGTATCTCCGTGAGAGAAAGAACACTGTGACTTCACCCATTCCTCTGACAAAAGCAGTTAGAAGGAGAAAACCGTCCTTTGGTTTCGCTTTCCCGCAATGAGCTCGGCAAACTGCCCTTCGCGAAGGGCAGTTTTCCCCCGGAGAACTGCCTTGCGCTAGCCGTGTTCTGGCAGTGGAACGAGTAGGCAGTGTTAGCGTTAAGCTATTGTGAAGGCTCGCTTTGGCCCAGGGAAAACAACGCGCCTGGGGAAATCTTAACAGACCCCGGGGGCTTTTCACGGTTCCAAGTGTGGAACTGCAGACTCTTTTCCAGAGAAGAGAGCGCACAGGCAACAGCAGCCTGCACGTTTCTCAGTGAAAGGGAGAACTCCCTGACTTCATCCAGTCCTCTGAGCAAAGCAGGCAGAAGGAGAGAAACTTTCTTTCCTTCCTCTTTCCTGCAATGAATTCCTCATTTGCTCTTGCAAACGCTAGGCTTCTTCTGAAAAACTACCTCGCGGTGCACGTATCCTTCCAGAGGAGCAACGACATAGTTTTAGCTTGAAGAGATTGGGAAAGCACCCAGGGACAAAAGAAAGGCCTTTTCGTGTTCTGTGTTCTGCCTGAAATCGGTCAATTGGCACTTGCCAAAACAAGGTTTCCTAGCACAAACTACAAAGCCGCAACTCTCTCCTGGCAGAGTAAATCCTATGCAGTGTTGCCCTGACGAGATACTGCTGGTAGAGTGAGGCCCAGGGAAAACACATTGCCTAGAGAAATCCCAGCAAAGCCGTCTGTTTCCCCACATGAATGTATGTCAGTTTGAGGTCTTTGCCAAGAACGGAGCTCAGAGGCAACATCAGATTGTGTGTATCTCCGTGAGAGAAAGAACACTGTGACTTCACCCATTCCTCTGACAAAAGCAGTTAGAAGGAGAAAACCGTCCTTTGGTTTCGCTTTCCCGCAATGAGCTCGGCAAACTGCCCTTCGCGAAGGGCAGTTTTCCCCCGGAGAACTGCCTTGCGCTAGCCGTGTTCTGGCAGTGGAACGAGTAGGCAGTGTTAGCGTTAAGCTATTGTGAAGGCTCGCTTTGGCCCAGGGAAAACAAAGCGCCTGGGGAAATCTTAACAGACCCCGGGGGCTTTTCACGGTTCCAAGTGTGGAACTGCACACTCTTTTCCAGAGAAGAGAGCGCACAGGCAACAGCAGCCTGCACGTTTCTCAGTGAAAGGGAGAACTCCCTGACTTCATCCAGTCCTCTGAGCAAAGCAGGCAGAAGGAGAGAAACTTTCTTTCCTTCCTCTTTCCTGCAATGAATTCCTGATTTGCTCTTGCAAACGCTAGGCTTCTTCTGAAAAACTACCTCGCGGTGCACGTATCCTTCCAGAGGAGCAACGACATAGTTTTAGCTTGAAGAGATTGGGAAAGCACCCAGGGACAAAAGGCCTTTTCGTGTTCTGTGTTCTGCCTGAAATCGGTCAATTGGCACTTGCCAAAACAAGGTTTCCTAGCACAAACTACAAAGCCGCAACTCTCTCCTGGCAGAGTAAATCCTATGCAGTGTTGCCCTGACGAGATACTGCTGGTAGAGTGAGGCCCAGGGAAAACACATTGCCTAGAGAAATCCCAGCAAAGCCGTCTGTTTCCCCACATGAATGTATGTCAGTTTGAGGTCTTTGCCAAGAACGGAGCTCAGAGGCAACATCAGATTGTGTGTATCTCCGTGAGAGAAAGAACACTGTGACTTCACCCATTCCTCTGACAAAAGCAGTTAGAAGGAGAAAACCGTCCTTTGGTTTCGCTTTCCCGCAATGAGCTCGGCAAACTGCCCTTCGCGAAGGGCAGTTTTCCCCCGGAGAACTGCCTTGCGCTAGCCGTGTTCTGGCAGTGGAACGAGTAGGCAGTGTTAGCGTTAAGCTATTGTGAAGGCTCGCTTTGGCCCAGGGAAAACAACGCGCCTGGGGAAATCTTAACAGACCCCGGGGGCTTTTCACGGTTCCAAGTGTGGAACTGCAGACTCTTTTCCAGAGAAGAGAGCGCACAGGCAACAGCAGCCTGCACGTTTCTCAGTGAAAGGGAGAACTCCCTGACTTCATCCAGTCCTCTGAGCAAAGCAGGCAGAAGGAGAGAAACTTTCTTTCCTTCCTCTTTCCTGCAATGAATTCCTCATTTGCTCTTGCAAACGCTAGGCTTCTTCTGAAAAACTACCTCGCGGTGCACGTATCCTTCCAGAGGAGCAACGACATAGTTTTAGCTTGAAGAGATTGGGAAAGCACCCAGGGACAAAAGAAAGGCCTTTTCGTGTTCTGTGTTCTGCCTGAAATCGGTCAATTGGCACTTGCCAAAACAAGGTTTCCTAGCACAAACTACAAAGCCGCAACTCTCTCCTGGCAGAGTAAATCCTATGCAGTGTTGCCCTGACGAGATACTGCTGGTAGAGTGAGGCCCAGGGAAAACACATTGCCTAGAGAAATCCCAGCAAAGCCGTCTGTTTCCCCACATGAATGTATGTCAGTTTGAGGTCTTTGCCAAGAACGGAGCTCAGAGGCAACATCAGATTGTGTGTATCTCCGTGAGAGAAAGAACACTGTGACTTCACCCATTCCTCTGACAAAAGCAGTTAGAAGGAGAAAACCGTCCTTTGGTTTCGCTTTCCCGCAATGAGCTCGGCAAACTGCCCTTCGCGAAGGGCAGTTTTCCCCCGGAGAACTGCCTTGCGCTAGCCGTGTTCTGGCAGTGGAACGAGTAGGCAGTGTTAGCGTTAAGCTATTGTGAAGGCTCGCTTTGGCCCAGGGAAAACAAAGCGCCTGGGGAAATCTTAACAGACCCCGGGGGCTTTTCACGGTTCCAAGTGTGGAACTGCAGACTCTTTTCCAGAGAAGAGAGCGCACAGGCAACAGCAGCCTGCACGTTTCTCAGTGAAAGGGAGAACTCCCTGACTTCATCCAGTCCTCTGAGCAAAGCAGGCAGAAGGAGAGAAACTTTCTTTCCTTCCTCTTTCCTGCAATGAATTCCTCATTTGCTCTTGCAAACGCTAGGCTTCTTCTGAAAAACTACCTCGCGGTGCACGTATCCTTCCAGAGGAGCAACGACATAGTTTTAGCTTGAAGAGATTGGGAAAGCACCCAGGGAGAAAAGGCCTTTTCGTGTTCTGTGTTCTGCCTGAAATCGGTCAATTGGCACTTGCCAAAACAAGGTTTCCTAGCACAAACTACAAAGCCGCAACTCTCTCCTGGCAGAGTAAATCCTATGCAGTGTTGCCCTGACGAGATACTGCTGGTAGAGTGAGGCCCAGGGAAAACACATTGCCTAGAGAAATCCCAGCAAAGCCGTCTGTTTCCCCACATGAATGTATGTCAGTTTGAGGTCTTTGCCAAGAACGGAGCTCAGAGGCAACATCAGATTGTGTGTATCTCCGTGAGAGAAAGAACACTGTGACTTCACCCATTCCTCTGACAAAAGCAGTTAGAAGGAGAAAACCGTCCTTTGGTTTCGCTTTCCCGCAATGAGCTCGGCAAACTGCCCTTCGCGAAGGGCAGTTTTCCCCCGGAGAACTGCCTTGCGCTAGCCGTGTTCTGGCAGTGGAACGAGTAGGCAGTGTTAGCGTTAAGCTATTGTGAAGGCTCGCTTTGGCCCAGGGAAAACAAAGCGCCTGGGGAAATCTTAACAGACCCCGGGGGCTTTTCACGGTTCCAAGTGTGGAACTGCAGACTCTTTTCCAGAGAAGAGAGCGCACAGGCAACAGCAGCCTGCACGTTTCTCAGTGAAAGGGAGAACTCCCTGACTTCATCCAGTCCTCTGAGCAAAGCAGGCAGAAGGAGAGAAACTTTCTTTCCTTCCTCTTTCCTGCAATGAATTCCTGATTTGCTCTTGCAAACGCTAGGCTTCTTCTGAAAAACTACCTCGCGGTGCACGTATCCTTCCAGAGGAGCAACGACATAGTTTTAGCTTGAAGAGATTGGGAAAGCACCCAGGGACAAAAGGCCTTTTCGTGTTCTGTGTTCTGCCTGAAATCGGTCAATTGGCACTTGCCAAAACAAGGTTTCCTAGCACAAACTACAAAGCCGCAACTCTCTCCTGGCAGAGTAAATCCTATGCAGTGTTGCCCTGACGAGATACTGCTGGTAGAGTGAGGCCCAGGGAAAACACATTGCCTAGAGAAATCCCAGCAAAGCCGTCTGTTTCCCCACATGAATGTATGTCAGTTTGAGGTCTTTGCCAAGAACGGAGCTCAGAGGCAACATCAGATTGTGTGTATCTCCGTGAGAGAAAGAACACTGTGACTTCACCCATTCCTCTGACAAAAGCAGTTAGAAGGAGAAAACCGTCCTTTGGTTTCGCTTTCCCGCAATGAGCTCGGCAAACTGCCCTTCGCGAAGGGCAGTTTTCCCCCGGAGAACTGCCTTGCGCTAGCCGTGTTCTGGCAGTGGAACGAGTAGGCAGTGTTAGCGTTAAGCTATTGTGAAGGCTCGCTTTGGCCCAGGGAAAACAAAGCGCCTGGGGAAATCTTAACAGACCCCGGGGGCTTTTCACGGTTCCAAGTGTGGAACTGCAGACTCTTTTCCAGAGAAGAGAGCGCACAGGCAACAGCAGCCTGCACGTTTCTCAGTGAAAGGGAGAACTCCCTGACTTCATCCAGTCCTCTGAGCAAAGCAGGCAGAAGGAGAGAAACTTTCTTTCCTTCCTCTTTCCTGCAATGAATTCCTCATTTGCTCTTGCAAACGCTAGGCTTCTTCTGAAAAACTACCTCGCGGTGCACGTATCCTTCCAGAGGAGCAACGACATAGTTTTAGCTTGAAGAGATTGGGAAAGCACCCAGGGACAAAAGGCCTTTTCGTGTTCTGTGTTCTGCCTGAAATCGGTCAATTGGCACTTGCCAAAACAAGGTTTCCTAGCACAAACTACAAAGCCGCAACTCTCTCCTGGCAGAGTAAATCCTATGCAGTGTTGCCCTGACGAGATACTGCTGGTAGAGTGAGGCCCAGGGAAAACACATTGCCTAGAGAAATCCCAGCAAAGCCGTCTGTTTCCCCACATGAATGTATGTCAGTTTGAGGTCTTTGCCAAGAACGGAGCTCAGAGGCAACATCAGATTGTGTGTATCTCCGTGAGAGAAAGAACACTGTGACTTCACCCATTCCTCTGACAAAAGCAGTTAGAAGGAGAAAACCGTCCTTTGGTTTCGCTTTCCCGCAATGAGCTCGGCAAACTGCCCTTCGCGAAGGGCAGTTTTCCCCCGGAGAACTGCCTTGCGCTAGCCGTGTTCTGGCAGTGGAACGAGTAGGCAGTGTTAGCGTTAAGCTATTGTGAAGGCTCGCTTTGGCCCAGGGAAAACAAAGCGCCTGGGGAAATCTTAACAGACCCCGGGGGCTTTTCACGGTTCCAAGTGTGGAACTGCAGACTCTTTTCCAGAGAAGAGAGCGCACAGGCAACAGCAGCCTGCACGTTTCTCAGTGAAAGGGAGAACTCCCTGACTTCATCCAGTCCTCTGAGCAAAGCAGGCAGAAGGAGAGAAACTTTCTTTCCGTCCTCTTTCCTGCAATGAATTCCTGATTTGCTCTTGCAAACGCTAGGCTTCTTCTGAAAAACTACCTCGCGGTGCACGTATCCTTCCAGAGGAGCAACGACATAGTTTTAGCTTGAAGAGATTGGGAAAGCACCCAGGGAGAAAAGGCCTTTTCGTGTTCTGTGTTCTGCCTGAAATCGGTCAATTGGCACTTGCCAAAACAAGGTTTCCTAGCACAAACTACAAAGCCGCAACTCTCTCCTGGCAGAGTAAATCCTATGCAGTGTTGCCCTGACGAGATACTGCTGGTAGAGTGAGGCCCAGGGAAAACACATTGCCTAGAGAAATCCCAGCAAAGCCGTCTGTTTCCCCACATGAATGTATGTCAGTTTGAGGTCTTTGCCAAGAACGGAGCTCAGAGGCAACATCAGATTGTGTGTATCTCCGTGAGAGAAAGAACACTGTGACTTCACCCATTCCTCTGACAAAAGCAGTTAGAAGGAGAAAACCGTCCTTTGGTTTCGCTTTCCCGCAATGAGCTCGGCAAACTGCCCTTCGCGAAGGGCAGTTTTCCCCCGGAGAACTGCCTTGCGCTAGCCGTGTTCTGGCAGTGGAACGAGTAGGCAGTGTTAGCGTTAAGCTATTGTGAAGGCTCGCTTTGGCCCAGGGAAAACAAAGCGCCTGGGGAAATCTTAACAGACCCCGGGGGCTTTTCACGGTTCCAAGTGTGGAACTGCAGACTCTTTTCCAGAGAAGAGAGCGCACAGGCAACAGCAGCCTGCACGTTTCTCAGTGAAAGGGAGAACTCCCTGACTTCATCCAGTCCTCTGAGCAAAGCAGGCAGAAGGAGAGAAACTTTCTTTCCTTCCTCTTTCCTGCAATGAATTCCTGATTTGCTCTTGCAAACGCTAGGCTTCTTCTGAAAAACTACCTCGCGGTGCACGTATCCTTCCAGAGGAGCAACGACATAGTTTTAGCTTGAAGAGATTGGGAAAGCACCCAGGGAGAAAAGGCCTTTTCGTGTTCTGTGTTCTGCCTGAAATCGGTCAATTGGCACTTGCCAAAACAAGGTTTCCTAGCACAAACTACAAAGCCGCAACTCTCTCCTGGCAGAGTAAATCCTATGCAGTGTTGCCCTGACGAGATACTGCTGGTAGAGTGAGGCCCAGGGAAAACACATTGCCTAGAGAAATCCCAGCAAAGCCGTCTGTTTCCCCACATGAATGTATGTCAGTTTGAGGTCTTTGCCAAGAACGGAGCTCAGAGGCAACATCAGATTGTGTGTATCTCCGTGAGAGAAAGAACACTGTGACTTCACCCATTCCTCTGACAAAAGCAGTTAGAAGGAGAAAACCGTCCTTTGGTTTCGCTTTCCCGCAATGAGCTCGGCAAACTGCCCTTCGCGAAGGGCAGTTTTCCCCCGGAGAACTGCCTTGCGCTAGCCGTGTTCTGGCAGTGGAACGAGTAGGCAGTGTTAGCGTTAAGCTATTGTGAAGGCTCGCTTTGGCCCAGGGAAAACAAAGCGCCTGGGGAAATCTTAACAGACCCCGGGGGCTTTTCACGGTTCCAAGTGTGGAACTGCAGACTCTTTTCCAGAGAAGAGAGCGCATAGGCAACAGCAGCCTGCACGTTTCTCAGTGAAAGGGAGAACTCCCTGACTTCATCCAGTCCTCTGAGCAAAGCAGGCAGAAGGAGAGAAACTTTCTTTCCTTCCTCTTTCCTGCAATGAATTCCTGATTTGCTCTTGCAAACGCTAGGCTTCTTCTGAAAAACTACCTCGCGGTGCACGTATCCTTCCAGAGGAGCAACGACATAGTTTTAGCTTGAAGAGATTGGGAAAGCACCCAGGGAGAAAAGGCCTTTTCGTGTTCTGTGTTCTGCCTGAAATCGGTCAATTGGCACTTGCCAAAACAAGGTTTCCTAGCACAAACTACAAAGCCGCAACTCTCTCCTGGCAGAGTAAATCCTATGCAGTGTTGCCCTGACGAGATACTGCTGGTAGAGTGAGGCCCAGGGAAAACACATTGCCTAGAGAAATCCCAGCAAAGCCGTCTGTTTCCCCACATGAATGTATGTCAGTTTGAGGTCTTTGCCAAGAACGGAGCTCAGAGGCAACATCAGATTGTGTGTATCTCCGTGAGAGAAAGAACACTGTGACTTCACCCATTCCTCTGACAAAAGCAGTTAGAAGGAGAAAACCGTCCTTTGGTTTCGCTTTCCCGCAATGAGCTCGGCAAACTGCCCTTCGCGAAGGGCAGTTTTCCCCCGGAGAACTGCCTTGCGCTAGCCGTGTTCTGGCAGTGGAACGAGTAGGCAGTGTTAGCGTTAAGCTATTGTGAAGGCTCGCTTTGGCCCAGGGAAAACAAAGCGCCTGGGGAAATCTTAACAGACCCCGGGGGCTTTTCACGGTTCCAAGTGTGGAACTGCAGACTCTTTTCCAGAGAAGAGAGCGCACAGGCAACAGCAGCCTGCACGTTTCTCAGTGAAAGGGAGAACTCCCTGACTTCATCCAGTCCTCTGAGCAAAGCAGGCAGAAGGAGAGAAACTTTCTTTCCGTCCTCTTTCCTGCAATGAATTCCTGATTTGCTCTTGCAAACGCTAGGCTTCTTCTGAAAAACTACCTCGCGGTGCACGTATCCTTCCAGAGGAGCAACGACATAGTTTTAGCTTGAAGAGATTGGGAAAGCACCCAGGGACAAAAGGCCTTTTCGTGTTCTGTGTTCTGCCTGAAATCGGTCAATTGGCACTTGCCAAAACAAGGTTTCCTAGCACAAACTACAAAGCCGCAACTCTCTCCTGGCAGAGTAAATCCTATGCAGTGTTGCCCTGACGAGATACTGCTGGTAGAGTGAGGCCCAGGGAAAACACATTGCCTAGAGAAATCCCAGCAAAGCCGTATGTTTCCCCACATGAATGTATGTCAGTTTGAGGTCTTTGCCAAGAACGGAGCTCAGAGGCAACATCAGATTGTGTGTATCTCCGTGAGAGAAAGAACACTGTGACTTCACCCATTCCTCTGACAAAAGCAGTTAGAAGGAGAAAACCGTCCTTTGGTTTCGCTTTCCCGCAATGAGCTCGGCAAACTGCCCTTCGCGAAGGGCAGTTTTCCCCCGGAGAACTGCCTTGCGCTAGCCGTGTTCTGGCAGTGGAACGAGTAGGCAGTGTTAGCGTTAAGCTATTGTGAAGGCTCGCTTTGGCCCAGGGAAAACAAAGCGCCTGGGGAAATCTTAACAGACCCCGGGGGCTTTTCACGGTTCCAAGTGTGGAACTGCAGACTCTTTTCCAGAGAAGAGAGCGCACAGGCAACAGCAGCCTGCACGTTTCTCAGTGAAAGGGAGAACTCCCTGACTTCATCCAGTCCTCTGAGCAAAGCAGGCAGAAGGAGAGAAACTTTCTTTCCTTCCTCTTTCCTGCAATGAATTCCTGATTTGCTCTTGCAAACGCTAGGCTTCTTCTGAAAAACTACCTCGCGGTGCACGTATCCTTCCAGAGGAGCAACGACATAGTTTTAGCTTGAAGAGATTGGGAAAGCACCCAGGGACAAAAGGCCTTTTCGTGTTCTGTGTTCTGCCTGAAATCGGTCAATTGGCACTTGCCAAAACAAGGTTTCCTAGCACAAACTACAAAGCCGCAACTCTCTCCTGGCAGAGTAAATCCTATGCAGTGTTGCCCTGACGAGATACTGCTGGTAGAGTGAGGCCCAGGGAAAACACATTGCCTAGAGAAATCCCAGCAAAGCCGTCTGTTTCCCCACATGAATGTATGTCAGTTTGAGGTCTTTGCCAAGAACGGAGCTCAGAGGCAACATCAGATTGTGTGTATCTCCGTGAGAGAAAGAACACTGTGACTTCACCCATTCCTCTGACAAAAGCAGTTAGAAGGAGAAAACCGTCCTTTGGTTTCGCTTTCCCGCAATGAGCTCGGCAAACTGCCCTTCGCGAAGGGCAGTTTTCCCCCGGAGAACTGCCTTGCGCTAGCCGTGTTCTGGCAGTGGAACGAGTAGGCAGTGTTAGCGTTAAGCTATTGTGAAGGCTCGCTTTGGCCCAGGGAAAACAAAGCGCCTGGGGAAATCTTAACAGACCCCGGGGGCTTTTCACGGTTCCAAGTGTGGAACTGCAGACTCTTTTCCAGAGAAGAGAGCGCACAGGCAACAGCAGCCTGCACGTTTCTCAGTGAAAGGGAGAACTCCCTGACTTCATCCAGTCCTCTGAGCAAAGCAGGCAGAAGGAGAGAAACTTTCTTTCCTTCCTCTTTCCTGCAATGAATTCCTGATTTGCTCTTGCAAACGCTAGGCTTCTTCTGAAAAACTACCTCGCGGTGCACGTATCCTTCCAGAGGAGCAACGACATAGTTTTAGCTTGAAGAGATTGGGAAAGCACCCAGGGACAAAAGAAAGGCCTTTTCGTGTTCTGTGTTCTGCCTGAAATCGGTCAATTGGCACTTGCCAAAACAAGGTTTCCTAGCACAAACTACAAAGCCGCAACTCTCTCCTGGCAGAGTAAATCCTATGCAGTGTTGCCCTGACGAGATACTGCTGGTAGAGTGAGGCCCAGGGAAAACACATTGCCTAGAGAAATCCCAGCAAAGCCGTCTGTTTCCCCACATGAATGTATGTCAGTTTGAGGTCTTTGCCAAGAACGGAGCTCAGAGGCAACATCAGATTGTGTGTATCTCCGTGAGAGAAAGAACACTGTGACTTCACCCATTCCTCTGACAAAAGCAGTTAGAAGGAGAAAACCGTCCTTTGGTTTCGCTTTCCCGCAATGAGCTCGGCAAACTGCCCTTCGCGAAGGGCAGTTTTCCCCCGGAGAACTGCCTTGCGCTAGCCGTGTTCTGGCAGTGGAACGAGTAGGCAGTGTTAGCGTTAAGCTATTGTGAAGGCTCGCTTTGGCCCAGGGAAAACAAAGCGCCTGGGGAAATCTTAACAGACCCCGGGGGCTTTTCACGGTTCCAAGTGTGGAACTGCAGACTCTTTTCCAGAGAAGAGAGCGCACAGGCAACAGCAGCCTGCACGTTTCTCAGTGAAAGGGAGAACTCCCTGACTTCATCCAGTCCTCTGAGCAAAGCAGGCAGAAGGAGAGAAACTTTCTTTCCTTCCTCTTTCCTGCAATGAATTCCTGATTTGCTCTTGCAAACGCTAGGCTTCTTCTGAAAAACTACCTCGCGGTGCACGTATCCTTCCAGAGGAGCAACGACATAGTTTTAGCTTGAAGAGATTGGGAAAGCACCCAGGGACAAAAGGCCTTTTCGTGTTCTGTGTTCTGCCTGAAATCGGTCAATTGGCACTTGCCAAAACAAGGTTTCCTAGCACAAACTACAAAGCCGCAACTCTCTCCTGGCAGAGTAAATCCTATGCAGTGTTGCCCTGACGAGATACTGCTGGTAGAGTGAGGCCCAGGGAAAACACATTGCCTAGAGAAATCCCAGCAAAGCCGTCTGTTTCCCCACATGAATGTATGTCAGTTTGAGGTCTTTGCCAAGAACGGAGCTCAGAGGCAACATCAGATTGTGTGTATCTCCGTGAGAGAAAGAACACTGTGACTTCACCCATTCCTCTGACAAAAGCAGTTAGAAGGAGAAAACCGTCCTTTGGTTTCGCTTTCCCGCAATGAGCTCGGCAAACTGCCCTTCGCGAAGGGCAGTTTTCCCCCGGAGAACTGCCTTGCGCTAGCCGTGTTCTGGCAGTGGAACGAGTAGGCAGTGTTAGCGTTAAGCTATTGTGAAGGCTCGCTTTGGCCCAGGGAAAACAAAGCGCCTGGGGAAATCTTAACAGACCCCGGGGGCTTTTCACGGTTCCAAGTGTGGAACTGCAGACTCTTTTCCAGAGAAGAGAGCGCACAGGCAACAGCAGCCTGCACGTTTCTCAGTGAAAGGGAGAACTCCCTGACTTCATCCAGTCCTCTGAGCAAAGCAGGCAGAAGGAGAGAAACTTTCTTTCCTTCCTCTTTCCTGCAATGAATTCCTGATTTGCTCTTGCAAACGCTAGGCTTCTTCTGAAAAACTACCTCGCGGTGCACGTATCCTTCCAGAGGAGCAACGACATAGTTTTAGCTTGAAGAGATTGGGAAAGCACCCAGGGACAAAAGGCCTTTTCGTGTTCTGTGTTCTGCCTGAAATCGGTCAATTGGCACTTGCCAAAACAAGGTTTCCTAGCACAAACTACAAAGCCGCAACTCTCTCCTGGCAGAGTAAATCCTATGCAGTGTTGCCCTGACGAGATACTGCTGGTAGAGTGAGGCCCAGGGAAAACACATTGCCTAGAGAAATCCCAGCAAAGCCGTATGTTTCCCCACATGAATGTATGTCAGTTTGAGGTCTTTGCCAAGAACGGAGCTCAGAGGCAACATCAGATTGTGTGTATCTCCGTGAGAGAAAGAACACTGTGACTTCACCCATTCCTCTGACAAAAGCAGTTAGAAGGAGAAAACCGTCCTTTGGTTTCGCTTTCCCGCAATGAGCTCGGCAAACTGCCCTTCGCGAAGGGCAGTTTTCCCCCGGAGAACTGCCTTGCGCTAGCCGTGTTCTGGCAGTGGAACGAGTAGGCAGTGTTAGCGTTAAGCTATTGTGAAGGCTCGCTTTGGCCCAGGGAAAACAACGCGCCTGGGGAAATCTTAACAGACCCCGGGGGCTTTTCACGGTTCCAAGTGTGGAACTGCAGACTCTTTTCCAGAGAAGAGAGCGCACAGGCAACAGCAGCCTGCACGTTTCTCAGTGAAAGGGAGAACTCCCTGACTTCATCCAGTCCTCTGAGCAAAGCAGGCAGAAGGAGAGAAACTTTCTTTCCTTCCTCTTTCCTGCAATGAATTCCTCATTTGCTCTTGCAAACGCTAGGCTTCTTCTGAAAAACTACCTCGCGGTGCACGTATCCTTCCAGAGGAGCAACGACATAGTTTTAGCTTGAAGAGATTGGGAAAGCACCCAGGGACAAAAGAAAGGCCTTTTCGTGTTCTGTGTTCTGCCTGAAATCGGTCAATTGGCACTTGCCAAAACAAGGTTTCCTAGCACAAACTACAAAGCCGCAACTCTCTCCTGGCAGAGTAAATCCTATGCAGTGTTGCCCTGACGAGATACTGCTGGTAGAGTGAGGCCCAGGGAAAACACATTGCCTAGAGAAATCCCAGCAAAGCCGTCTGTTTCCCCACATGAATGTATGTCAGTTTGAGGTCTTTGCCAAGAACGGAGCTCAGAGGCAACATCAGATTGTGTGTATCTCCGTGAGAGAAAGAACACTGTGACTTCACCCATTCCTCTGACAAAAGCAGTTAGAAGGAGAAAACCGTCCTTTGGTTTCGCTTTCCCGCAATGAGCTCGGCAAACTGCCCTTCGCGAAGGGCAGTTTTCCCCCGGAGAACTGCCTTGCGCTAGCCGTGTTCTGGCAGTGGAACGAGTAGGCAGTGTTAGCGTTAAGCTATTGTGAAGGCTCGCTTTGGCCCAGGGAAAACAAAGCGCCTGGGGAAATCTTAACAGACCCCGGGGGCTTTTCACGGTTCCAAGTGTGGAACTGCACACTCTTTTCCAGAGAAGAGAGCGCACAGGCAACAGCAGCCTGCACGTTTCTCAGTGAAAGGGAGAACTCCCTGACTTCATCCAGTCCTCTGAGCAAAGCAGGCAGAAGGAGAGAAACTTTCTTTCCTTCCTCTTTCCTGCAATGAATTCCTGATTTGCTCTTGCAAACGCTAGGCTTCTTCTGAAAAACTACCTCGCGGTGCACGTATCCTTCCAGAGGAGCAACGACATAGTTTTAGCTTGAAGAGATTGGGAAAGCACCCAGGGACAAAAGGCCTTTTCGTGTTCTGTGTTCTGCCTGAAATCGGTCAATTGGCACTTGCCAAAACAAGGTTTCCTAGCACAAACTACAAAGCCGCAACTCTCTCCTGGCAGAGTAAATCCTATGCAGTGTTGCCCTGACGAGATACTGCTGGTAGAGTGAGGCCCAGGGAAAACACATTGCCTAGAGAAATCCCAGCAAAGCCGTCTGTTTCCCCACATGAATGTATGTCAGTTTGAGGTCTTTGCCAAGAACGGAGCTCAGAGGCAACATCAGATTGTGTGTATCTCCGTGAGAGAAAGAACACTGTGACTTCACCCATTCCTCTGACAAAAGCAGTTAGAAGGAGAAAACCGTCCTTTGGTTTCGCTTTCCCGCAATGAGCTCGGCAAACTGCCCTTCGCGAAGGGCAGTTTTCCCCCGGAGAACTGCCTTGCGCTAGCCGTGTTCTGGCAGTGGAACGAGTAGGCAGTGTTAGCGTTAAGCTATTGTGAAGGCTCGCTTTGGCCCAGGGAAAACAAAGCGCCTGGGGAAATCTTAACAGACCCCGGGGGCTTTTCACGGTTCCAAGTGTGGAACTGCAGACTCTTTTCCAGAGAAGAGAGCGCACAGGCAACAGCAGCCTGCACGTTTCTCAGTGAAAGGGAGAACTCCCTGACTTCATCCAGTCCTCTGAGCAAAGCAGGCAGAAGGAGAGAAACTTTCTTTCCTTCCTCTTTCCTGCAATGAATTCCTGATTTGCTCTTGCAAACGCTAGGCTTCTTCTGAAAAACTACCTCGCGGTGCACGTATCCTTCCAGAGGAGCAACGACATAGTTTTAGCTTGAAGAGATTGGGAAAGCACCCAGGGACAAAAGGCCTTTTCGTGTTCTGTGTTCTGCCTGAAATCGGTCAATTGGCACTTGCCAAAACAAGGTTTCCTAGCACAAACTACAAAGCCGCAACTCTCTCCTGGCAGAGTAAATCCTATGCAGTGTTGCCCTGACGAGATACTGCTGGTAGAGTGAGGCCCAGGGAAAACACATTGCCTAGAGAAATCCCAGCAAAGCCGTCTGTTTCCCCACATGAATGTATGTCAGTTTGAGGTCTTTGCCAAGAACGGAGCTCAGAGGCAACATCAGATTGTGTGTATCTCCGTGAGAGAAAGAACACTGTGACTTCACCCATTCCTCTGACAAAAGCAGTTAGAAGGAGAAAACCGTCCTTTGGTTTCGCTTTCCCGCAATGAGCTCGGCAAACTGCCCTTCGCGAAGGGCAGTTTTCCCCCGGAGAACTGCCTTGCGCTAGCCGTGTTCTGGCAGTGGAACGAGTAGGCAGTGTTAGCGTTAAGCTATTGTGAAGGCTCGCTTTGGCCCAGGGAAAACAAAGCGCCTGGGGAAATCTTAACAGACCCCGGGGGCTTTTCACGGTTCCAAGTGTGGAACTGCAGACTCTTTTCCAGAGAAGAGAGCGCACAGGCAACAGCAGCCTGCACGTTTCTCAGTGAAAGGGAGAACTCCCTGACTTCATCCAGTCCTCTGAGCAAAGCAGGCAGAAGGAGAGAAACTTTCTTTCCTTCCTCTTTCCTGCAATGAATTCCTCATTTGCTCTTGCAAACGCTAGGCTTCTTCTGAAAAACTACCTCGCGGTGCACGTATCCTTCCAGAGGAGCAACGACATAGTTTTAGCTTGAAGAGATTGGGAAAGCACCCAGGGACAAAAGAAAGGCCTTTTCGTGTTCTGTGTTCTGCCTGAAATCGGTCAATTGGCACTTGCCAAAACAAGGTTTCCTAGCACAAACTACAAAGCCGCAACTCTCTCCTGGCAGAGTAAATCCTATGCAGTGTTGCCCTGACGAGATACTGCTGGTAGAGTGAGGCCCAGGGAAAACACATTGCCTAGAGAAATCCCAGCAAAGCCGTCTGTTTCCCCACATGAATGTATGTCAGTTTGAGGTCTTTGCCAAGAACGGAGCTCAGAGGCAACATCAGATTGTGTGTATCTCCGTGAGAGAAAGAACACTGTGACTTCACCCATTCCTCTGACAAAAGCAGTTAGAAGGAGAAAACCGTCCTTTGGTTTCGCTTTCCCGCAATGAGCTCGGCAAACTGCCCTTCGCGAAGGGCAGTTTTCCCCCGGAGAACTGCCTTGCGCTAGCCGTGTTCTGGCAGTGGAACGAGTAGGCAGTGTTAGCGTTAAGCTATTGTGAAGGCTCGCTTTGGCCCAGGGAAAACAAAGCGCCTGGGGAAATCTTAACAGACCCCGGGGGCTTTTCACGGTTCCAAGTGTGGAACTGCAGACTCTTTTCCAGAGAAGAGAGCGCACAGGCAACAGCAGCCTGCACGTTTCTCAGTGAAAGGGAGAACTCCCTGACTTCATCCAGTCCTCTGAGCAAAGCAGGCAGAAGGAGAGAAACTTTCTTTCCTTCCTCTTTCCTGCAATGAATTCCTGATTTGCTCTTGCAAACGCTAGGCTTCTTCTGAAAAACTACCTCGCGGTGCACGTATCCTTCCAGAGGAGCAACGACATAGTTTTAGCTTGAAGAGATTGGGAAAGCACCCAGGGACAAAAGGCCTTTTCGTGTTCTGTGTTCTGCCTGAAATCGGTCAATTGGCACTTGCCAAAACAAGGTTTCCTAGCACAAACTACAAAGCCGCAACTCTCTCCTGGCAGAGTAAATCCTATGCAGTGTTGCCCTGACGAGATACTGCTGGTAGAGTGAGGCCCAGGGAAAACACATTGCCTAGAGAAATCCCAGCAAAGCCGTCTGTTTCCCCACATGAATGTATGTCAGTTTGAGGTCTTTGCCAAGAACGGAGCTCAGAGGCAACATCAGATTGTGTGTATCTCCGTGAGAGAAAGAACACTGTGACTTCACCCATTCCTCTGACAAAAGCAGTTAGAAGGAGAAAACCGTCCTTTGGTTTCGCTTTCCCGCAATGAGCTCGGCAAACTGCCCTTCGCGAAGGGCAGTTTTCCCCCGGAGAACTGCCTTGCGCTAGCCGTGTTCTGGCAGTGGAACGAGTAGGCAGTGTTAGCGTTAAGCTATTGTGAAGGCTCGCTTTGGCCCAGGGAAAACAAAGCGCCTGGGGAAATCTTAACAGACCCCGGGGGCTTTTCACGGTTCCAAGTGTGGAACTGCAGACTCTTTTCCAGAGAAGAGAGCGCACAGGCAACAGCAGCCTGCACGTTTCTCAGTGAAAGGGAGAACTCCCTGACTTCATCCAGTCCTCTGAGCAAAGCAGGCAGAAGGAGAGAAACTTTCTTTCCTTCCTCTTTCCTGCAATGAATTCCTCATTTGCTCTTGCAAACGCTAGGCTTCTTCTGAAAAACTACCTCGCGGTGCACGTATCCTTCCAGAGGAGCAACGACATAGTTTTAGCTTGAAGAGATTGGGAAAGCACCCAGGGACAAAAGGCCTTTTCGTGTTCTGTGTTCTGCCTGAAATCGGTCAATTGGCACTTGCCAAAACAAGGTTTCCTAGCACAAACTACAAAGCCGCAACTCTCTCCTGGCAGAGTAAATCCTATGCAGTGTTGCCCTGACGAGATACTGCTGGTAGAGTGAGGCCCAGGGAAAACACATTGCCTAGAGAAATCCCAGCAAAGCCGTCTGTTTCCCCACATGAATGTATGTCAGTTTGAGGTCTTTGCCAAGAACGGAGCTCAGAGGCAACATCAGATTGTGTGTATCTCCGTGAGAGAAAGAACACTGTGACTTCACCCATTCCTCTGACAAAAGCAGTTAGAAGGAGAAAACCGTCCTTTGGTTTCGCTTTCCCGCAATGAGCTCGGCAAACTGCCCTTCGCGAAGGGCAGTTTTCCCCCGGAGAACTGCCTTGCGCTAGCCGTGTTCTGGCAGTGGAACGAGTAGGCAGTGTTAGCGTTAAGCTATTGTGAAGGCTCGCTTTGGCCCAGGGAAAACAAAGCGCCTGGGGAAATCTTAACAGACCCCGGGGGCTTTTCACGGTTCCAAGTGTGGAACTGCAGACTCTTTTCCAGAGAAGAGAGCGCACAGGCAACAGCAGCCTGCACGTTTCTCAGTGAAAGGGAGAACTCCCTGACTTCATCCAGTCCTCTGAGCAAAGCAGGCAGAAGGAGAGAAACTTTCTTTCCGTCCTCTTTCCTGCAATGAATTCCTGATTTGCTCTTGCAAACGCTAGGCTTCTTCTGAAAAACTACCTCGCGGTGCACGTATCCTTCCAGAGGAGCAACGACATAGTTTTAGCTTGAAGAGATTGGGAAAGCACCCAGGGAGAAAAGGCCTTTTCGTGTTCTGTGTTCTGCCTGAAATCGGTCAATTGGCACTTGCCAAAACAAGGTTTCCTAGCACAAACTACAAAGCCGCAACTCTCTCCTGGCAGAGTAAATCCTATGCAGTGTGGCCCTGACGAGATACTGCTGGTAGAGTGAGGCCCAGGGAAAACACATTGCCTAGAGAAATCCCAGCAAAGCCGTATGTTTCCCCACATGAATGTATGTCAGTTTGAGGTCTTTGCCAAGAACGGAGCTCAGAGGCAACATCAGATTGTGTGTATCTCCGTGAGAGAAAGAACACTGTGACTTCACCCATTCCTCTGACAAAAGCAGTTAGAAGGAGAAAACCGTCCTTTGGTTTCGCTTTCCCGCAATGAGCTCGGCAAACTGCCCTTCGCGAAGGGCAGTTTTCCCCCGGAGAACTGCCTTGCGCTAGCCGTGTTCTGGCAGTGGAACGAGTAGGCAGTGTTAGCGTTAAGCTATTGTGAAGGCTCGCTTTGGCCCAGGGAAAACAAAGCGCCTGGGGAAATCTTAACAGACCCCGGGGGCTTTTCACGGTTCCAAGTGTGGAACTGCAGACTCTTTTCCAGAGAAGAGAGCGCACAGGCAACAGCAGCCTGCACGTTTCTCAGTGAAAGGGAGAACTCCCTGACTTCATCCAGTCCTCTGAGCAAAGCAGGCAGAAGGAGAGAAACTTTCTTTCCTTCCTCTTTCCTGCAATGAATTCCTCATTTGCTCTTGCAAACGCTAGGCTTCTTCTGAAAAACTACCTCGCGGTGCACGTATCCTTCCAGAGGAGCAACGACATAGTTTTAGCTTGAAGAGATTGGGAAAGCACCCAGGGAGAAAAGGCCTTTTCGTGTTCTGTGTTCTGCCTGAAATCGGTCAATTGGCACTTGCCAAAACAAGGTTTCCTAGCACAAACTACAAAGCCGCAACTCTCTCCTGGCAGAGTAAATCCTATGCAGTGTTGCCCTGACGAGATACTGCTGGTAGAGTGAGGCCCAGGGAAAACACATTGCCTAGAGAAATCCCAGCAAAGCCGTCTGTTTCCCCACATGAATGTATGTCAGTTTGAGGTCTTTGCCAAGAACGGAGCTCAGAGGCAACATCAGATTGTGTGTATCTCCGTGAGAGAAAGAACACTGTGACTTCACCCATTCCTCTGACAAAAGCAGTTAGAAGGAGAAAACCGTCCTTTGGTTTCGCTTTCCCACAATGAGCTCGGCAAACTGCCCTTCGCGAAGGGCAGTTTTCCCCCGGAGAACTGCCTTGCGCTAGCCGTGTTCTGGCAGTGGAACGAGTAGGCAGTGTTAGCGTTAAGCTATTGTGAAGGCTCGCTTTGGCCCAGGGAAAACAAAGCGCCTGGGGAAATCTTAACAGACCCCGGGGGCTTTTCACGGTTCCAAGTGTGGAACTGCACACTCTTTTCCAAAGAAGAGAGCGCACAGGCAACAGCAGCCTGCACGTTTCTCAGTGAAAGGGAGAACTCCCTGACTTCATCCAGTCCTCTGAGCAAAGCAGGCAGAAGGAGAGAAACTTTCTTTCCTTCCTCTTTCCTGCAATGAATTCCTGATTTGCTCTTGCAAACGCTAGGCTTCTTCTGAAAAACTACCTCGCGGTGCACGTATCCTTCCAGAGGAGCAACGACATAGTTTTAGCTTGAAGAGATTGGGAAAGCACCCAGGGAGAAAAGGCCTTTTCGTGTTCTGTGTTCTGCCTGAAATCGGTCAATTGGCACTTGCCAAAACAAGGTTTCCTAGCACAAACTACAAAGCCGCAACTCTCTCCTGGCAGAGTAAATCCTATGCAGTGTTGCCCTGACGAGATACTGCTGGTAGAGTGAGGCCCAGGGAAAACACATTGCCTAGAGAAATCCCAGCAAAGCCGTCTGTTTCCCCACATGAATGTATGTCAGTTTGAGGTCTTTGCCAAGAACGGAGCTCAGAGGCAACATCAGATTGTGTGTATCTCCGTGAGAGAAAGAACACTGTGACTTCACCCATTCCTCTGACAAAAGCAGTTAGAAGGAGAAAACCGTCCTTTGGTTTCGCTTTCCCGCAATGAGCTCGGCAAACTGCCCTTCGCGAAGGGCAGTTTTCCCCCGGAGAACTGCCTTGCGCTAGCCGTGTTCTGGCAGTGGAACGAGTAGGCAGTGTTAGCGTTAAGCTATTGTGAAGGCTCGCTTTGGCCCAGGGAAAACAAAGCGCCTGGGGAAATCTTAACAGACCCCGGGGGCTTTTCACGGTTCCAAGTGTGGAACTGCACACTCTTTTCCAAAGAAGAGAGCGCACAGGCAACAGCAGCCTGCACGTTTCTCAGTGAAAGGGAGAACTCCCTGACTTCATCCAGTCCTCTGAGCAAAGCAGGCAGAAGGAGAGAAACTTTCTTTCCTTCCTCTTTCCTGCAATGAATTCCTGATTTGCTCTTGCAAACGCTAGGCTTCTTCTGAAAAACTACCTCGCGGTGCACGTATCCTTCCAGAGGAGCAACGACATAGTTTTAGCTTGAAGAGATTGGGAAAGCACCCAGGGAGAAAAGGCCTTTTCGTGTTCTGTGTTCTGCCTGAAATCGGTCAATTGGCACTTGCCAAAACAAGGTTTCCTAGCACAAACTACAAAGCCGCAACTCTCTCCTGGCAGAGTAAATCCTATGCAGTGTTGCCCTGACGAGATACTGCTGGTAGAGTGAGGCCCAGGGAAAACACATTGCCTAGAGAAATCCCAGCAAAGCCGTCTGTTTCCCCACATGAATGTATGTCAGTTTGAGGTCTTTGCCAAGAACGGAGCTCAGAGGCAACATCAGATTGTGTGTATCTCCGTGAGAGAAAGAACACTGTGACTTCACCCATTCCTCTGACAAAAGCAGTTAGAAGGAGAAAACCGTCCTTTGGTTTCGCTTTCCCGCAATGAGCTCGGCAAACTGCCCTTCGCGAAGGGCAGTTTTCCCCCGGAGAACTGCCTTGCGCTAGCCGTGTTCTGGCAGTGGAACGAGTAGGCAGTGTTAGCGTTAAGCTATTGTGAAGGCTCGCTTTGGCCCAGGGAAAACAAAGCGCCTGGGGAAATCTTAACAGACCCCGGGGGCTTTTCACGGTTCCAAGTGTGGAACTGCAGACTCTTTTCCAGAGAAGAGAGCGCATAGGCAACAGCAGCCTGCACGTTTCTCAGTGAAAGGGAGAACTCCCTGACTTCATCCAGTCCTCTGAGCAAAGCAGGCAGAAGGAGAGAAACTTTCTTTCCTTCCTCTTTCCTGCAATGAATTCCTGATTTGCTCTTGCAAACGCTAGGCTTCTTCTGAAAAACTACCTCGCGGTGCACGTATCCTTCCAGAGGAGCAACGACATAGTTTTAGCTTGAAGAGATTGGGAAAGCACCCAGGGACAAAAGGCCTTTTCGTGTTCTGTGTTCTGCCTGAAATCGGTCAATTGGCACTTGCCAAAACAAGGTTTCCTAGCACAAACTACAAAGCCGCAACTCTCTCCTGGCAGAGTAAATCCTATGCAGTGTTGCCCTGACGAGATACTGCTGGTAGAGTGAGGCCCAGGGAAAACACATTGCCTAGAGAAATCCCAGCAAAGCCGTCTGTTTCCCCACATGAATGTATGTCAGTTTGAGGTCTTTGCCAAGAACGGAGCTCAGAGGCAACATCAGATTGTGTGTATCTCCGTGAGAGAAAGAACACTGTGACTTCACCCATTCCTCTGACAAAAGCAGTTAGAAGGAGAAAACCGTCCTTTGGTTTCGCTTTCCCGCAATGAGCTCGGCAAACTGCCCTTCGCGAAGGGCAGTTTTCCCCCGGAGAACTGCCTTGCGCTAGCCGTGTTCTGGCAGTGGAACGAGTAGGCAGTGTTAGCGTTAAGCTATTGTGAAGGCTCGCTTTGGCCCAGGGAAAACAAAGCGCCTGGGGAAATCTTAACAGACCCCGGGGGCTTTTCACGGTTCCAAGTGTGGAACTGCAGACTCTTTTCCAGAGAAGAGAGCGCACAGGCAACAGCAGCCTGCACGTTTCTCAGTGAAAGGGAGAACTCCCTGACTTCATCCAGTCCTCTGAGCAAAGCAGGCAGAAGGAGAGAAACTTTCTTTCCTTCCTCTTTCCTGCAATGAATTCCTGATTTGCTCTTGCAAACGCTAGGCTTCTTCTGAAAAACTACCTCGCGGTGCACGTATCCTTCCAGAGGAGCAACGACATAGTTTTAGCTTGAAGAGATTGGGAAAGCACCCAGGGACAAAAGGCCTTTTCGTGTTCTGTGTTCTGCCTGAAATCGGTCAATTGGCACTTCCCAAAACAAGGTTTCCTAGCACAAACTACAAAGCCGCAACTCTCTCCTGGCAGAGTAAATCCTATGCAGTGTTGCCCTGACGAGATACTGCTGGTAGAGTGAGGCCCAGGGAAAACACATTGCCTAGAGAAATCCCAGCAAAGCCGTCTGTTTCCCCACATGAATGTATGTCAGTTTGAGGTCTTTGCCAAGAACGGAGCTCAGAGGCAACATCAGATTGTGTGTATCTCCGTGAGAGAAAGAACACTGTGACTTCACCCATTCCTCTGACAAAAGCAGTTAGAAGGAGAAAACCGTCCTTTGGTTTCGCTTTCCCGCAATGAGCTCGGCAAACTGCCCTTCGCGAAGGGCAGTTTTCCCCCGGAGAACTGCCTTGCGCTAGCCGTGTTCTGGCAGTGGAACGAGTAGGCAGTGTTAGCGTTAAGCTATTGTGAAGGCTCGCTTTGGCCCAGGGAAAACAAAGCGCCTGGGGAAATCTTAACAGACCCCGGGGGCTTTTCACGGTTCCAAGTGTGGAACTGCAGACTCTTTTCCAGAGAAGAGAGCGCACAGGCAACAGCAGCCTGCACGTTTCTCAGTGAAAGGGAGAACTCCCTGACTTCATCCAGTCCTCTGAGCAAAGCAGGCAGAAGGAGAGAAACTTTCTTTCCTTCCTCTTTCCTGCAATGAATTCCTGATTTGCTCTTGCAAACGCTAGGCTTCTTCTGAAAAACTACCTCGCGGTGCACGTATCCTTCCAGAGGAGCAACGACATAGTTTTAGCTTGAAGAGATTGGGAAAGCACCCAGGGACAAAAGGCCTTTTCGTGTTCTGTGTTCTGCCTGAAATCGGTCAATTGGCACTTGCCAAAACAAGGTTTCCTAGCACAAACTACAAAGCCGCAACTCTCTCCTGGCAGAGTAAATCCTATGCAGTGTTGCCCTGACGAGATACTGCTGGTAGAGTGAGGCCCAGGGAAAACACATTGCCTAGAGAAATCCCAGCAAAGCCGTCTGTTTCCCCACATGAATGTATGTCAGTTTGAGGTCTTTGCCAAGAACGGAGCTCAGAGGCAACATCAGATTGTGTGTATCTCCGTGAGAGAAAGAACACTGTGACTTCACCCATTCCTCTGACAAAAGCAGTTAGAAGGAGAAAACCGTCCTTTGGTTTCGCTTTCCCGCAATGAGCTCGGCAAACTGCCCTTCGCGAAGGGCAGTTTTCCCCCGGAGAACTGCCTTGCGCTAGCCGTGTTCTGGCAGTGGAACGAGTAGGCAGTGTTAGCGTTAAGCTATTGTGAAGGCTCGCTTTGGCCCAGGGAAAACAAAGCGCCTGGGGAAATCTTAACAGACCCCGGGGGCTTTTCACGGTTCCAAGTGTGGAACTGCAGACTCTTTTCCAGAGAAGAGAGCGCACAGGCAACAGCAGCCTGCACGTTTCTCAGTGAAAGGGAGAACTCCCTGACTTCATCCAGTCCTCTGAGCAAAGCAGGCAGAAGGAGAGAAACTTTCTTTCCTTCCTCTTTCCTGCAATGAATTCCTCATTTGCTCTTGCAAACGCTAGGCTTCTTCTGAAAAACTACCTCGCGGTGCACGTATCCTTCCAGAGGAGCAACGACATAGTTTTAGCTTGAAGAGATTGGGAAAGCACCCAGGGACAAAAGGCCTTTTCGTGTTCTGTGTTCTGCCTGAAATCGGTCAATTGGCACTTCCCAAAACAAGGTTTCCTAGCACAAACTACAAAGCCGCAACTCTCTCCTGGCAGAGTAAATCCTATGCAGTGTTGCCCTGACGAGATACTGCTGGTAGAGTGAGGCCCAGGGAAAACACATTGCCTAGAGAAATCCCAGCAAAGCCGTCTGTTTCCCCACATGAATGTATGTCAGTTTGAGGTCTTTGCCAAGAACGGAGCTCAGAGGCAACATCAGATTGTGTGTATCTCCGTGAGAGAAAGAACACTGTGACTTCACCCATTCCTCTGACAAAAGCAGTTAGAAGGAGAAAACCGTCCTTTGGTTTCGCTTTCCCGCAATGAGCTCGGCAAACTGCCCTTCGCGAAGGGCAGTTTTCCCCCGGAGAACTGCCTTGCGCTAGCCGTGTTCTGGCAGTGGAACGAGTAGGCAGTGTTAGCGTTAAGCTATTGTGAAGACTCGCTTTGGCCCAGGGAAAACAAAGCGCCTGGGGAAATCTTAACAGACCCCGGGGGCTTTTCACGGTTCCAAGTGTGGAACTGCAGACTCTTTTCCAGAGAAGAGAGCGCACAGGCAACAGCAGCCTGCACGTTTCTCAGTGAAAGGGAGAACTCCCTGACTTCATCCAGTCCTCTGAGCAAAGCAGGCAGAAGGAGAGAAACTTTCTTTCCGTCCTCTTTCCTGCAATGAATTCCTGATTTGCTCTTGCAAACGCTAGGCTTCTTCTGAAAAACTACCTCGCGGTGCACGTATCCTTCCAGAGGAGCAACGACATAGTTTTAGCTTGAAGAGATTGGGAAAGCACCCAGGGACAAAAGGCCTTTTCGTGTTCTGTGTTCTGCCTGAAATCGGTCAATTGGCACTTGCCAAAACAAGGTTTCCTAGCACAAACTACAAAGCCGCAACTCTCTCCTGGCAGAGTAAATCCTATGCAGTGTGGCCCTGACGAGATACTGCTGGTAGAGTGAGGCCCAGGGAAAACACATTGCCTAGAGAAATCCCAGCAAAGCCGTATGTTTCCCCACATGAATGTATGTCAGTTTGAGGTCTTTGCCAAGAACGGAGCTCAGAGGCAACATCAGATTGTGTGTATCTCCGTGAGAGAAAGAACACTGTGACTTCACCCATTCCTCTGACAAAAGCAGTTAGAAGGAGAAAACCGTCCTTTGGTTTCGCTTTCCCGCAATGAGCTCGGCAAACTGCCCTTCGCGAAGGGCAGTTTTCCCCCGGAGAACTGCCTTGCGCTAGCCGTGTTCTGGCAGTGGAACGAGTAGGCAGTGTTAGCGTTAAGCTATTGTGAAGGCTCGCTTTGGCCCAGGGAAAACAAAGCGCCTGGGGAAATCTTAACAGACCCCGGGGGCTTTTCACGGTTCCAAGTGTGGAACTGCAGACTCTTTTCCAGAGAAGAGAGCGCACAGGCAACAGCAGCCTGCACGTTTCTCAGTGAAAGGGAGAACTCCCTGACTTCATCCAGTCCTCTGAGCAAAGCAGGCAGAAGGAGAGAAACTTTCTTTCCTTCCTCTTTCCTGCAATGAATTCCTCATTTGCTCTTGCAAACGCTAGGCTTCTTCTGAAAAACTACCTCGCGGTGCACGTATCCTTCCAGAGGAGCAACGACATAGTTTTAGCTTGAAGAGATTGGGAAAGCACCCAGGGAGAAAAGGCCTTTTCGTGTTCTGTGTTCTGCCTGAAATCGGTCAATTGGCACTTGCCAAAACAAGGTTTCCTAGCACAAACTACAAAGCCGCAACTCTCTCCTGGCAGAGTAAATCCTATGCAGTGTTGCCCTGACGAGATACTGCTGGTAGAGTGAGGCCCAGGGAAAACACATTGCCTAGAGAAATCCCAGCAAAGCCGTCTGTTTCCCCACATGAATGTATGTCAGTTTGAGGTCTTTGCCAAGAACGGAGCTCAGAGGCAACATCAGATTGTGTGTATCTCCGTGAGAGAAAGAACACTGTGACTTCACCCATTCCTCTGACAAAAGCAGTTAGAAGGAGAAAACCGTCCTTTGGTTTCGCTTTCCCGCAATGAGCTCGGCAAACTGCCCTTCGCGAAGGGCAGTTTTCCCCCGGAGAACTGCCTTGCGCTAGCCGTGTTCTGGCAGTGGAACGAGTAGGCAGTGTTAGCGTTAAGCTATTGTGAAGGCTCGCTTTGGCCCAGGGAAAACAAAGCGCCTGGGGAAATCTTAACAGACCCCGGGGGCTTTTCACGGTTCCAAGTGTGGAACTGCACACTCTTTTCCAAAGAAGAGAGCGCACAGGCAACAGCAGCCTGCACGTTTCTCAGTGAAAGGGAGAACTCCCTGACTTCATCCAGTCCTCTGAGCAAAGCAGGCAGAAGGAGAGAAACTTTCTTTCCTTCCTCTTTCCTGCAATGAATTCCTGATTTGCTCTTGCAAACGCTAGGCTTCTTCTGAAAAACTACCTCGCGGTGCACGTATCCTTCCAGAGGAGCAACGACATAGTTTTAGCTTGAAGAGATTGGGAAAGCACCCAGGGACAAAAGGCCTTTTCGTGTTCTGTGTTCTGCCTGAAATCGGTCAATTGGCACTTGCCAAAACAAGGTTTCCTAGCACAAACTACAAAGCCGCAACTCTCTCCTGGCAGAGTAAATCCTATGCAGTGTTGCCCTGACGAGATACTGCTGGTAGAGTGAGGCCCAGGGAAAACACATTGCCTAGAGAAATCCCAGCAAAGCCGTCTGTTTCCCCACATGAATGTATGTCAGTTTGAGGTCTTTGCCAAGAACGGAGCTCAGAGGCAACATCAGATTTGTGTATCTCCGTGAGAGAAAGAACACTGTGACTTCACTCATTCCTCTGACAAAAGCAGTTAGAAGGAGAAAACCGTCCTTTGGTTTCGCTTTCCCGCAATGAGCTCGGCAATCTGCCCTTCGCGAAGGGCAGTTTTCCCCCGGAGAACTGCCTTGCGCTAGCCGTGTTCTGGCAGTGGAACGAGTAGGCAGTGTTAGCGTTAAGCTATTGTGAAGGCTCGCTTTGGCCCAGGGAAAACAAAGCGCCTGGGGAAATCTTAACAGACCCCGGGGGCTTTTCACGGTTCCAAGTGTGGAACTGCAGACTCTTTTCCAGAGAAGAGAGCGCACAGGCAACAGCAGCCTGCACGTTTCTCAGTGAAAGGGAGAACTCCCTGACTTCATCCAGTCCTCTGAGCAAAGCAGGCAGAAGGAGAGAAACTTTCTTTCCTTCCTCTTTCCTGCAATGAATTCCTGATTTGCTCTTGCAAACGCTAGGCTTCTTCTGAAAAACTACCTCGCGGTGCACGTATCCTTCCAGAGGAGCAACGACATAGTTTTAGCTTGAAGAGATTGGGAAAGCACCCAGGGACAAAAGGCCTTTTCGTGTTCTGTGTTCTGCCTGAAATCGGTCAATTGGCACTTGCCAAAACAAGGTTTCCTAGCACAAACTACAAAGCCGCAACTCTCTCCTGGCAGAGTAAATCCTATGCAGTGTTGCCCTGACGAGATACTGCTGGTAGAGTGAGGCCCAGGGAAAACACATTGCCTAGAGAAATCCCAGCAAAGCCGTCTGTTTCCCCACATGAATGTATGTCAGTTTGAGGTCTTTGCCAAGAACGGAGCTCAGAGGCAACATCAGATTGTGTGTATCTCCGTGAGAGAAAGAACACTGTGACTTCACCCATTCCTCTGACAAAAGCAGTTAGAAGGAGAAAACCGTCCTTTGGTTTCGCTTTCCCGCAATGAGCTCGGCAAACTGCCCTTCGCGAAGGGCAGTTTTCCCCCGGAGAACTGCCTTGCGCTAGCCGTGTTCTGGCAGTGGAACGAGTAGGCAGTGTTAGCGTTAAGCTATTGTGAAGGCTCGCTTTGGCCCAGGGAAAACAAAGCGCCTGGGGAAATCTTAACAGACCCCGGGGGCTTTTCACGGTTCCAAGTGTGGAACTGCACACTCTTTTCCAGAGAAGAGAGCGCACAGGCAACAGCAGCCTGCACGTTTCTCAGTGAAAGGGAGAACTCCCTGACTTCATCCAGTCCTCTGAGCAAAGCAGGCAGAAGGAGAGAAACTTTCTTTCCTTCCTCTTTCCTGCAATGAATTCCTGATTTGCTCTTGCAAACGCTAGGCTTCTTCTGAAAAACTACCTCGCGGTGCACGTATCCTTCCAGAGGAGCAACGACATAGTTTTAGCTTGAAGAGATTGGGAAAGCACCCAGGGACAAAAGGCCTTTTCGTGTTCTGTGTTCTGCCTGAAATCGGTCAATTGGCACTTGCCAAAACAAGGTTTCCTAGCACAAACTACAAAGCCGCAACTCTCTCCTGGCAGAGTAAATCCTATGCAGTGTTGCCCTGACGAGATACTGCTGGTAGAGTGAGGCCCAGGGAAAACACATTGCCTAGAGAAATCCCAGCAAAGCCGTCTGTTTCCCCACATGAATGTATGTCAGTTTGAGGTCTTTGCCAAGAACGGAGCTCAGAGGCAACATCAGATTGTGTGTATCTCCGTGAGAGAAAGAACACTGTGACTTCACCCATTCCTCTGACAAAAGCAGTTAGAAGGAGAAAACCGTCCTTTGGTTTCGCTTTCCCGCAATGAGCTCGGCAAACTGCCCTTCGCGAAGGGCAGTTTTCCCCCGGAGAACTGCCTTGCGCTAGCCGTGTTCTGGCAGTGGAACGAGTAGGCAGTGTTAGCGTTAAGCTATTGTGAAGGCTCGCTTTGGCCCAGGGAAAACAAAGCGCCTGGGGAAATCTTAACAGACCCCGGGGGCTTTTCACGGTTCCAAGTGTGGAACTGCAGACTCTTTTCCAGAGAAGAGAGCGCACAGGCAACAGCAGCCTGCACGTTTCTCAGTGAAAGGGAGAACTCCCTGACTTCATCCAGTCCTCTGAGCAAAGCAGGCAGAAGGAGAGAAACTTTCTTTCCTTCCTCTTTCCTGCAATGAATTCCTCATTTGCTCTTGCAAACGCTAGGCTTCTTCTGAAAAACTACCTCGCGGTGCACGTATCCTTCCAGAGGAGCAACGACATAGTTTTAGCTTGAAGAGATTGGGAAAGCACCCAGGGACAAAAGGCCTTTTCGTGTTCTGTGTTCTGCCTGAAATCGGTCAATTGGCACTTGCCAAAACAAGGTTTCCTAGCACAAACTACAAAGCCGCAACTCTCTCCTGGCAGAGTAAATCCTATGCAGTGTTGCCCTGACGAGATACTGCTGGTAGAGTGAGGCCCAGGGAAAACACATTGCCTAGAGAAATCCCAGCAAAGCCGTCTGTTTCCCCACATGAATGTATGTCAGTTTGAGGTCTTTGCCAAGAACGGAGCTCAGAGGCAACATCAGATTGTGTGTATCTCCGTGAGAGAAAGAACACTGTGACTTCACCCATTCCTCTGACAAAAGCAGTTAGAAGGAGAAAACCGTCCTTTGGTTTCGCTTTCCCGCAATGAGCTCGGCAAACTGCCCTTCGCGAAGGGCAGTTTTCCCCCGGAGAACTGCCTTGCGCTAGCCGTGTTCTGGCAGTGGAACGAGTAGGCAGTGTTAGCGTTAAGCTATTGTGAAGGCTCGCTTTGGCCCAGGGAAAACAAAGCGCCTGGGGAAATCTTAACAGACCCCGGGGGCTTTTCACGGTTCCAAGTGTGGAACTGCAGACTCTTTTCCAGAGAAGAGAGCGCACAGGCAACAGCAGCCTGCACGTTTCTCAGTGAAAGGGAGAACTCCCTGACTTCATCCAGTCCTCTGAGCAAAGCAGGCAGAAGGAGAGAAACTTTCTTTCCGTCCTCTTTCCTGCAATGAATTCCTGATTTGCTCTTGCAAACGCTAGGCTTCTTCTGAAAAACTACCTCGCGGTGCACGTATCCTTCCAGAGGAGCAACGACATAGTTTTAGCTTGAAGAGATTGGGAAAGCACCCAGGGAGAAAAGGCCTTTTCGTGTTCTGTGTTCTGCCTGAAATCGGTCAATTGGCACTTGCCAAAACAAGGTTTCCTAGCACAAACTACAAAGCCGCAACTCTCTCCTGGCAGAGTAAATCCTATGCAGTGTGGCCCTGACGAGATACTGCTGGTAGAGTGAGGCCCAGGGAAAACACATTGCCTAGAGAAATCCCAGCAAAGCCGTATGTTTCCCCACATGAATGTATGTCAGTTTGAGGTCTTTGCCAAGAACGGAGCTCAGAGGCAACATCAGATTGTGTGTATCTCCGTGAGAGAAAGAACACTGTGACTTCACCCATTCCTCTGACAAAAGCAGTTAGAAGGAGAAAACCGTCCTTTGGTTTCGCTTTCCCGCAATGAGCTCGGCAAACTGCCCTTCGCGAAGGGCAGTTTTCCCCCGGAGAACTGCCTTGCGCTAGCCGTGTTCTGGCAGTGGAACGAGTAGGCAGTGTTAGCGTTAAGCTATTGTGAAGGCTCGCTTTGGCCCAGGGAAAACAAAGCGCCTGGGGAAATCTTAACAGACCCCGGGGGCTTTTCACGGTTCCAAGTGTGGAACTGCAGACTCTTTTCCAGAGAAGAGAGCGCACAGGCAACAGCAGCCTGCACGTTTCTCAGTGAAAGGGAGAACTCCCTGACTTCATCCAGTCCTCTGAGCAAAGCAGGCAGAAGGAGAGAAACTTTCTTTCCTTCCTCTTTCCTGCAATGAATTCCTGATTTGCTCTTGCAAACGCTAGGCTTCTTCTGAAAAACTACCTCGCGGTGCACGTATCCTTCCAGAGGAGCAACGACATAGTTTTAGCTTGAAGAGATTGGGAAAGCACCCAGGGAGAAAAGGCCTTTTCGTGTTCTGTGTTCTGCCTGAAATCGGTCAATTGGCACTTGCCAAAACAAGGTTTCCTAGCACAAACTACAAAGCCGCAACTCTCTCCTGGCAGAGTAAATCCTATGCAGTGTTGCCCTGACGAGATACTGCTGGTAGAGTGAGGCCCAGGGAAAACACATTGCCTAGAGAAATCCCAGCAAAGCCGTCTGTTTCCCCACATGAATGTATGTCAGTTTGAGGTCTTTGCCAAGAACGGAGCTCAGAGGCAACATCAGATTGTGTGTATCTCCGTGAGAGAAAGAACACTGTGACTTCACCCATTCCTCTGACAAAAGCAGTTAGAAGGAGAAAACCGTCCTTTGGTTTCGCTTTCCCGCAATGAGCTCGGCAAACTGCCCTTCGCGAAGGGCAGTTTTCCCCCGGAGAACTGCCTTGCGCTAGCCGTGTTCTGGCAGTGGAACGAGTAGGCAGTGTTAGCGTTAAGCTATTGTGAAGGCTCGCTTTGGCCCAGGGAAAACAAAGCGCCTGGGGAAATCTTAACAGACCCCGGGGGCTTTTCACGGTTCCAAGTGTGGAACTGCAGACTCTTTTCCAAAGAAGAGAGCGCACAGGCAACAGCAGCCTGCACGTTTCTCAGTGAAAGGGAGAACTCCCTGACTTCATCCAGTCCTCTGAGCAAAGCAGGCAGAAGGAGAGAAACTTTCTTTCCTTCCTCTTTCCTGCAATGAATTCCTGATTTGCTCTTGCAAACGCTAGGCTTCTTCTGAAAAACTACCTCGCGGTGCACGTATCCTTCCAGAGGAGCAACGACATAGTTTTAGCTTGAAGAGATTGGGAAAGCACCCAGGGACAAAAGGCCTTTTCGTGTTCTGTGTTCTGCCTGAAATCGGTCAATTGGCACTTGCCAAAACAAGGTTTCCTAGCACAAACTACAAAGCCGCAACTCTCTCCTGGCAGAGTAAATCCTATGCAGTGTTGCCCTGACGAGATACTGCTGGTAGAGTGAGGCCCAGGGAAAACACATTGCCTAGAGAAATCCCAGCAAAGCCGTCTGTTTCCCCACATGAATGTATGTCAGTTTGAGGTCTTTGCCAAGAACGGAGCTCAGAGGCAACATCAGATTGTGTGTATCTCCGTGAGAGAAAGAACACTGTGACTTCACCCATTCCTCTGACAAAAGCAGTTAGAAGGAGAAAACCGTCCTTTGGTTTCGCTTTCCCGCAATGAGCTCGGCAAACTGCCCTTCGCGAAGGGCAGTTTTCCCCCGGAGAACTGCCTTGCGCTAGCCGTGTTCTGGCAGTGGAACGAGTAGGCAGTGTTAGCGTTAAGCTATTGTGAAGGCTCGCTTTGGCCCAGGGAAAACAAAGCGCCTGGGGAAATCTTAACAGACCCCGGGGGCTTTTCACGGTTCCAAGTGTGGAACTGCAGACTCTTTTCCAAAGAAGAGAGCGCACAGGCAACAGCAGCCTGCACGTTTCTCAGTGAAAGGGAGAACTCCCTGACTTCATCCAGTCCTCTGAGCAAAGCAGGCAGAAGGAGAGAAACTTTCTTTCCTTCCTCTTTCCTGCAATGAATTCCTGATTTGCTCTTGCAAACGCTAGGCTTCTTCTGAAAAACTACCTCGCGGTGCACGTATCCTTCCAGAGGAGCAACGACATAGTTTTAGCTTGAAGAGATTGGGAAAGCACCCAGGGACAAAAGGCCTTTTCGTGTTCTGTGTTCTGCCTGAAATCGGTCAATTGGCACTTGCCAAAACAAGGTTTCCTAGCACAAACTACAAAGCCGCAACTCTCTCCTGGCAGAGTAAATCCTATGCAGTGTTGCCCTGACGAGATACTGCTGGTAGAGTGAGGCCCAGGGAAAACACATTGCCTAGAGAAATCCCAGCAAAGCCGTCTGTTTCCCCACATGAATGTATGTCAGTTTGAGGTCTTTGCCAAGAACGGAGCTCAGAGGCAACATCAGATTGTGTGTATCTCCGTGAGAGAAAGAACACTGTGACTTCACCCATTCCTCTGACAAAAGCAGTTAGAAGGAGAAAACCGTCCTTTGGTTTCGCTTTCCCGCAATGAGCTCGGCAAACTGCCCTTCGCGAAGGGCAGTTTTCCCCCGGAGAACTGCCTTGCGCTAGCCGTGTTCTGGCAGTGGAACGAGTAGGCAGTGTTAGCGTTAAGCTATTGTGAAGGCTCGCTTTGGCCCAGGGAAAACAAAGCGCCTGGGGAAATCTTAACAGACCCCGGGGGCTTTTCACGGTTCCAAGTGTGGAACTGCACACTCTTTTCCAAAGAAGAGAGCGCACAGGCAACAGCAGCCTGCACGTTTCTCAGTGAAAGGGAGAACTCCCTGACTTCATCCAGTCCTCTGAGCAAAGCAGGCAGAAGGAGAGAAACTTTCTTTCCTTCCTCTTTCCTGCAATGAATTCCTGATTTGCTCTTGCAAACGCTAGGCTTCTTCTGAAAAACTACCTCGCGGTGCACGTATCCTTCCAGAGGAGCAACGACATAGTTTTAGCTTGAAGAGATTGGGAAAGCACCCAGGGACAAAAGGCCTTTTCGTGTTCTGTGTTCTGCCTGAAATCGGTCAATTGGCACTTGCCAAAACAAGGTTTCCTAGCACAAACTACAAAGCCGCAACTCTCTCCTGGCAGAGTAAATCCTATGCAGTGTTGCCCTGACGAGATACTGCTGGTAGAGTGAGGCCCAGGGAAAACACATTGCCTAGAGAAATCCCAGCAAAGCCGTCTGTTTCCCCACATGAATGTATGTCAGTTTGAGGTCTTTGCCAAGAACGGAGCTCAGAGGCAACATCAGATTGTGTGTATCTCCGTGAGAGAAAGAACACTGTGACTTCACCCATTCCTCTGACAAAAGCAGTTAGAAGGAGAAAACCGTCCTTTGGTTTCGCTTTCCCGCAATGAGCTCGGCAAACTGCCCTTCGCGAAGGGCAGTTTTCCCCCGGAGAACTGCCTTGCGCTAGCCGTGTTCTGGCAGTGGAACGAGTAGGCAGTGTTAGCGTTAAGCTATTGTGAAGGCTCGCTTTGGCCCAGGGAAAACAAAGCGCCTGGGGAAATCTTAACAGACCCCGGGGGCTTTTCACGGTTCCAAGTGTGGAACTGCAGACTCTTTTCCAAAGAAGAGAGCGCACAGGCAACAGCAGCCTGCACGTTTCTCAGTGAAAGGGAGAACTCCCTGACTTCATCCAGTCCTCTGAGCAAAGCAGGCAGAAGGAGAGAAACTTTCTTTCCTTCCTCTTTCCTGCAATGAATTCCTGATTTGCTCTTGCAAACGCTAGGCTTCTTCTGAAAAACTACCTCGCGGTGCACGTATCCTTCCAGAGGAGCAACGACATAGTTTTAGCTTGAAGAGATTGGGAAAGCACCCAGGGACAAAAGGCCTTTTCGTGTTCTGTGTTCTGCCTGAAATCGGTCAATTGGCACTTGCCAAAACAAGGTTTCCTAGCACAAACTACAAAGCCGCAACTCTCTCCTGGCAGAGTAAATCCTATGCAGTGTTGCCCTGACGAGATACTGCTGGTAGAGTGAGGCCCAGGGAAAACACATTGCCTAGAGAAATCCCAGCAAAGCCGTCTGTTTCCCCACATGAATGTATGTCAGTTTGAGGTCTTTGCCAAGAACGGAGCTCAGAGGCAACATCAGATTGTGTGTATCTCCGTGAGAGAAAGAACACTGTGACTTCACCCATTCCTCTGACAAAAGCAGTTAGAAGGAGAAAACCGTCCTTTGGTTTCGCTTTCCCGCAATGAGCTCGGCAAACTGCCCTTCGCGAAGGGCAGTTTTCCCCCGGAGAACTGCCTTGCGCTAGCCGTGTTCTGGCAGTGGAACGAGTAGGCAGTGTTAGCGTTAAGCTATTGTGAAGGCTCGCTTTGGCCCAGGGAAAACAAAGCGCCTGGGGAAATCTTAACAGACCCCGGGGGCTTTTCACGGTTCCAAGTGTGGAACTGCACACTCTTTTCCAAAGAAGAGAGCGCACAGGCAACAGCAGCCTGCACGTTTCTCAGTGAAAGGGAGAACTCCCTGACTTCATCCAGTCCTCTGAGCAAAGCAGGCAGAAGGAGAGAAACTTTCTTTCCTTCCTCTTTCCTGCAATGAATTCCTGATTTGCTCTTGCAAACGCTAGGCTTCTTCTGAAAAACTACCTCGCGGTGCACGTATCCTTCCAGAGGAGCAACGACATAGTTTTAGCTTGAAGAGATTGGGAAAGCACCCAGGGAGAAAAGGCCTTTTCGTGTTCTGTGTTCTGCCTGAAATCGGTCAATTGGCACTTGCCAAAACAAGGTTTCCTAGCACAAACTACAAAGCCGCAACTCTCTCCTGGCAGAGTAAATCCTATGCAGTGTTGCCCTGACGAGATACTGCTGGTAGAGTGAGGCCCAGGGAAAACACATTGCCTAGAGAAATCCCAGCAAAGCCGTCTGTTTCCCCACATGAATGTATGTCAGTTTGAGGTCTTTGCCAAGAACGGAGCTCAGAGGCAACATCAGATTGTGTGTATCTCCGTGAGAGAAAGAACACTGTGACTTCACCCATTCCTCTGACAAAAGCAGTTAGAAGGAGAAAACCGTCCTTTGGTTTCGCTTTCCCGCAATGAGCTCGGCAAACTGCCCTTCGCGAAGGGCAGTTTTCCCCCGGAGAACTGCCTTGCGCTAGCCGTGTTCTGGCAGTGGAACGAGTAGGCAGTGTTAGCGTTAAGCTATTGTGAAGGCTCGCTTTGGCCCAGGGAAAACAAAGCGCCTGGGGAAATCTTAACAGACCCCGGGGGCTTTTCACGGTTCCAAGTGTGGAACTGCACACTCTTTTCCAAAGAAGAGAGCGCACAGGCAACAGCAGCCTGCACGTTTCTCAGTGAAAGGGAGAACTCCCTGACTTCATCCAGTCCTCTGAGCAAAGCAGGCAGAAGGAGAGAAACTTTCTTTCCTTCCTCTTTCCTGCAATGAATTCCTGATTTGCTCTTGCAAACGCTAGGCTTCTTCTGAAAAACTACCTCGCGGTGCACGTATCCTTCCAGAGGAGCAACGACATAGTTTTAGCTTGAAGAGATTGGGAAAGCACCCAGGGACAAAAGGCCTTTTCGTGTTCTGTGTTCTGCCTGAAATCGGTCAATTGGCACTTGCCAAAACAAGGTTTCCTAGCACAAACTACAAAGCCGCAACTCTCTCCTGGCAGAGTAAATCCTATGCAGTGTTGCCCTGACGAGATACTGCTGGTAGAGTGAGGCCCAGGGAAAACACATTGCCTAGAGAAATCCCAGCAAAGCCGTCTGTTTCCCCACATGAATGTATGTCAGTTTGAGGTCTTTGCCAAGAACGGAGCTCAGAGGCAACATCAGATTTGTGTATCTCCGTGAGAGAAAGAACACTGTGACTTCACTCATTCCTCTGACAAAAGCAGTTAGAAGGAGAAAACCGTCCTTTGGTTTCGCTTTCCCGCAATGAGCTCGGCAATCTGCCCTTCGCGAAGGGCAGTTTTCCCCCGGAGAACTGCCTTGCGCTAGCCGTGTTCTGGCAGTGGAACGAGTAGGCAGTGTTAGCGTTAAGCTATTGTGAAGGCTCGCTTTGGCCCAGGGAAAACAAAGCGCCTGGGGAAATCTTAACAGACCCCAGGGGCTTTTCACGGTTCCAAGTGTGGAACTGCAGACTCTTTTCCAGAGAAGAGAGCGCACAGGCAACAGCAGCCTGCACGTTTCTCAGTGAAAGGGAGAACTCCCTGACTTCATCCAGTCCTCTGAGCAAAGCAGGCAGAAGGAGAGAAACTTTCTTTCCTTCCTCTTTCCTGCAATGAATTCCTCATTTGCTCTTGCAAACGCTAGGCTTCTTCTGAAAAACTACCTCGCGGTGCACGTATCCTTCCAGAGGAGCAACGACATAGTTTTAGCTTGAAGAGATTGGGAAAGCACCCAGGGACAAAAGGCCTTTTCGTGTTCTGTGTTCTGCCTGAAATCGGTCAATTGGCACTTGCCAAAACAAGGTTTCCTAGCACAAACTACAAAGCCGCAACTCTCTCCTGGCAGAGTAAATCCTATGCAGTGTTGCCCTGACGAGATACTGCTGGTAGAGTGAGGCCCAGGGAAAACACATTGCCTAGAGAAATCCCAGCAAAGCCGTCTGTTTCCCCACATGAATGTATGTCAGTTTGAGGTCTTTGCCAAGAACGGAGCTCAGAGGCAACATCAGATTGTGTGTATCTCCGTGAGAGAAAGAACACTGTGACTTCACCCATTCCTCTGACAAAAGCAGTTAGAAGGAGAAAACCGTCCTTTGGTTTCGCTTTCCCGCAATGAGCTCGGCAAACTGCCCTTCGCGAAGGGCAGTTTTCCCCCGGAGAACTGCCTTGCGCTAGCCGTGTTCTGGCAGTGGAACGAGTAGGCAGTGTTAGCGTTAAGCTATTGTGAAGGCTCGCTTTGGCCCAGGGAAAACAAAGCGCCTGGGGAAATCTTAACAGACCCCGGGGGCTTTTCACGGTTCCAAGTGTGGAACTGCACACTCTTTTCCAAAGAAGAGAGCGCACAGGCAACAGCAGCCTGCACGTTTCTCAGTGAAAGGGAGAACTCCCTGACTTCATCCAGTCCTCTGAGCAAAGCAGGCAGAAGGAGAGAAACTTTCTTTCCTTCCTCTTTCCTGCAATGAATTCCTGATTTGCTCTTGCAAACGCTAGGCTTCTTCTGAAAAACTACCTCGCGGTGCACGTATCCTTCCAGAGGAGCAACGACATAGTTTTAGCTTGAAGAGATTGGGAAAGCACCCAGGGAGAAAAGGCCTTTTCGTGTTCTGTGTTCTGCCTGAAATCGGTCAATTGGCACTTGCCAAAACAAGGTTTCCTAGCACAAACTACAAAGCCGCAACTCTCTCCTGGCAGAGTAAATCCTATGCAGTGTTGCCCTGACGAGATACTGCTGGTAGAGTGAGGCCCAGGGAAAACACATTGCCTAGAGAAATCCCAGCAAAGCCGTCTGTTTCCCCACATGAATGTATGTCAGTTTGAGGTCTTTGCCAAGAACGGAGCTCAGAGGCAACATCAGATTGTGTGTATCTCCGTGAGAGAAAGAACACTGTGACTTCACCCATTCCTCTGACAAAAGCAGTTAGAAGGAGAAAACCGTCCTTTGGTTTCGCTTTCCCGCAATGAGCTCGGCAAACTGCCCTTCGCGAAGGGCAGTTTTCCCCCGGAGAACTGCCTTGCGCTAGCCGTGTTCTGGCAGTGGAACGAGTAGGCAGTGTTAGCGTTAAGCTATTGTGAAGGCTCGCTTTGGCCCAGGGAAAACAAAGCGCCTGGGGAAATCTTAACAGACCCCGGGGGCTTTTCACGGTTCCAAGTGTGGAACTGCACACTCTTTTCCAAAGAAGAGAGCGCACAGGCAACAGCAGCCTGCACGTTTCTCAGTGAAAGGGAGAACTCCCTGACTTCATCCAGTCCTCTGAGCAAAGCAGGCAGAAGGAGAGAAACTTTCTTTCCTTCCTCTTTCCTGCAATGAATTCCTGATTTGCTCTTGCAAACGCTAGGCTTCTTCTGAAAAACTACCTCGCGGTGCACGTATCCTTCCAGAGGAGCAACGACATAGTTTTAGCTTGAAGAGATTGGGAAAGCACCCAGGGAGAAAAGGCCTTTTCGTGTTCTGTGTTCTGCCTGAAATCGGTCAATTGGCACTTGCCAAAACAAGGTTTCCTAGCACAAACTACAAAGCCGCAACTCTCTCCTGGCAGAGTAAATCCTATGCAGTGTTGCCCTGACGAGATACTGCTGGTAGAGTGAGGCCCAGGGAAAACACATTGCCTAGAGAAATCCCAGCAAAGCCGTCTGTTTCCCCACATGAATGTATGTCAGTTTGAGGTCTTTGCCAAGAACGGAGCTCAGAGGCAACATCAGATTGTGTGTATCTCCGTGAGAGAAAGAACACTGTGACTTCACCCATTCCTCTGACAAAAGCAGTTAGAAGGAGAAAACCGTCCTTTGGTTTCGCTTTCCCGCAATGAGCTCGGCAAACTGCCCTTCGCGAAGGGCAGTTTTCCCCCGGAGAACTGCCTTGCGCTAGCCGTGTTCTGGCAGTGGAACGAGTAGGCAGTGTTAGCGTTAAGCTATTGTGAAGGCTCGCTTTGGCCCAGGGAAAACAAAGCGCCTGGGGAAATCTTAACAGACCCCGGGGGCTTTTCACGGTTCCAAGTGTGGAACTGCACACTCTTTTCCAAAGAAGAGAGCGCACAGGCAACAGCAGCCTGCACGTTTCTCAGTGAAAGGGAGAACTCCCTGACTTCATCCAGTCCTCTGAGCAAAGCAGGCAGAAGGAGAGAAACTTTCTTTCCTTCCTCTTTCCTGCAATGAATTCCTGATTTGCTCTTGCAAACGCTAGGCTTCTTCTGAAAAACTACCTCGCGGTGCACGTATCCTTCCAGAGGAGCAACGACATAGTTTTAGCTTGAAGAGATTGGGAAAGCACCCAGGGACAAAAGGCCTTTTCGTGTTCTGTGTTCTGCCTGAAATCGGTCAATTGGCACTTGCCAAAACAAGGTTTCCTAGCACAAACTACAAAGCCGCAACTCTCTCCTGGCAGAGTAAATCCTATGCAGTGTTGCCCTGACGAGATACTGCTGGTAGAGTGAGGCCCAGGGAAAACACATTGCCTAGAGAAATCCCAGCAAAGCCGTCTGTTTCCCCACATGAATGTATGTCAGTTTGAGGTCTTTGCCAAGAACGGAGCTCAGAGGCAACATCAGATTTGTGTATCTCCGTGAGAGAAAGAACACTGTGACTTTACTCATTCCTCTGACAAAAGCAGTTAGAAGGAGAAAACCGTCCTTTGGTTTCGCTTTCCCGCAATGAGCTCGGCAATCTGCCCTTCGCGAAGGGCAGTTTTCCCCCGGAGAACTGCCTTGCGCTAGCCGTGTTCTGGCAGTGGAACGAGTAGGCAGTGTTAGCGTTAAGCTATTGTGAAGGCTCGCTTTGGCCCAGGGAAAACAAAGCGCCTGGGGAAATCTTAACAGACCCCGGGGGCTTTTCACGGTTCCAAGTGTGGAACTGCACACTCTTTTCCAAAGAAGAGAGCGCACAGGCAACAGCAGCCTGCACGTTTCTCAGTGAAAGGGAGAACTCCCTGACTTCATCCAGTCCTCTGAGCAAAGCAGGCAGAAGGAGAGAAACTTTCTTTCCTTCCTCTTTCCTGCAATGAATTCCTGATTTGCTCTTGCAAACGCTAGGCTTCTTCTGAAAAACTACCTCGCGGTGCACGTATCCTTCCAGAGGAGCAACGACATAGTTTTAGCTTGAAGAGATTGGGAAAGCACCCAGGGACAAAAGGCCTTTTCGTGTTCTGTGTTCTGCCTGAAATCGGTCAATTGGCACTTGCCAAAACAAGGTTTCCTAGCACAAACTACAAAGCCGCAACTCTCTCCTGGCAGAGTAAATCCTATGCAGTGTTGCCCTGACGAGATACTGCTGGTAGAGTGAGGCCCAGGGAAAACACATTGCCTAGAGAAATCCCAGCAAAGCCGTCTGTTTCCCCACATGAATGTATGTCAGTTTGAGGTCTTTGCCAAGAACGGAGCTCAGAGGCAACATCAGATTTGTGTATCTCCGTGAGAGAAAGAACACTGTGACTTCACTCATTCCTCTGACAAAAGCAGTTAGAAGGAGAAAACCGTCCTTTGGTTTCGCTTTCCCGCAATGAGCTCGGCAATCTGCCCTTCGCGAAGGGCAGTTTTCCCCCGGAGAACTGCCTTGCGCTAGCCGTGTTCTGGCAGTGGAACGAGTAGGCAGTGTTAGCGTTAAGCTATTGTGAAGGCTCGCTTTGGCCCAGGGAAAACAAAGCGCCTGGGGAAATCTTAACAGACCCCAGGGGCTTTTCACGGTTCCAAGTGTGGAACTGCAGACTCTTTTCCAGAGAAGAGAGCGCACAGGCAACAGCAGCCTGCACGTTTCTCAGTGAAAGGGAGAACTCCCTGACTTCATCCAGTCCTCTGAGCAAAGCAGGCAGAAGGAGAGAAACTTTCTTTCCTTCCTCTTTCCTGCAATGAATTCCTCATTTGCTCTTGCAAACGCTAGGCTTCTTCTGAAAAACTACCTCGCGGTGCACGTATCCTTCCAGAGGAGCAACGACATAGTTTTAGCTTGAAGAGATTGGGAAAGCACCCAGGGAGAAAAGGCCTTTTCGTGTTCTGTGTTCTGCCTGAAATCGGTCAATTGGCACTTGCCAAAACAAGGTTTCCTAGCACAAACTACAAAGCCGCAACTCTCTCCTGGCAGAGTAAATCCTATGCAGTGTTGCCCTGACGAGATACTGCTGGTAGAGTGAGGCCCAGGGAAAACACATTGCCTAGAGAAATCCCAGCAAAGCCGTCTGTTTCCCCACATGAATGTATGTCAGTTTGAGGTCTTTGCCAAGAACGGAGCTCAGAGGCAACATCAGATTGTGTGTATCTCCGTGAGAGAAAGAACACTGTGACTTCACCCATTCCTCTGACAAAAGCAGTTAGAAGGAGAAAACCGTCCTTTGGTTTCGCTTTCCCGCAATGAGCTCGGCAAACTGCCCTTCGCGAAGGGCAGTTTTCCCCCGGAGAACTGCCTTGCGCTAGCCGTGTTCTGGCAGTGGAACGAGTAGGCAGTGTTAGCGTTAAGCTATTGTGAAGGCTCGCTTTGGCCCAGGGAAAACAAAGCGCCTGGGGAAATCTTAACAGACCCCGGGGGCTTTTCACGGTTCCAAGTGTGGAACTGCACACTCTTTTCCAGAGAAGAGAGCGCACAGGCAACAGCAGCCTGCACGTTTCTCAGTGAAAGGGAGAACTCCCTGACTTCATCCAGTCCTCTGAGGAAAGCAGGCAGAAGGAGAGAAACTTTCTTTCCTTCCTCTTTCCTGCAATGAATTCCTGATTTGCTCTTGCAAACGCTAGGCTTCTTCTGAAAAACTACCTCGCGGTGCACGTATCCTTCCAGAGGAGCAACGACATAGTTTTAGCTTGAAGAGATTGGGAAAGCACCCAGGGACAAAAGGCCTTTTCGTGTTCTGTGTTCTGCCTGAAATCGGTCAATTGGCACTTGCCAAAACAAGGTTTCCTAGCACAAACTACAAAGCCGCAACTCTCTCCTGGCAGAGTAAATCCTATGCAGTGTTGCCCTGACGAGATACTGCTGGTAGAGTGAGGCCCAGGGAAAACACATTGCCTAGAGAAATCCCAGCAAAGCCGTCTGTTTCCCCACATGAATGTATGTCAGTTTGAGGTCTTTGCCAAGAACGGAGCTCAGAGGCAACATCAGATTGTGTGTATCTCCGTGAGAGAAAGAACACTGTGACTTCACCCATTCCTCTGACAAAAGCAGTTAGAAGGAGAAAACCGTCCTTTGGTTTCGCTTTCCCGCAATGAGCTCGGCAAACTGCCCTTCGCGAAGGGCAGTTTTCCCCCGGAGAACTGCCTTGCGCTAGCCGTGTTCTGGCAGTGGAACGAGTAGGCAGTGTTAGCGTTAAGCTATTGTGAAGGCTCGCTTTGGCCCAGGGAAAACAAAGCGCCTGGGGAAATCTTAACAGACCCCGGGGGCTTTTCACGGTTCCAAGTGTGGAACTGCACACTCTTTTCCAAAGAAGAGAGCGCACAGGCAACAGCAGCCTGCACGTTTCTCAGTGAAAGGGAGAACTCCCTGACTTCATCCAGTCCTCTGAGCAAAGCAGGCAGAAGGAGAGAAACTTTCTTTCCTTCCTCTTTCCTGCAATGAATTCCTGATTTGCTCTTGCAAACGCTAGGCTTCTTCTGAAAAACTACCTCGCGGTGCACGTATCCTTCCAGAGGAGCAACGACATAGTTTTAGCTTGAAGAGATTGGGAAAGCACCCAGGGACAAAAGGCCTTTTCGTGTTCTGTGTTCTGCCTGAAATCGGTCAATTGGCACTTGCCAAAACAAGGTTTCCTAGCACAAACTACAAAGCCGCAACTCTCTCCTGGCAGAGTAAATCCTATGCAGTGTTGCCCTGACGAGATACTGCTGGTAGAGTGAGGCCCAGGGAAAACACATTGCCTAGAGAAATCCCAGCAAAGCCGTCTGTTTCCCCACATGAATGTATGTCAGTTTGAGGTCTTTGCCAAGAACGGAGCTCAGAGGCAACATCAGATTGTGTGTATCTCCGTGAGAGAAAGAACACTGTGACTTCACCCATTCCTCTGACAAAAGCAGTTAGAAGGAGAAAACCGTCCTTTGGTTTCGCTTTCCCGCAATGAGCTCGGCAAACTGCCCTTCGCGAAGGGCAGTTTTCCCCCGGAGAACTGCCTTGCGCTAGCCGTGTTCTGGCAGTGGAACGAGTAGGCAGTGTTAGCGTTAAGCTATTGTGAAGGCTCGCTTTGGCCCAGGGAAAACAAAGCGCCTGGGGAAATCTTAACAGACCCCGGGGGCTTTTCACGGTTCCAAGTGTGGAACTGCACACTCTTTTCCAAAGAAGAGAGCGCACAGGCAACAGCAGCCTGCACGTTTCTCAGTGAAAGGGAGAACTCCCTGACTTCATCCAGTCCTCTGAGGAAAGCAGGCAGAAGGAGAGAAACTTTCTTTCCTTCCTCTTTCCTGCAATGAATTCCTGATTTGCTCTTGCAAACGCTAGGCTTCTTCTGAAAAACTACCTCGCGGTGCACGTATCCTTCCAGAGGAGCAACGACATAGTTTTAGCTTGAAGAGATTGGGAAAGCACCCAGGGACAAAAGGCCTTTTCGTGTTCTGTGTTCTGCCTGAAATCGGTCAATTGGCACTTGCCAAAACAAGGTTTCCTAGCACAAACTACAAAGCCGCAACTCTCTCCTGGCAGAGTAAATCCTATGCAGTGTTGCCCTGACGAGATACTGCTGGTAGAGTGAGGCCCAGGGAAAACACATTGCCTAGAGAAATCCCAGCAAAGCCGTCTGTTTCCCCACATGAATGTATGTCAGTTTGAGGTCTTTGCCAAGAACGGAGCTCAGAGGCAACATCAGATTGTGTGTATCTCCGTGAGAGAAAGAACACTGTGACTTCACCCATTCCTCTGACAAAAGCAGTTAGAAGGAGAAAACCGTCCTTTGGTTTCGCTTTCCCGCAATGAGCTCGGCAAACTGCCCTTCGCGAAGGGCAGTTTTCCCCCGGAGAACTGCCTTGCGCTAGCCGTGTTCTGGCAGTGGAACGAGTAGGCAGTGTTAGCGTTAAGCTATTGTGAAGGCTCGCTTTGGCCCAGGGAAAACAAAGCGCCTGGGGAAATCTTAACAGACCCCGGGGGCTTTTCACGGTTCCAAGTGTGGAACTGCAGACTCTTTTCCAGAGAAGAGAGCGCACAGGCAACAGCAGCCTGCACGTTTCTCAGTGAAAGGGAGAACTCCCTGACTTCATCCAGTCCTCTGAGCAAAGCAGGCAGAAGGAGAGAAACTTTCTTTCCTTCCTCTTTCCTGCAATGAATTCCTGATTTGCTCTTGCAAACGCTAGGCTTCTTCTGAAAAACTACCTCGCGGTGCACGTATCCTTCCAGAGGAGCAACGACATAGTTTTAGCTTGAAGAGATTGGGAAAGCACCCAGGGACAAAAGGCCTTTTCGTGTTCTGTGTTCTGCCTGAAATCGGTCAATTGGCACTTTCCAAAACAAGGTTTCCTAGCACAAACTACAAAGCCGCAACTCTCTCCTGGCAGAGTAAATCCTATGCAGTGTTGCCCTGACGAGATACTGCTGGTAGAGTGAGGCCCAGGGAAAACACATTGCCTAGAGAAATCCCAGCAAAGCCGTCTGTTTCCCCACATGAATGTATGTCAGTTTGAGGTCTTTGCCAAGAACGGAGCTCAGAGGCAACATCAGATTGTGTGTATCTCCGTGAGAGAAAGAACACTGTGACTTCACCCATTCCTCTGACAAAAGCAGTTAGAAGGAGAAAACCGTCCTTTGGTTTCGCTTTCCCGCAATGAGCTCGGCAAACTGCCCTTCGCGAAGGGCAGTTTTCCCCCGGAGAACTGCCTTGCGCTAGCCGTGTTCTGGCAGTGGAACGAGTAGGCAGTGTTAGCGTTAAGCTATTGTGAAGGCTCGCTTTGGCCCAGGGAAAACAAAGCGCCTGGGGAAATCTTAACAGACCCCGGGGGCTTTTCACGGTTCCAAGTGTGGAACTGCAGACTCTTTTCCAGAGAAGAGAGCGCACAGGCAACAGCAGCCTGCACGTTTCTCAGTGAAAGGGAGAACTCCCTGACTTCATCCAGTCCTCTGAGCAAAGCAGGCAGAAGGAGAGAAACTTTCTTTCCGTCCTCTTTCCTGCAATGAATTCCTGATTTGCTCTTGCAAACGCTAGGCTTCTTCTGAAAAACTACCTCGCGGTGCACGTATCCTTCCAGAGGAGCAACGACATAGTTTTAGCTTGAAGAGATTGGGAAAGCACCCAGGGAGAAAAGGCCTTTTCGTGTTCTGTGTTCTGCCTGAAATCGGTCAATTGGCACTTGCCAAAACAAGGTTTCCTAGCACAAACTACAAAGCCGCAACTCTCTCCTGGCAGAGTAAATCCTATGCAGTGTTGCCCTGACGAGATACTGCTGGTAGAGTGAGGCCCAGGGAAAACACATTGCCTAGAGAAATCCCAGCAAAGCCGTCTGTTTCCCCACATGAATGTATGTCAGTTTGAGGTCTTTGCCAAGAACGGAGCTCAGAGGCAACATCAGATTGTGTGTATCTCCGTGAGAGAAAGAACACTGTGACTTCACCCATTCCTCTGACAAAAGCAGTTAGAAGGAGAAAACCGTCCTTTGGTTTCGCTTTCCCGCAATGAGCTCGGCAAACTGCCCTTCGCGAAGGGCAGTTTTCCCCCGGAGAACTGCCTTGCGCTAGCCGTGTTCTGGCAGTGGAACGAGTAGGCAGTGTTAGCGTTAAGCTATTGTGAAGGCTCGCTTTGGCCCAGGGAAAACAAAGCGCCTGGGGAAATCTTAACAGACCCCGGGGGCTTTTCACGGTTCCAAGTGTGGAACTGCAGACTCTTTTCCAGAGAAGAGAGCGCACAGGCAACAGCAGCCTGCACGTTTCTCAGTGAAAGGGAGAACTCCCTGACTTCATCCAGTCCTCTGAGCAAAGCAGGCAGAAGGAGAGAAACTTTCTTTCCGTCCTCTTTCCTGCAATGAATTCCTGATTTGCTCTTGCAAACGCTAGGCTTCTTCTGAAAAACTACCTCGCGGTGCACGTATCCTTCCAGAGGAGCAACGACATAGTTTTAGCTTGAAGAGATTGGGAAAGCACCCAGGGACAAAAGGCCTTTTCGTGTTCTGTGTTCTGCCTGAAATCGGTCAATTGGCACTTGCCAAAACAAGGTTTCCTAGCACAAACTACAAAGCCGCAACTCTCTCCTGGCAGAGTAAATCCTATGCAGTGTTGCCCTGACGAGATACTGCTGGTAGAGTGAGGCCCAGGGAAAACACATTGCCTAGAGAAATCCCAGCAAAGCCGTCTGTTTCCCCACATGAATGTATGTCAGTTTGAGGTCTTTGCCAAGAACGGAGCTCAGAGGCAACATCAGATTGTGTGTATCTCCGTGAGAGAAAGAACACTGTGACTTCACCCATTCCTCTGACAAAAGCAGTTAGAAGGAGAAAACCGTCCTTTGGTTTCGCTTTCCCGCAATGAGCTCGGCAAACTGCCCTTCGCGAAGGGCAGTTTTCCCCCGGAGAACTGCCTTGCGCTAGCCGTGTTCTGGCAGTGGAACGAGTAGGCAGTGTTAGCGTTAAGCTATTGTGAAGGCTCGCTTTGGCCCAGGGAAAACAAAGCGCCTGGGGAAATCTTAACAGACCCCGGGGGCTTTTCACGGTTCCAAGTGTGGAACTGCAGACTCTTTTCCAGAGAAGAGAGCGCACAGGCAACAGCAGCCTGCACGTTTCTCAGTGAAAGGGAGAACTCCCTGACTTCATCCAGTCCTCTGAGCAAAGCAGGCAGAAGGAGAGAAACTTTCTTTCCTTCCTCTTTCCTGCAATGAATTCCTGATTTGCTCTTGCAAACGCTAGGCTTCTTCTGAAAAACTACCTCGCGGTGCACGTATCCTTCCAGAGGAGCAACGACATAGTTTTAGCTTGAAGAGATTGGGAAAGCACCCAGGGACAAAAGGCCTTTTCGTGTTCTGTGTTCTGCCTGAAATCGGTCAATTGGCACTTTCCAAAACAAGGTTTCCTAGCACAAACTACAAAGCCGCAACTCTCTCCTGGCAGAGTAAATCCTATGCAGTGTTGCCCTGACGAGATACTGCTGGTAGAGTGAGGCCCAGGGAAAACACATTGCCTAGAGAAATCCCAGCAAAGCCGTCTGTTTCCCCACATGAATGTATGTCAGTTTGAGGTCTTTGCCAAGAACGGAGCTCAGAGGCAACATCAGATTGTGTGTATCTCCGTGAGAGAAAGAACACTGTGACTTCACCCATTCCTCTGACAAAAGCAGTTAGAAGGAGAAAACCGTCCTTTGGTTTCGCTTTCCCGCAATGAGCTCGGCAAACTGCCCTTCGCGAAGGGCAGTTTTCCCCCGGAGAACTGCCTTGCGCTAGCCGTGTTCTGGCAGTGGAACGAGTAGGCAGTGTTAGCGTTAAGCTATTGTGAAGGCTCGCTTTGGCCCAGGGAAAACAAAGCGCCTGGGGAAATCTTAACAGACCCCGGGGGCTTTTCACGGTTCCAAGTGTGGAACTGCAGACTCTTTTCCAGAGAAGAGAGCGCACAGGCAACAGCAGCCTGCACGTTTCTCAGTGAAAGGGAGAACTCCCTGACTTCATCCAGTCCTCTGAGCAAAGCAGGCAGAAGGAGAGAAACTTTCTTTCCGTCCTCTTTCCTGCAATGAATTCCTGATTTGCTCTTGCAAACGCTAGGCTTCTTCTGAAAAACTACCTCGCGGTGCACGTATCCTTCCAGAGGAGCAACGACATAGTTTTAGCTTGAAGAGATTGGGAAAGCACCCAGGGAGAAAAGGCCTTTTCGTGTTCTGTGTTCTGCCTGAAATCGGTCAATTGGCACTTGCCAAAACAAGGTTTCCTAGCACAAACTACAAAGCCGCAACTCTCTCCTGGCAGAGTAAATCCTATGCAGTGTTGCCCTGACGAGATACTGCTGGTAGAGTGAGGCCCAGGGAAAACACATTGCCTAGAGAAATCCCAGCAAAGCCGTCTGTTTCCCCACATGAATGTATGTCAGTTTGAGGTCTTTGCCAAGAACGGAGCTCAGAGGCAACATCAGATTGTGTGTATCTCCGTGAGAGAAAGAACACTGTGACTTCACCCATTCCTCTGACAAAAGCAGTTAGAAGGAGAAAACCGTCCTTTGGTTTCGCTTTCCCGCAATGAGCTCGGCAAACTGCCCTTCGCGAAGGGCAGTTTTCCCCCGGAGAACTGCCTTGCGCTAGCCGTGTTCTGGCAGTGGAACGAGTAGGCAGTGTTAGCGTTAAGCTATTGTGAAGGCTCGCTTTGGCCCAGGGAAAACAAAGCGCCTGGGGAAATCTTAACAGACCCCGGGGGCTTTTCACGGTTCCAAGTGTGGAACTGCAGACTCTTTTCCAGAGAAGAGAGCGCACAGGCAACAGCAGCCTGCACGTTTCTCAGTGAAAGGGAGAACTCCCTGACTTCATCCAGTCCTCTGAGCAAAGCAGGCAGAAGGAGAGAAACTTTCTTTCCGTCCTCTTTCCTGCAATGAATTCCTGATTTGCTCTTGCAAACGCTAGGCTTCTTCTGAAAAACTACCTCGCGGTGCACGTATCCTTCCAGAGGAGCAACGACATAGTTTTAGCTTGAAGAGATTGGGAAAGCACCCAGGGACAAAAGGCCTTTTCGTGTTCTGTGTTCTGCCTGAAATCGGTCAATTGGCACTTGCCAAAACAAGGTTTCCTAGCACAAACTACAAAGCCGCAACTCTCTCCTGGCAGAGTAAATCCTATGCAGTGTTGCCCTGACGAGATACTGCTGGTAGAGTGAGGCCCAGGGAAAACACATTGCCTAGAGAAATCCCAGCAAAGCCGTCTGTTTCCCCACATGAATGTATGTCAGTTTGAGGTCTTTGCCAAGAACGGAGCTCAGAGGCAACATCAGATTGTGTGTATCTCCGTGAGAGAAAGAACACTGTGACTTCACCCATTCCTCTGACAAAAGCAGTTAGAAGGAGAAAACCGTCCTTTGGTTTCGCTTTCCCGCAATGAGCTCGGCAAACTGCCCTTCGCGAAGGGCAGTTTTCCCCCGGAGAACTGCCTTGCGCTAGCCGTGTTCTGGCAGTGGAACGAGTAGGCAGTGTTAGCGTTAAGCTATTGTGAAGGCTCGCTTTGGCCCAGGGAAAACAAAGCGCCTGGGGAAATCTTAACAGACCCCGGGGGCTTTTCACGGTTCCAAGTGTGGAACTGCACACTCTTTTCCAGAGAAGAGAGCGCACAGGCAACAGCAGACTGCACGTTTCTCAGTGAAAGGGAGAACTCCCTGACTTCATCCAGTCCTCTGAGCAAAGCAGGCAGAAGGAGAGAAACTTTCTTTCCTTCCTCTTTCCTGCAATGAATTCCTGATTTGCTCTTGCAAACGCTAGGCTTCTTCTGAAAAACTACCTCGCGGTGCACGTATCCTTCCAGAGGAGCAACGACATAGTTTTAGCTTGAAGAGATTGGGAAAGCACCCAGGGACAAAAGAAAGGCCTTTTCGTGTTCTGTGTTCTGCCTGAAATCGGTCAATTGGCACTTGCCAAAACAAGGTTTCCTAGCACAAACTACAAAGCCGCAACTCTCTCCTGGCAGAGTAAATCCTATGCAGTGTTGCCCTGACGAGATACTGCTGGTAGAGTGAGGCCCAGGGAAAACACATTGCCTAGAGAAATCCCAGCAAAGCCGTCTGTTTCCCCACATGAATGTATGTCAGTTTGAGGTCTTTGCCAAGAACGGAGCTCAGAGGCAACATCAGATTGTGTGTATCTCCGTGAGAGAAAGAACACTGTGACTTCACCCATTCCTCTGACAAAAGCAGTTAGAAGGAGAAAACCGTCCTTTGGTTTCGCTTTCCCGCAATGAGCTCGGCAAACTGCCCTTCGCGAAGGGCAGTTTTCCCCCGGAGAACTGCCTTGCGCTAGCCGTGTTCTGGCAGTGGAACGAGTAGGCAGTGTTAGCGTTAAGCTATTGTGAAGGCTCGCTTTGGCCCAGGGAAAACAAAGCGCCTGGGGAAATCTTAACAGACCCCGGGGGCTTTTCACGGTTCCAAGTGTGGAACTGCACACTCTTTTCCAGAGAAGAGAGCGCACAGGCAACAGCAGCCTGCACGTTTCTCAGTGAAAGGGAGAACTCCCTGACTTCATCCAGTCCTCTGAGCAAAGCAGGCAGAAGGAGAGAAACTTTCTTTCCTTCCTCTTTCCTGCAATGAATTCCTGATTTGCTCTTGCAAACGCTAGGCTTCTTCTGAAAAACTACCTCGCGGTGCACGTATCCTTCCAGAGGAGCAACGACATAGTTTTAGCTTGAAGAGATTGGGAAAGCACCCAGGGACAAAAGGCCTTTTCGTGTTCTGTGTTCTGCCTGAAGTCGGTCAATTGGCACTTGCCAAAACAAGGTTTCCTAGCACAAACTACAAAGCCGCAACTCTCTCCTGGCAGAGTAAATCCTATGCAGTGTTGCCCTGACGAGATACTGCTGGTAGAGTGAGGCCCAGGGAAAACACATTGCCTAGAGAAATCCCAGCAAAGCCGTCTGTTTCCCCACATGAATGTATGTCAGTTTGAGGTCTTTGCCAAGAACGGAGCTCAGAGGCAACATCAGATTGTGTGTATCTCCGTGAGAGAAAGAACACTGTGACTTCACCCATTCCTCTGACAAAAGCAGTTAGAAGGAGAAAACCGTCCTTTGGTTTCGCTTTCCCGCAATGAGCTCGGCAAACTGCCCTTCGCGAAGGGCAGTTTTCCCCCGGAGAACTGCCTTGCGCTAGCCGTGTTCTGGCAGTGGAACGAGTAGGCAGTGTTAGCGTTAAGCTATTGTGAAGGCTCGCTTTGGCCCAGGGAAAACAAAGCGCCTGGGGAAATCTTAACAGACCCCGGGGGCTTTTCACGGTTCCAAGTGTGGAACTGCAGACTCTTTTCCAGAGAAGAGAGCGCACAGGCAACAGCAGCCTGCACGTTTCTCAGTGAAAGGGAGAACTCCCTGACTTCATCCAGTCCTCTGAGCAAAGCAGGCAGAAGGAGAGAAACTTTCTTTCCGTCCTCTTTCCTGCAATGAATTCCTGATTTGCTCTTGCAAACGCTAGGCTTCTTCTGAAAAACTACCTCGCGGTGCACGTATCCTTCCAGAGGAGCAACGACATAGTTTTAGCTTGAAGAGATTGGGAAAGCACCCAGGGACAAAAGGCCTTTTCGTGTTCTGTGTTCTGCCTGAAATCGGTCAATTGGCACTTGCCAAAACAAGGTTTCCTAGCACAAACTACAAAGCCGCAACTCTCTCCTGGCAGAGTAAATCCTATGCAGTGTTGCCCTGACGAGATACTGCTGGTAGAGTGAGGCCCAGGGAAAACACATTGCCTAGAGAAATCCCAGCAAAGCCGTCTGTTTCCCCACATGAATGTATGTCAGTTTGAGGTCTTTGCCAAGAACGGAGCTCAGAGGCAACATCAGATTGTGTGTATCTCCGTGAGAGAAAGAACACTGTGACTTCACCCATTCCTCTGACAAAAGCAGTTAGAAGGAGAAAACCGTCCTTTGGTTTCGCTTTCCCGCAATGAGCTCGGCAAACTGCCCTTCGCGAAGGGCAGTTTTCCCCCGGAGAACTGCCTTGCGCTAGCCGTGTTCTGGCAGTGGAACGAGTAGGCAGTGTTAGCGTTAAGCTATTGTGAAGGCTCGCTTTGGCCCAGGGAAAACAAAGCGCCTGGGGAAATCTTAACAGACCCCGGGGGCTTTTCACGGTTCCAAGTGTGGAACTGCAGACTCTTTTCCAGAGAAGAGAGCGCACAGGCAACAGCAGCCTGCACGTTTCTCAGTGAAAGGGAGAACTCCCTGACTTCATCCAGTCCTCTGAGCAAAGCAGGCAGAAGGAGAGAAACTTTCTTTCCTTCCTCTTTCCTGCAATGAATTCCTGATTTGCTCTTGCAAACGCTAGGCTTCTTCTGAAAAACTACCTCGCGGTGCACGTATCCTTCCAGAGGAGCAACGACATAGTTTTAGCTTGAAGAGATTGGGAAAGCACCCAGGGACAAAAGGCCTTTTCGTGTTCTGTGTTCTGCCTGAAATCGGTCAATTGGCACTTGCCAAAACAAGGTTTCCTAGCACAAACTACAAAGCCGCAACTCTCTCCTGGCAGAGTAAATCCTATGCAGTGTTGCCCTGACGAGATACTGCTGGTAGAGTGAGGCCCAGGGAAAACACATTGCCTAGAGAAATCCCAGCAAAGCCGTCTGTTTCCCCACATGAATGTATGTCAGTTTGAGGTCTTTGCCAAGAACGGAGCTCAGAGGCAACATCAGATTGTGTGTATCTCCGTGAGAGAAAGAACACTGTGACTTCACCCATTCCTCTGACAAAAGCAGTTAGAAGGAGAAAACCGTCCTTTGGTTTCGCTTTCCCGCAATGAGCTCGGCAAACTGCCCTTCGCGAAGGGCAGTTTTCCCCCGGAGAACTGCCTTGCGCTAGCCGTGTTCTGGCAGTGGAACGAGTAGGCAGTGTTAGCGTTAAGCTATTGTGAAGGCTCGCTTTGGCCCAGGGAAAACAAAGCGCCTGGGGAAATCTTAACAGACCCCGGGGGCTTTTCACGGTTCCAAGTGTGGAACTGCACACTCTTTTCCAAAGAAGAGAGCGCACAGGCAACAGCAGCCTGCACGTTTCTCAGTGAAAGGGAGAACTCCCTGACTTCATCCAGTCCTCTGAGCAAAGCAGGCAGAAGGAGAGAAACTTTCTTTCCGTCCTCTTTCCTGCAATGAATTCCTGATTTGCTCTTGCAAACGCTAGGCTTCTTCTGAAAAACTACCTCGCGGTGCACGTATCCTTCCAGAGGAGCAACGACATAGTTTTAGCTTGAAGAGATTGGGAAAGCACCCAGGGACAAAAGGCCTTTTCGTGTTCTGTGTTCTGCCTGAAATCGGTCAATTGGCACTTGCCAAAACAAGGTTTCCTAGCACAAACTACAAAGCCGCAACTCTCTCCTGGCAGAGTAAATCCTATGCAGTGTGGCCCTGACGAGATACTGCTGGTAGAGTGAGGCCCAGGGAAAACACATTGCCTAGAGAAATCCCAGCAAAGCCGTCTGTTTCCCCACATGAATGTATGTCAGTTTGAGGTCTTTGCCAAGAACGGAGCTCAGAGGCAACATCAGATTGTGTGTATCTCCGTGAGAGAAAGAACACTGTGACTTCACCCATTCCTCTGACAAAAGCAGTTAGAAGGAGAAAACCGTCCTTTGGTTTCGCTTTCCCGCAATGAGCTCGGCAAACTGCCCTTCGCGAAGGGCAGTTTTCCCCCGGAGAACTGCCTTGCGCTAGCCGTGTTCTGGCAGTGGAACGAGTAGGCAGTGTTAGCGTTAAGCTATTGTGAAGGCTCGCTTTGGCCCAGGGAAAACAAAGCGCCTGGGGAAATCTTAACAGACCCCGGGGGCTTTTCACGGTTCCAAGTGTGGAACTGCAGACTCTTTTCCAGAGAAGAGAGCGCACAGGCAACAGCAGCCTGCACGTTTCTCAGTGAAAGGGAGAACTCCCTGACTTCATCCAGTCCTCTGAGCAAAGCAGGCAGAAGGAGAGAAACTTTCTTTCCTTCCTCTTTCCTGCAATGAATTCCTGATTTGCTCTTGCAAACGCTAGGCTTCTTCTGAAAAACTACCTCGCGGTGCACGTATCCTTCCAGAGGAGCAACGACATAGTTTTAGCTTGAAGAGATTGGGAAAGCACCCAGGGACAAAAGAAAGGCCTTTTCGTGTTCTGTGTTCTGCCTGAAATCGGTCAATTGGCACTTGCCAAAACAAGGTTTCCTAGCACAAACTACAAAGCCGCAACTCTCTCCTGGCAGAGTAAATCCTATGCAGTGTTGCCCTGACGAGATACTGCTGGTAGAGTGAGGCCCAGGGAAAACACATTGCCTAGAGAAATCCCAGCAAAGCCGTCTGTTTCCCCACATGAATGTATGTCAGTTTGAGGTCTTTGCCAAGAACGGAGCTCAGAGGCAACATCAGATTGTGTGTATCTCCGTGAGAGAAAGAACACTGTGACTTCACCCATTCCTCTGACAAAAGCAGTTAGAAGGAGAAAACCGTCCTTTGGTTTCGCTTTCCCGCAATGAGCTCGGCAAACTGCCCTTCGCGAAGGGCAGTTTTCCCCCGGAGAACTGCCTTGCGCTAGCCGTGTTCTGGCAGTGGAACGAGTAGGCAGTGTTAGCGTTAAGCTATTGTGAAGGCTCGCTTTGGCCCAGGGAAAACAAAGCGCCTGGGGAAATCTTAACAGACCCCGGGGGCTTTTCACGGTTCCAAGTGTGGAACTGCACACTCTTTTCCAAAGAAGAGAGCGCACAGGCAACAGCAGCCTGCACGTTTCTCAGTGAAAGGGAGAACTCCCTGACTTCATCCAGTCCTCTGAGCAAAGCAGGCAGAAGGAGAGAAACTTTCTTTCCTTCCTCTTTCCTGCAATGAATTCCTGATTTGCTCTTGCAAACGCTAGGCTTCTTCTGAAAAACTACCTCGCGGTGCACGTATCCTTCCAGAGGAGCAACGACATAGTTTTAGCTTGAAGAGATTGGGAAAGCACCCAGGGAGAAAAGGCCTTTTCGTGTTCTGTGTTCTGCCTGAAATCGGTCAATTGGCACTTGCCAAAACAAGGTTTCCTAGCACAAACTACAAAGCCGCAACTCTCTCCTGGCAGAGTAAATCCTATGCAGTGTTGCCCTGACGAGATACTGCTGGTAGAGTGAGGCCCAGGGAAAACACATTGCCTAGAGAAATCCCAGCAAAGCCGTCTGTTTCCCCACATGAATGTATGTCAGTTTGAGGTCTTTGCCAAGAACGGAGCTCAGAGGCAACATCAGATTGTGTGTATCTCCGTGAGAGAAAGAACACTGTGACTTCACCCATTCCTCTGACAAAAGCAGTTAGAAGGAGAAAACCGTCCTTTGGTTTCGCTTTCCCGCAATGAGCTCGGCAAACTGCCCTTCGCGAAGGGCAGTTTTCCCCCGGAGAACTGCCTTGCGCTAGCCGTGTTCTGGCAGTGGAACGAGTAGGCAGTGTTAGCGTTAAGCTATTGTGAAGGCTCGCTTTGGCCCAGGGAAAACAAAGCGCCTGGGGAAATCTTAACAGACCCCGGGGGCTTTTCACGGTTCCAAGTGTGGAACTGCACACTCTTTTCCAAAGAAGAGAGCGCACAGGCAACAGCAGCCTGCACGTTTCTCAGTGAAAGGGAGAACTCCCTGACTTCATCCAGTCCTCTGAGCAAAGCAGGCAGAAGGAGAGAAACTTTCTTTCCTTCCTCTTTCCTGCAATGAATTCCTGATTTGCTCTTGCAAACGCTAGGCTTCTTCTGAAAAACTACCTCGCGGTGCACGTATCCTTCCAGAGGAGCAACGACATAGTTTTAGCTTGAAGAGATTGGGAAAGCACCCAGGGACAAAAGGCCTTTTCGTGTTCTGTGTTCTGCCTGAAATCGGTCAATTGGCACTTGCCAAAACAAGGTTTCCTAGCACAAACTACAAAGCCGCAACTCTCTCCTGGCAGAGTAAATCCTATGCAGTGTTGCCCTGACGAGATACTGCTGGTAGAGTGAGGCCCAGGGAAAACACATTGCCTAGAGAAATCCCAGCAAAGCCGTCTGTTTCCCCACATGAATGTATGTCAGTTTGAGGTCTTTGCCAAGAACGGAGCTCAGAGGCAACATCAGATTGTGTGTATCTCCGTGAGAGAAAGAACACTGTGACTTCACTCATTCCTCTGACAAAAGCAGTTAGAAGGAGAAAACCGTCCTTTGGTTTCGCTTTCCCGCAATGAGCTCGGCAATCTGCCCTTCGCGAAGGGCAGTTTTCCCCCGGAGAACTGCCTTGCGCTAGCCGTGTTCTGGCAGTGGAACGAGTAGGCAGTGTTAGCGTTAAGCTATTGTGAAGGCTCGCTTTGGCCCAGGGAAAACAAAGCGCCTGGGGAAATCTTAACAGACCCCAGGGGCTTTTCACGGTTCCAAGTGTGGAACTGCAGACTCTTTTCCAGAGAAGAGAGCGCACAGGCAACAGCAGCCTGCACGTTTCTCAGTGAAAGGGAGAACTCCCTGACTTCATCCAGTCCTCTGAGCAAAGCAGGCAGAAGGAGAGAAACTTTCTTTCCTTCCTCTTTCCTGCAATGAATTCCTGATTTGCTCTTGCAAACGCTAGGCTTCTTCTGAAAAACTACCTCGCGGTGCACGTATCCTTCCAGAGGAGCAACGACATAGTTTTAGCTTGAAGAGATTGGGAAAGCACCCAGGGAGAAAAGGCCTTTTCGTGTTCTGTGTTCTGCCTGAAATCGGTCAATTGGCACTTGCCAAAACAAGGTTTCCTAGCACAAACTACAAAGCCGCAACTCTCTCCTGGCAGAGTAAATCCTATGCAGTGTTGCCCTGACGAGATACTGCTGGTAGAGTGAGGCCCAGGGAAAACACATTGCCTAGAGAAATCCCAGCAAAGCCGTCTGTTTCCCCACATGAATGTATGTCAGTTTGAGGTCTTTGCCAAGAACGGAGCTCAGAGGCAACATCAGATTGTGTGTATCTCCGTGAGAGAAAGAACACTGTGACTTCACCCATTCCTCTGACAAAAGCAGTTAGAAGGAGAAAACCGTCCTTTGGTTTCGCTTTCCCGCAATGAGCTCGGCAAACTGCCCTTCGCGAAGGGCAGTTTTCCCCCGGAGAACTGCCTTGCGCTAGCCGTGTTCTGGCAGTGGAACGAGTAGGCAGTGTTAGCGTTAAGCTATTGTGAAGGCTCGCTTTGGCCCAGGGAAAACAAAGCGCCTGGGGAAATCTTAACAGACCCCGGGGGCTTTTCACGGTTCCAAGTGTGGAACTGCACACTCTTTTCCAAAGAAGAGAGCGCACAGGCAACAGCAGCCTGCACGTTTCTCAGTGAAAGGGAGAACTCCCTGACTTCATCCAGTCCTCTGAGGAAAGCAGGCAGAAGGAGAGAAACTTTCTTTCCTTCCTCTTTCCTGCAATGAATTCCTGATTTGCTCTTGCAAACGCTAGGCTTCTTCTGAAAAACTACCTCGCGGTGCACGTATCCTTCCAGAGGAGCAACGACATAGTTTTAGCTTGAAGAGATTGGGAAAGCACCCAGGGACAAAAGGCCTTTTCGTGTTCTGTGTTCTGCCTGAAATCGGTCAATTGGCACTTGCCAAAACAAGGTTTCCTAGCACAAACTACAAAGCCGCAACTCTCTCCTGGCAGAGTAAATCCTATGCAGTGTTGCCCTGACGAGATACTGCTGGTAGAGTGAGGCCCAGGGAAAACACATTGCCTAGAGAAATCCCAGCAAAGCCGTCTGTTTCCCCACATGAATGTATGTCAGTTTGAGGTCTTTGCCAAGAACGGAGCTCAGAGGCAACATCAGATTGTGTGTATCTCCGTGAGAGAAAGAACACTGTGACTTCACCCATTCCTCTGACAAAAGCAGTTAGAAGGAGAAAACCGTCCTTTGGTTTCGCTTTCCCGCAATGAGCTCGGCAAACTGCCCTTCGCGAAGGGCAGTTTTCCCCCGGAGAACTGCCTTGCGCTAGCCGTGTTCTGGCAGTGGAACGAGTAGGCAGTGTTAGCGTTAAGCTATTGTGAAGGCTCGCTTTGGCCCAGGGAAAACAAAGCGCCTGGGGAAATCTTAACAGACCCCGGGGGCTTTTCACGGTTCCAAGTGTGGAACTGCACACTCTTTTCCAAAGAAGAGAGCGCACAGGCAACAGCAGCCTGCACGTTTCTCAGTGAAAGGGAGAACTCCCTGACTTCATCCAGTCCTCTGAGCAAAGCAGGCAGAAGGAGAGAAACTTTCTTTCCTTCCTCTTTCCTGCAATGAATTCCTGATTTGCTCTTGCAAACGCTAGGCTTCTTCTGAAAAACTACCTCGCGGTGCACGTATCCTTCCAGAGGAGCAACGACATAGTTTTAGCTTGAAGAGATTGGGAAAGCACCCAGGGAGAAAAGGCCTTTTCGTGTTCTGTGTTCTGCCTGAAATCGGTCAATTGGCACTTGCCAAAACAAGGTTTCCTAGCACAAACTACAAAGCCGCAACTCTCTCCTGGCAGAGTAAATCCTATGCAGTGTTGCCCTGACGAGATACTGCTGGTAGAGTGAGGCCCAGGGAAAACACATTGCCTAGAGAAATCCCAGCAAAGCCGTCTGTTTCCCCACATGAATGTATGTCAGTTTGAGGTCTTTGCCAAGAACGGAGCTCAGAGGCAACATCAGATTGTGTGTATCTCCGTGAGAGAAAGAACACTGTGACTTCACCCATTCCTCTGACAAAAGCAGTTAGAAGGAGAAAACCGTCCTTTGGTTTCGCTTTCCCGCAATGAGCTCGGCAATCTGCCCTTCGCGAAGGGCAGTTTTCCCCCGGAGAACTGCCTTGCGCTAGCCGTGTTCTGGCAGTGGAACGAGTAGGCAGTGTTAGCGTTAAGCTATTGTGAAGGCTCGCTTTGGCCCAGGGAAAACAAAGCGCCTGGGGAAATCTTAACAGACCCCGGGGGCTTTTCACGGTTCCAAGTGTGGAACTGCAGACTCTTTTCCAGAGAAGAGAGCGCACAGGCAACAGCAGCCTGCACGTTTCTCAGTGAAAGGGAGAACTCCCTGACTTCATCCAGTCCTCTGAGCAAAGCAGGCAGAAGGAGAGAAACTTTCTTTCCTTCCTCTTTCCTGCAATGAATTCCTGATTTGCTCTTGCAAACGCTAGGCTTCTTCTGAAAAACTACCTCGCGGTGCACGTATCCTTCCAGAGGAGCAACGACATAGTTTTAGCTTGAAGAGATTGGGAAAGCACCCAGGGAGAAAAGGCCTTTTCGTGTTCTGTGTTCTGCCTGAAATCGGTCAATTGGCACTTGCCAAAACAAGGTTTCCTAGCACAAACTACAAAGCCGCAACTCTCTCCTGGCAGAGTAAATCCTATGCAGTGTTGCCCTGACGAGATACTGCTGGTAGAGTGAGGCCCAGGGAAAACACATTGCCTAGAGAAATCCCAGCAAAGCCGTCTGTTTCCCCACATGAATGTATGTCAGTTTGAGGTCTTTGCCAAGAACGGAGCTCAGAGGCAACATCAGATTGTGTGTATCTCCGTGAGAGAAAGAACACTGTGACTTCACCCATTCCTCTGACAAAAGCAGTTAGAAGGAGAAAACCGTCCTTTGGTTTCGCTTTCCCGCAATGAGCTCGGCAAACTGCCCTTCGCGAAGGGCAGTTTTCCCCCGGAGAACTGCCTTGCGCTAGCCGTGTTCTGGCAGTGGAACGAGTAGGCAGTGTTAGCGTTAAGCTATTGTGAAGGCTCGCTTTGGCCCAGGGAAAACAAAGCGCCTGGGGAAATCTTAACAGACCCCGGGGGCTTTTCACGGTTCCAAGTGTGGAACTGCAGACTCTTTTCCAGAGAAGAGAGCGCACAGGCAACAGCAGCCTGCACGTTTCTCAGTGAAAGGGAGAACTCCCTGACTTCATCCAGTCCTCTGAGCAAAGCAGGCAGAAGGAGAGAAACTTTCTTTCCTTCCTCTTTCCTGCAATGAATTCCTGATTTGCTCTTGCAAACGCTAGGCTTCTTCTGAAAAACTACCTCGCGGTGCACGTATCCTTCCAGAGGAGCAACGACATAGTTTTAGCTTGAAGAGATTGGGAAAGCACCCAGGGAGAAAAGGCCTTTTCGTGTTCTGTGTTCTGCCTGAAATCGGTCAATTGGCACTTGCCAAAACAAGGTTTCCTAGCACAAACTACAAAGCCGCAACTCTCTCCTGGCAGAGTAAATCCTATGCAGTGTTGCCCTGACGAGATACTGCTGGTAGAGTGAGGCCCAGGGAAAACACATTGCCTAGAGAAATCCCAGCAAAGCCGTCTGTTTCCCCACATGAATGTATGTCAGTTTGAGGTCTTTGCCAAGAACGGAGCTCAGAGGCAACATCAGATTGTGTGTATCTCCGTGAGAGAAAGAACACTGTGACTTCACCCATTCCTCTGACAAAAGCAGTTAGAAGGAGAAAACCGTCCTTTGGTTTCGCTTTCCCGCAATGAGCTCGGCAAACTGCCCTTCGCGAAGGGCAGTTTTCCCCCGGAGAACTGCCTTGCGCTAGCCGTGTTCTGGCAGTGGAACGAGTAGGCAGTGTTAGCGTTAAGCTATTGTGAAGGCTCGCTTTGGCCCAGGGAAAACAAAGCGCCTGGGGAAATCTTAACAGACCCCGGGGGCTTTTCACGGTTCCAAGTGTGGAACTGCACACTCTTTTCCAAAGAAGAGAGCGCACAGGCAACAGCAGCCTGCACGTTTCTCAGTGAAAGGGAGAACTCCCTGACTTCATCCAGTCCTCTGAGCAAAGCAGGCAGAAGGAGAGAAACTTTCTTTCCTTCCTCTTTCCTGCAATGAATTCCTGATTTGCTCTTGCAAACGCTAGGCTTCTTCTGAAAAACTACCTCGCGGTGCACGTATCCTTCCAGAGGAGCAACGACATAGTTTTAGCTTGAAGAGATTGGGAAAGCACCCAGGGAGAAAAGGCCTTTTCGTGTTCTGTGTTCTGCCTGAAATCGGTCAATTGGCACTTGCCAAAACAAGGTTTCCTAGCACAAACTACAAAGCCGCAACTCTCTCCTGGCAGAGTAAATCCTATGCAGTGTTGCCCTGACGAGATACTGCTGGTAGAGTGAGGCCCAGGGAAAACACATTGCCTAGAGAAATCCCAGCAAAGCCGTCTGTTTCCCCACATGAATGTATGTCAGTTTGAGGTCTTTGCCAAGAACGGAGCTCAGAGGCAACATCAGATTGTGTGTATCTCCGTGAGAGAAAGAACACTGTGACTTCACCCATTCCTCTGACAAAAGCAGTTAGAAGGAGAAAACCGTCCTTTGGTTTCGCTTTCCCGCAATGAGCTCGGCAATCTGCCCTTCGCGAAGGGCAGTTTTCCCCCGGAGAACTGCCTTGCGCTAGCCGTGTTCTGGCAGTGGAACGAGTAGGCAGTGTTAGCGTTAAGCTATTGTGAAGGCTCGCTTTGGCCCAGGGAAAACAAAGCGCCTGGGGAAATCTTAACAGACCCCGGGGGCTTTTCACGGTTCCAAGTGTGGAACTGCAGACTCTTTTCCAGAGAAGAGAGCGCACAGGCAACAGCAGCCTGCACGTTTCTCAGTGAAAGGGAGAACTCCCTGACTTCATCCAGTCCTCTGAGCAAAGCAGGCAGAAGGAGAGAAACTTTCTTTCCTTCCTCTTTCCTGCAATGAATTCCTGATTTGCTCTTGCAAACGCTAGGCTTCTTCTGAAAAACTACCTCGCGGTGCACGTATCCTTCCAGAGGAGCAACGACATAGTTTTAGCTTGAAGAGATTGGGAAAGCACCCAGGGACAAAAGGCCTTTTCGTGTTCTGTGTTCTGCCTGAAATCGGTCAATTGGCACTTGCCAAAACAAGGTTTCCTAGCACAAACTACAAAGCCGCAACTCTCTCCTGGCAGAGTAAATCCTATGCAGTGTTGCCCTGACGAGATACTGCTGGTAGAGTGAGGCCCAGGGAAAACACATTGCCTAGAGAAATCCCAGCAAAGCCGTCTGTTTCCCCACATGAATGTATGTCAGTTTGAGGTCTTTGCCAAGAACGGAGCTCAGAGGCAACATCAGATTGTGTGTATCTCCGTGAGAGAAAGAACACTGTGACTTCACCCATTCCTCTGACAAAAGCAGTTAGAAGGAGAAAACCGTCCTTTGGTTTCGCTTTCCCGCAATGAGCTCGGCAAACTGCCCTTCGCGAAGGGCAGTTTTCCCCCGGAGAACTGCCTTGCGCTAGCCGTGTTCTGGCAGTGGAACGAGTAGGCAGTGTTAGCGTTAAGCTATTGTGAAGGCTCGCTTTGGCCCAGGGAAAACAAAGCGCCTGGGGAAATCTTAACAGACCCCGGGGGCTTTTCACGGTTCCAAGTGTGGAACTGCAGACTCTTTTCCAGAGAAGAGAGCGCACAGGCAACAGCAGCCTGCACGTTTCTCAGTGAAAGGGAGAACTCCCTGACTTCATCCAGTCCTCTGAGCAAAGCAGGCAGAAGGAGAGAAACTTTCTTTCCGTCCTCTTTCCTGCAATGAATTCCTGATTTGCTCTTGCAAACGCTAGGCTTCTTCTGAAAAACTACCTCGCGGTGCACGTATCCTTCCAGAGGAGCAACGACATAGTTTTAGCTTGAAGAGATTGGGAAAGCACCCAGGGAGAAAAGGCCTTTTCGTGTTCTGTGTTCTGCCTGAAATCGGTCAATTGGCACTTGCCAAAACAAGGTTTCCTAGCACAAACTACAAAGCCGCAACTCTCTCCTGGCAGAGTAAATCCTATGCAGTGTTGCCCTGACGAGATACTGCTGGTAGAGTGAGGCCCAGGGAAAACACATTGCCTAGAGAAATCCCAGCAAAGCCGTCTGTTTCCCCACATGAATGTATGTCAGTTTGAGGTCTTTGCCAAGAACGGAGCTCAGAGGCAACATCAGATTGTGTGTATCTCCGTGAGAGAAAGAACACTGTGACTTCACCCATTCCTCTGACAAAAGCAGTTAGAAGGAGAAAACCGTCCTTTGGTTTCGCTTTCCCGCAATGAGCTCGGCAAACTGCCCTTCGCGAAGGGCAGTTTTCCCCCGGAGAACTGCCTTGCGCTAGCCGTGTTCTGGCAGTGGAACGAGTAGGCAGTGTTAGCGTTAAGCTATTGTGAAGGCTCGCTTTGGCCCAGGGAAAACAAAGCGCCTGGGGAAATCTTAACAGACCCCGGGGGCTTTTCACGGTTCCAAGTGTGGAACTGCAGACTCTTTTCCAGAGAAGAGAGCGCACAGGCAACAGCAGCCTGCACGTTTCTCAGTGAAAGGGAGAACTCCCTGACTTCATCCAGTCCTCTGAGCAAAGCAGGCAGAAGGAGAGAAACTTTCTTTCCTTCCTCTTTCCTGCAATGAATTCCTGATTTGCTCTTGCAAACGCTAGGCTTCTTCTGAAAAACTACCTCGCGGTGCACGTATCCTTCCAGAGGAGCAACGACATAGTTTTAGCTTGAAGAGATTGGGAAAGCACCCAGGGACAAAAGGCCTTTTCGTGTTCTGTGTTCTGCCTGAAATCGGTCAATTGGCACTTGCCAAAACAAGGTTTCCTAGCACAAACTACAAAGCCGCAACTCTCTCCTGGCAGAGTAAATCCTATGCAGTGTTGCCCTGACGAGATACTGCTGGTAGAGTGAGGCCCAGGGAAAACACATTGCCTAGAGAAATCCCAGCAAAGCCGTCTGTTTCCCCACATGAATGTATGTCAGTTTGAGGTCTTTGCCAAGAACGGAGCTCAGAGGCAACATCAGATTGTGTGTATCTCCGTGAGAGAAAGAACACTGTGACTTCACCCATTCCTCTGACAAAAGCAGTTAGAAGGAGAAAACCGTCCTTTGGTTTCGCTTTCCCGCAATGAGCTCGGCAAACTGCCCTTCGCGAAGGGCAGTTTTCCCCCGGAGAACTGCCTTGCGCTAGCCGTGTTCTGGCAGTGGAACGAGTAGGCAGTGTTAGCGTTAAGCTATTGTGAAGGCTCGCTTTGGCCCAGGGAAAACAAAGCGCCTGGGGAAATCTTAACAGACCCCGGGGGCTTTTCACGGTTCCAAGTGTGGAACTGCACACTCTTTTCCAGAGAAGAGAGCGCACAGGCAACAGCAGACTGCACGTTTCTCAGTGAAAGGGAGAACTCCCTGACTTCATCCAGTCCTCTGAGCAAAGCAGGCAGAAGGAGAGAAACTTTCTTTCCTTCCTCTTTCCTGCAATGAATTCCTGATTTGCTCTTGCAAACGCTAGGCTTCTTCTGAAAAACTACCTCGCGGTGCACGTATCCTTCCAGAGGAGCAACGACATAGTTTTAGCTTGAAGAGATTGGGAAAGCACCCAGGGACAAAAGAAAGGCCTTTTCGTGTTCTGTGTTCTGCCTGAAATCGGTCAATTGGCACTTGCCAAAACAAGGTTTCCTAGCACAAACTACAAAGCCGCAACTCTCTCCTGGCAGAGTAAATCCTATGCAGTGTTGCCCTGACGAGATACTGCTGGTAGAGTGAGGCCCAGGGAAAACACATTGCCTAGAGAAATCCCAGCAAAGCCGTCTGTTTCCCCACATGAATGTATGTCAGTTTGAGGTCTTTGCCAAGAACGGAGCTCAGAGGCAACATCAGATTGTGTGTATCTCCGTGAGAGAAAGAACACTGTGACTTCACCCATTCCTCTGACAAAAGCAGTTAGAAGGAGAAAACCGTCCTTTGGTTTCGCTTTCCCGCAATGAGCTCGGCAAACTGCCCTTCGCGAAGGGCAGTTTTCCCCCGGAGAACTGCCTTGCGCTAGCCGTGTTCTGGCAGTGGAACGAGTAGGCAGTGTTAGCGTTAAGCTATTGTGAAGGCTCGCTTTGGCCCAGGGAAAACAAAGCGCCTGGGGAAATCTTAACAGACCCCGGGGGCTTTTCACGGTTCCAAGTGTGGAACTGCAGACTCTTTTCCAGAGAAGAGAGCGCACAGGCAACAGCAGCCTGCACGTTTCTCAGTGAAAGGGAGAACTCCCTGACTTCATCCAGTCCTCTGAGCAAAGCAGGCAGAAGGAGAGAAACTTTCTTTCCTTCCTCTTTCCTGCAATGAATTCCTGATTTGCTCTTGCAAACGCTAGGCTTCTTCTGAAAAACTACCTCGCGGTGCACGTATCCTTCCAGAGGAGCAACGACATAGTTTTAGCTTGAAGAGATTGGGAAAGCACCCAGGGACAAAAGGCCTTTTCGTGTTCTGTGTTCTGCCTGAAATCGGTCAATTGGCACTTTCCAAAACAAGGTTTCCTAGCACAAACTACAAAGCCGCAACTCTCTCCTGGCAGAGTAAATCCTATGCAGTGTTGCCCTGACGAGATACTGCTGGTAGAGTGAGGCCCAGGGAAAACACATTGCCTAGAGAAATCCCAGCAAAGCCGTCTGTTTCCCCACATGAATGTATGTCAGTTTGAGGTCTTTGCCAAGAACGGAGCTCAGAGGCAACATCAGATTGTGTGTATCTCCGTGAGAGAAAGAACACTGTGACTTCACCCATTCCTCTGACAAAAGCAGTTAGAAGGAGAAAACCGTCCTTTGGTTTCGCTTTCCCGCAATGAGCTCGGCAAACTGCCCTTCGCGAAGGGCAGTTTTCCCCCGGAGAACTGCCTTGCGCTAGCCGTGTTCTGGCAGTGGAATGAGTAGGCAGTGTTAGCGTTAAGCTATTGTGAAGGCTCGCTTTGGCCCAGGGAAAACAAAGCGCCTGGGGAAATCTTAACAGACCCCGGGGGCTTTTCACGGTTCCAAGTGTGGAACTGCAGACTCTTTTCCAGAGAAGAGAGCGCACAGGCAACAGCAGCCTGCACGTTTCTCAGTGAAAGGGAGAACTCCCTGACTTCATCCAGTCCTCTGAGCAAAGCAGGCAGAAGGAGAGAAACTTTCTTTCCGTCCTCTTTCCTGCAATGAATTCCTGATTTGCTCTTGCAAACGCTAGGCTTCTTCTGAAAAACTACCTCGCGGTGCACGTATCCTTCCAGAGGAGCAACGACATAGTTTTAGCTTGAAGAGATTGGGAAAGCACCCAGGGAGAAAAGGCCTTTTCGTGTTCTGTGTTCTGCCTGAAATCGGTCAATTGGCACTTGCCAAAACAAGGTTTCCTAGCACAAACTACAAAGCCGCAACTCTCTCCTGGCAGAGTAAATCCTATGCAGTGTTGCCCTGACGAGATACTGCTGGTAGAGTGAGGCCCAGGGAAAACACATTGCCTAGAGAAATCCCAGCAAAGCCGTCTGTTTCCCCACATGAATGTATGTCAGTTTGAGGTCTTTGCCAAGAACGGAGCTCAGAGGCAACATCAGATTGTGTGTATCTCCGTGAGAGAAAGAACACTGTGACTTCACCCATTCCTCTGACAAAAGCAGTTAGAAGGAGAAAACCGTCCTTTGGTTTCGCTTTCCCGCAATGAGCTCGGCAAACTGCCCTTCGCGAAGGGCAGTTTTCCCCCGGAGAACTGCCTTGCGCTAGCCGTGTTCTGGCAGTGGAACGAGTAGGCAGTGTTAGCGTTAAGCTATTGTGAAGGCTCGCTTTGGCCCAGGGAAAACAAAGCGCCTGGGGAAATCTTAACAGACCCCGGGGGCTTTTCACGGTTCCAAGTGTGGAACTGCAGACTCTTTTCCAGAGAAGAGAGCGCACAGGCAACAGCAGCCTGCACGTTTCTCAGTGAAAGGGAGAACTCCCTGACTTCATCCAGTCCTCTGAGCAAAGCAGGCAGAAGGAGAGAAACTTTCTTTCCTTCCTCTTTCCTGCAATGAATTCCTGATTTGCTCTTGCAAACGCTAGGCTTCTTCTGAAAAACTACCTCGCGGTGCACGTATCCTTCCAGAGGAGCAACGACATAGTTTTAGCTTGAAGAGATTGGGAAAGCACCCAGGGACAAAAGGCCTTTTCGTGTTCTGTGTTCTGCCTGAAATCGGTCAATTGGCACTTGCCAAAACAAGGTTTCCTAGCACAAACTACAAAGCCGCAACTCTCTCCTGGCAGAGTAAATCCTATGCAGTGTTGCCCTGACGAGATACTGCTGGTAGAGTGAGGCCCAGGGAAAACACATTGCCTAGAGAAATCCCAGCAAAGCCGTCTGTTTCCCCACATGAATGTATGTCAGTTTGAGGTCTTTGCCAAGAACGGAGCTCAGAGGCAACATCAGATTGTGTGTATCTCCGTGAGAGAAAGAACACTGTGACTTCACCCATTCCTCTGACAAAAGCAGTTAGAAGGAGAAAACCGTCCTTTGGTTTCGCTTTCCCGCAATGAGCTCGGCAAACTGCCCTTCGCGAAGGGCAGTTTTCCCCCGGAGAACTGCCTTGCGCTAGCCGTGTTCTGGCAGTGGAACGAGTAGGCAGTGTTAGCGTTAAGCTATTGTGAAGGCTCGCTTTGGCCCAGGGAAAACAAAGCGCCTGGGGAAATCTTAACAGACCCCGGGGGCTTTTCACGGTTCCAAGTGTGGAACTGCACACTCTTTTCCAGAGAAGAGAGCGCACAGGCAACAGCAGACTGCACGTTTCTCAGTGAAAGGGAGAACTCCCTGACTTCATCCAGTCCTCTGAGCAAAGCAGGCAGAAGGAGAGAAACTTTCTTTCCTTCCTCTTTCCTGCAATGAATTCCTGATTTGCTCTTGCAAACGCTAGGCTTCTTCTGAAAAACTACCTCGCGGTGCACGTATCCTTCCAGAGGAGCAACGACATAGTTTTAGCTTGAAGAGATTGGGAAAGCACCCAGGGACAAAAGAAAGGCCTTTTCGTGTTCTGTGTTCTGCCTGAAATCGGTCAATTGGCACTTGCCAAAACAAGGTTTCCTAGCACAAACTACAAAGCCGCAACTCTCTCCTGGCAGAGTAAATCCTATGCAGTGTTGCCCTGACGAGATACTGCTGGTAGAGTGAGGCCCAGGGAAAACACATTGCCTAGAGAAATCCCAGCAAAGCCGTCTGTTTCCCCACATGAATGTATGTCAGTTTGAGGTCTTTGCCAAGAACGGAGCTCAGAGGCAACATCAGATTGTGTGTATCTCCGTGAGAGAAAGAACACTGTGACTTCACCCATTCCTCTGACAAAAGCAGTTAGAAGGAGAAAACCGTCCTTTGGTTTCGCTTTCCCGCAATGAGCTCGGCAAACTGCCCTTCGCGAAGGGCAGTTTTCCCCCGGAGAACTGCCTTGCGCTAGCCGTGTTCTGGCAGTGGAACGAGTAGGCAGTGTTAGCGTTAAGCTATTGTGAAGGCTCGCTTTGGCCCAGGGAAAACAAAGCGCCTGGGGAAATCTTAACAGACCCCGGGGGCTTTTCACGGTTCCAAGTGTGGAACTGCAGACTCTTTTCCAGAGAAGAGAGCGCACAGGCAACAGCAGCCTGCACGTTTCTCAGTGAAAGGGAGAACTCCCTGACTTCATCCAGTCCTCTGAGCAAAGCAGGCAGAAGGAGAGAAACTTTCTTTCCGTCCTCTTTCCTGCAATGAATTCCTGATTTGCTCTTGCAAACGCTAGGCTTCTTCTGAAAAACTACCTCGCGGTGCACGTATCCTTCCAGAGGAGCAACGACATAGTTTTAGCTTGAAGAGATTGGGAAAGCACCCAGGGAGAAAAGGCCTTTTCGTGTTCTGTGTTCTGCCTGAAATCGGTCAATTGGCACTTGCCAAAACAAGGTTTCCTAGCACAAACTACAAAGCCGCAACTCTCTCCTGGCAGAGTAAATCCTATGCAGTGTTGCCCTGACGAGATACTGCTGGTAGAGTGAGGCCCAGGGAAAACACATTGCCTAGAGAAATCCCAGCAAAGCCGTCTGTTTCCCCACATGAATGTATGTCAGTTTGAGGTCTTTGCCAAGAACGGAGCTCAGAGGCAACATCAGATTGTGTGTATCTCCGTGAGAGAAAGAACACTGTGACTTCACCCATTCCTCTGACAAAAGCAGTTAGAAGGAGAAAACCGTCCTTTGGTTTCGCTTTCCCGCAATGAGCTCGGCAAACTGCCCTTCGCGAAGGGCAGTTTTCCCCCGGAGAACTGCCTTGCGCTAGCCGTGTTCTGGCAGTGGAACGAGTAGGCAGTGTTAGCGTTAAGCTATTGTGAAGGCTCGCTTTGGCCCAGGGAAAACAAAGCGCCTGGGGAAATCTTAACAGACCCCGGGGGCTTTTCACGGTTCCAAGTGTGGAACTGCAGACTCTTTTCCAGAGAAGAGAGCGCACAGGCAACAGCAGCCTGCACGTTTCTCAGTGAAAGGGAGAACTCCCTGACTTCATCCAGTCCTCTGAGCAAAGCAGGCAGAAGGAGAGAAACTTTCTTTCCTTCCTCTTTCCTGCAATGAATTCCTGATTTGCTCTTGCAAACGCTAGGCTTCTTCTGAAAAACTACCTCGCGGTGCACGTATCCTTCCAGAGGAGCAACGACATAGTTTTAGCTTGAAGAGATTGGGAAAGCACCCAGGGACAAAAGGCCTTTTCGTGTTCTGTGTTCTGCCTGAAATCGGTCAATTGGCACTTGCCAAAACAAGGTTTCCTAGCACAAACTACAAAGCCGCAACTCTCTCCTGGCAGAGTAAATCCTATGCAGTGTTGCCCTGACGAGATACTGCTGGTAGAGTGAGGCCCAGGGAAAACACATTGCCTAGAGAAATCCCAGCAAAGCCGTCTGTTTCCCCACATGAATGTATGTCAGTTTGAGGTCTTTGCCAAGAACGGAGCTCAGAGGCAACATCAGATTGTGTGTATCTCCGTGAGAGAAAGAACACTGTGACTTCACCCATTCCTCTGACAAAAGCAGTTAGAAGGAGAAAACCGTCCTTTGGTTTCGCTTTCCCGCAATGAGCTCGGCAAACTGCCCTTCGCGAAGGGCAGTTTTCCCCCGGAGAACTGCCTTGCGCTAGCCGTGTTCTGGCAGTGGAACGAGTAGGCAGTGTTAGCGTTAAGCTATTGTGAAGGCTCGCTTTGGCCCAGGGAAAACAAAGCGCCTGGGGAAATCTTAACAGACCCCGGGGGCTTTTCACGGTTCCAAGTGTGGAACTGCACACTCTTTTCCAGAGAAGAGAGCGCACAGGCAACAGCAGACTGCACGTTTCTCAGTGAAAGGGAGAACTCCCTGACTTCATCCAGTCCTCTGAGCAAAGCAGGCAGAAGGAGAGAAACTTTCTTTCCTTCCTCTTTCCTGCAATGAATTCCTGATTTGCTCTTGCAAACGCTAGGCTTCTTCTGAAAAACTACCTCGCGGTGCACGTATCCTTCCAGAGGAGCAACGACATAGTTTTAGCTTGAAGAGATTGGGAAAGCACCCAGGGACAAAAGAAAGGCCTTTTCGTGTTCTGTGTTCTGCCTGAAATCGGTCAATTGGCACTTGCCAAAACAAGGTTTCCTAGCACAAACTACAAAGCCGCAACTCTCTCCTGGCAGAGTAAATCCTATGCAGTGTTGCCCTGACGAGATACTGCTGGTAGAGTGAGGCCCAGGGAAAACACATTGCCTAGAGAAATCCCAGCAAAGCCGTCTGTTTCCCCACATGAATGTATGTCAGTTTGAGGTCTTTGCCAAGAACGGAGCTCAGAGGCAACATCAGATTGTGTGTATCTCCGTGAGAGAAAGAACACTGTGACTTCACCCATTCCTCTGACAAAAGCAGTTAGAAGGAGAAAACCGTCCTTTGGTTTCGCTTTCCCGCAATGAGCTCGGCAAACTGCCCTTCGCGAAGGGCAGTTTTCCCCCGGAGAACTGCCTTGCGCTAGCCGTGTTCTGGCAGTGGAACGAGTAGGCAGTGTTAGCGTTAAGCTATTGTGAAGGCTCGCTTTGGCCCAGGGAAAACAAAGCGCCTGGGGAAATCTTAACAGACCCCGGGGGCTTTTCACGGTTCCAAGTGTGGAACTGCAGACTCTTTTCCAGAGAAGAGAGCGCACAGGCAACAGCAGCCTGCACGTTTCTCAGTGAAAGGGAGAACTCCCTGACTTCATCCAGTCCTCTGAGCAAAGCAGGCAGAAGGAGAGAAACTTTCTTTCCTTCCTCTTTCCTGCAATGAATTCCTGATTTGCTCTTGCAAACGCTAGGCTTCTTCTGAAAAACTACCTCGCGGTGCACGTATCCTTCCAGAGGAGCAACGACATAGTTTTAGCTTGAAGAGATTGGGAAAGCACCCAGGGACAAAAGGCCTTTTCGTGTTCTGTGTTCTGCCTGAAATCGGTCAATTGGCACTTTCCAAAACAAGGTTTCCTAGCACAAACTACAAAGCCGCAACTCTCTCCTGGCAGAGTAAATCCTATGCAGTGTTGCCCTGACGAGATACTGCTGGTAGAGTGAGGCCCAGGGAAAACACATTGCCTAGAGAAATCCCAGCAAAGCCGTCTGTTTCCCCACATGAATGTATGTCAGTTTGAGGTCTTTGCCAAGAACGGAGCTCAGAGGCAACATCAGATTGTGTGTATCTCCGTGAGAGAAAGAACACTGTGACTTCACCCATTCCTCTGACAAAAGCAGTTAGAAGGAGAAAACCGTCCTTTGGTTTCGCTTTCCCGCAATGAGCTCGGCAAACTGCCCTTCGCGAAGGGCAGTTTTCCCCCGGAGAACTGCCTTGCGCTAGCCGTGTTCTGGCAGTGGAACGAGTAGGCAGTGTTAGCGTTAAGCTATTGTGAAGGCTCGCTTTGGCCCAGGGAAAACAAAGCGCCTGGGGAAATCTTAACAGACCCCGGGGGCTTTTCACGGTTCCAAGTGTGGAACTGCAGACTCTTTTCCAGAGAAGAGAGCGCACAGGCAACAGCAGCCTGCACGTTTCTCAGTGAAAGGGAGAACTCCCTGACTTCATCCAGTCCTCTGAGCAAAGCAGGCAGAAGGAGAGAAACTTTCTTTCCGTCCTCTTTCCTGCAATGAATTCCTGATTTGCTCTTGCAAACGCTAGGCTTCTTCTGAAAAACTACCTCGCGGTGCACGTATCCTTCCAGAGGAGCAACGACATAGTTTTAGCTTGAAGAGATTGGGAAAGCACCCAGGGAGAAAAGGCCTTTTCGTGTTCTGTGTTCTGCCTGAAATCGGTCAATTGGCACTTGCCAAAACAAGGTTTCCTAGCACAAACTACAAAGCCGCAACTCTCTCCTGGCAGAGTAAATCCTATGCAGTGTTGCCCTGACGAGATACTGCTGGTAGAGTGAGGCCCAGGGAAAACACATTGCCTAGAGAAATCCCAGCAAAGCCGTCTGTTTCCCCACATGAATGTATGTCAGTTTGAGGTCTTTGCCAAGAACGGAGCTCAGAGGCAACATCAGATTGTGTGTATCTCCGTGAGAGAAAGAACACTGTGACTTCACCCATTCCTCTGACAAAAGCAGTTAGAAGGAGAAAACCGTCCTTTGGTTTCGCTTTCCCGCAATGAGCTCGGCAAACTGCCCTTCGCGAAGGGCAGTTTTCCCCCGGAGAACTGCCTTGCGCTAGCCGTGTTCTGGCAGTGGAACGAGTAGGCAGTGTTAGCGTTAAGCTATTGTGAAGGCTCGCTTTGGCCCAGGGAAAACAAAGCGCCTGGGGAAATCTTAACAGACCCCGGGGGCTTTTCACGGTTCCAAGTGTGGAACTGCAGACTCTTTTCCAGAGAAGAGAGCGCACAGGCAACAGCAGCCTGCACGTTTCTCAGTGAAAGGGAGAACTCCCTGACTTCATCCAGTCCTCTGAGCAAAGCAGGCAGAAGGAGAGAAACTTTCTTTCCGTCCTCTTTCCTGCAATGAATTCCTGATTTGCTCTTGCAAACGCTAGGCTTCTTCTGAAAAACTACCTCGCGGTGCACGTATCCTTCCAGAGGAGCAACGACATAGTTTTAGCTTGAAGAGATTGGGAAAGCACCCAGGGAGAAAAGGCCTTTTCGTGTTCTGTGTTCTGCCTGAAATCGGTCAATTGGCACTTGCCAAAACAAGGTTTCCTAGCACAAACTACAAAGCCGCAACTCTCTCCTGGCAGAGTAAATCCTATGCAGTGTTGCCCTGACGAGATACTGCTGGTAGAGTGAGGCCCAGGGAAAACACATTGCCTAGAGAAATCCCAGCAAAGCCGTCTGTTTCCCCACATGAATGTATGTCAGTTTGAGGTCTTTGCCAAGAACGGAGCTCAGAGGCAACATCAGATTGTGTGTATCTCCGTGAGAGAAAGAACACTGTGACTTCACCCATTCCTCTGACAAAAGCAGTTAGAAGGAGAAAACCGTCCTTTGGTTTCGCTTTCCCGCAATGAGCTCGGCAAACTGCCCTTCGCGAAGGGCAGTTTTCCCCCGGAGAACTGCCTTGCGCTAGCCGTGTTCTGGCAGTGGAACGAGTAGGCAGTGTTAGCGTTAAGCTATTGTGAAGGCTCGCTTTGGCCCAGGGAAAACAAAGCGCCTGGGGAAATCTTAACAGACCCCGGGGGCTTTTCACGGTTCCAAGTGTGGAACTGCAGACTCTTTTCCAGAGAAGAGAGCGCACAGGCAACAGCAGCCTGCACGTTTCTCAGTGAAAGGGAGAACTCCCTGACTTCATCCAGTCCTCTGAGCAAAGCAGGCAGAAGGAGAGAAACTTTCTTTCCTTCCTCTTTCCTGCAATGAATTCCTGATTTGCTCTTGCAAACGCTAGGCTTCTTCTGAAAAACTACCTCGCGGTGCACGTATCCTTCCAGAGGAGCAACGACATAGTTTTAGCTTGAAGAGATTGGGAAAGCACCCAGGGACAAAAGGCCTTTTCGTGTTCTGTGTTCTGCCTGAAATCGGTCAATTGGCACTTGCCAAAACAAGGTTTCCTAGCACAAACTACAAAGCCGCAACTCTCTCCTGGCAGAGTAAATCCTATGCAGTGTTGCCCTGACGAGATACTGCTGGTAGAGTGAGGCCCAGGGAAAACACATTGCCTAGAGAAATCCCAGCAAAGCCGTCTGTTTCCCCACATGAATGTATGTCAGTTTGAGGTCTTTGCCAAGAACGGAGCTCAGAGGCAACATCAGATTGTGTGTATCTCCGTGAGAGAAAGAACACTGTGACTTCACCCATTCCTCTGACAAAAGCAGTTAGAAGGAGAAAACCGTCCTTTGGTTTCGCTTTCCCGCAATGAGCTCGGCAAACTGCCCTTCGCGAAGGGCAGTTTTCCCCCGGAGAACTGCCTTGCGCTAGCCGTGTTCTGGCAGTGGAACGAGTAGGCAGTGTTAGCGTTAAGCTATTGTGAAGGCTCGCTTTGGCCCAGGGAAAACAAAGCGCCTGGGGAAATCTTAACAGACCCCGGGGGCTTTTCACGGTTCCAAGTGTGGAACTGCACACTCTTTTCCAGAGAAGAGAGCGCACAGGCAACAGCAGACTGCACGTTTCTCAGTGAAAGGGAGAACTCCCTGACTTCATCCAGTCCTCTGAGCAAAGCAGGCAGAAGGAGAGAAACTTTCTTTCCTTCCTCTTTCCTGCAATGAATTCCTGATTTGCTCTTGCAAACGCTAGGCTTCTTCTGAAAAACTACCTCGCGGTGCACGTATCCTTCCAGAGGAGCAACGACATAGTTTTAGCTTGAAGAGATTGGGAAAGCACCCAGGGACAAAAGAAAGGCCTTTTCGTGTTCTGTGTTCTGCCTGAAATCGGTCAATTGGCACTTGCCAAAACAAGGTTTCCTAGCACAAACTACAAAGCCGCAACTCTCTCCTGGCAGAGTAAATCCTATGCAGTGTTGCCCTGACGAGATACTGCTGGTAGAGTGAGGCCCAGGGAAAACACATTGCCTAGAGAAATCCCAGCAAAGCCGTCTGTTTCCCCACATGAATGTATGTCAGTTTGAGGTCTTTGCCAAGAACGGAGCTCAGAGGCAACATCAGATTGTGTGTATCTCCGTGAGAGAAAGAACACTGTGACTTCACCCATTCCTCTGACAAAAGCAGTTAGAAGGAGAAAACCGTCCTTTGGTTTCGCTTTCCCGCAATGAGCTCGGCAAACTGCCCTTCGCGAAGGGCAGTTTTCCCCCGGAGAACTGCCTTGCGCTAGCCGTGTTCTGGCAGTGGAACGAGTAGGCAGTGTTAGCGTTAAGCTATTGTGAAGGCTCGCTTTGGCCCAGGGAAAACAAAGCGCCTGGGGAAATCTTAACAGACCCCGGGGGCTTTTCACGGTTCCAAGTGTGGAACTGCAGACTCTTTTCCAGAGAAGAGAGCGCACAGGCAACAGCAGCCTGCACGTTTCTCAGTGAAAGGGAGAACTCCCTGACTTCATCCAGTCCTCTGAGCAAAGCAGGCAGAAGGAGAGAAACTTTCTTTCCTTCCTCTTTCCTGCAATGAATTCCTGATTTGCTCTTGCAAACGCTAGGCTTCTTCTGAAAAACTACCTCGCGGTGCACGTATCCTTCCAGAGGAGCAACGACATAGTTTTAGCTTGAAGAGATTGGGAAAGCACCCAGGGACAAAAGGCCTTTTCGTGTTCTGTGTTCTGCCTGAAATCGGTCAATTGGCACTTTCCAAAACAAGGTTTCCTAGCACAAACTACAAAGCCGCAACTCTCTCCTGGCAGAGTAAATCCTATGCAGTGTTGCCCTGACGAGATACTGCTGGTAGAGTGAGGCCCAGGGAAAACACATTGCCTAGAGAAATCCCAGCAAAGCCGTCTGTTTCCCCACATGAATGTATGTCAGTTTGAGGTCTTTGCCAAGAACGGAGCTCAGAGGCAACATCAGATTGTGTGTATCTCCGTGAGAGAAAGAACACTGTGACTTCACCCATTCCTCTGACAAAAGCAGTTAGAAGGAGAAAACCGTCCTTTGGTTTCGCTTTCCCGCAATGAGCTCGGCAAACTGCCCTTCGCGAAGGGCAGTTTTCCCCCGGAGAACTGCCTTGCGCTAGCCGTGTTCTGGCAGTGGAACGAGTAGGCAGTGTTAGCGTTAAGCTATTGTGAAGGCTCGCTTTGGCCCAGGGAAAACAAAGCGCCTGGGGAAATCTTAACAGACCCCGGGGGCTTTTCACGGTTCCAAGTGTGGAACTGCAGACTCTTTTCCAGAGAAGAGAGCGCACAGGCAACAGCAGCCTGCACGTTTCTCAGTGAAAGGGAGAACTCCCTGACTTCATCCAGTCCTCTGAGCAAAGCAGGCAGAAGGAGAGAAACTTTCTTTCCGTCCTCTTTCCTGCAATGAATTCCTGATTTGCTCTTGCAAACGCTAGGCTTCTTCTGAAAAACTACCTCGCGGTGCACGTATCCTTCCAGAGGAGCAACGACATAGTTTTAGCTTGAAGAGATTGGGAAAGCACCCAGGGAGAAAAGGCCTTTTCGTGTTCTGTGTTCTGCCTGAAATCGGTCAATTGGCACTTGCCAAAACAAGGTTTCCTAGCACAAACTACAAAGCCGCAACTCTCTCCTGGCAGAGTAAATCCTATGCAGTGTTGCCCTGACGAGATACTGCTGGTAGAGTGAGGCCCAGGGAAAACACATTGCCTAGAGAAATCCCAGCAAAGCCGTCTGTTTCCCCACATGAATGTATGTCAGTTTGAGGTCTTTGCCAAGAACGGAGCTCAGAGGCAACATCAGATTGTGTGTATCTCCGTGAGAGAAAGAACACTGTGACTTCACCCATTCCTCTGACAAAAGCAGTTAGAAGGAGAAAACCGTCCTTTGGTTTCGCTTTCCCGCAATGAGCTCGGCAAACTGCCCTTCGCGAAGGGCAGTTTTCCCCCGGAGAACTGCCTTGCGCTAGCCGTGTTCTGGCAGTGGAACGAGTAGGCAGTGTTAGCGTTAAGCTATTGTGAAGGCTCGCTTTGGCCCAGGGAAAACAAAGCGCCTGGGGAAATCTTAACAGACCCCGGGGGCTTTTCACGGTTCCAAGTGTGGAACTGCAGACTCTTTTCCAGAGAAGAGAGCGCACAGGCAACAGCAGCCTGCACGTTTCTCAGTGAAAGGGAGAACTCCCTGACTTCATCCAGTCCTCTGAGCAAAGCAGGCAGAAGGAGAGAAACTTTCTTTCCTTCCTCTTTCCTGCAATGAATTCCTGATTTGCTCTTGCAAACGCTAGGCTTCTTCTGAAAAACTACCTCGCGGTGCACGTATCCTTCCAGAGGAGCAACGACATAGTTTTAGCTTGAAGAGATTGGGAAAGCACCCAGGGACAAAAGGCCTTTTCGTGTTCTGTGTTCTGCCTGAAATCGGTCAATTGGCACTTGCCAAAACAAGGTTTCCTAGCACAAACTACAAAGCCGCAACTCTCTCCTGGCAGAGTAAATCCTATGCAGTGTTGCCCTGACGAGATACTGCTGGTAGAGTGAGGCCCAGGGAAAACACATTGCCTAGAGAAATCCCAGCAAAGCCGTCTGTTTCCCCACATGAATGTATGTCAGTTTGAGGTCTTTGCCAAGAACGGAGCTCAGAGGCAACATCAGATTGTGTGTATCTCCGTGAGAGAAAGAACACTGTGACTTCACCCATTCCTCTGACAAAAGCAGTTAGAAGGAGAAAACCGTCCTTTGGTTTCGCTTTCCCGCAATGAGCTCGGCAAACTGCCCTTCGCGAAGGGCAGTTTTCCCCCGGAGAACTGCCTTGCGCTAGCCGTGTTCTGGCAGTGGAACGAGTAGGCAGTGTTAGCGTTAAGCTATTGTGAAGGCTCGCTTTGGCCCAGGGAAAACAAAGCGCCTGGGGAAATCTTAACAGACCCCGGGGGCTTTTCACGGTTCCAAGTGTGGAACTGCACACTCTTTTCCAGAGAAGAGAGCGCACAGGCAACAGCAGACTGCACGTTTCTCAGTGAAAGGGAGAACTCCCTGACTTCATCCAGTCCTCTGAGCAAAGCAGGCAGAAGGAGAGAAACTTTCTTTCCTTCCTCTTTCCTGCAATGAATTCCTGATTTGCTCTTGCAAACGCTAGGCTTCTTCTGAAAAACTACCTCGCGGTGCACGTATCCTTCCAGAGGAGCAACGACATAGTTTTAGCTTGAAGAGATTGGGAAAGCACCCAGGGACAAAAGAAAGGCCTTTTCGTGTTCTGTGTTCTGCCTGAAATCGGTCAATTGGCACTTGCCAAAACAAGGTTTCCTAGCACAAACTACAAAGCCGCAACTCTCTCCTGGCAGAGTAAATCCTATGCAGTGTTGCCCTGACGAGATACTGCTGGTAGAGTGAGGCCCAGGGAAAACACATTGCCTAGAGAAATCCCAGCAAAGCCGTCTGTTTCCCCACATGAATGTATGTCAGTTTGAGGTCTTTGCCAAGAACGGAGCTCAGAGGCAACATCAGATTGTGTGTATCTCCGTGAGAGAAAGAACACTGTGACTTCACCCATTCCTCTGACAAAAGCAGTTAGAAGGAGAAAACCGTCCTTTGGTTTCGCTTTCCCGCAATGAGCTCGGCAAACTGCCCTTCGCGAAGGGCAGTTTTCCCCCGGAGAACTGCCTTGCGCTAGCCGTGTTCTGGCAGTGGAACGAGTAGGCAGTGTTAGCGTTAAGCTATTGTGAAGGCTCGCTTTGGCCCAGGGAAAACAAAGCGCCTGGGGAAATCTTAACAGACCCCGGGGGCTTTTCACGGTTCCAAGTGTGGAACTGCAGACTCTTTTCCAGAGAAGAGAGCGCACAGGCAACAGCAGCCTGCACGTTTCTCAGTGAAAGGGAGAACTCCCTGACTTCATCCAGTCCTCTGAGCAAAGCAGGCAGAAGGAGAGAAACTTTCTTTCCTTCCTCTTTCCTGCAATGAATTCCTGATTTGCTCTTGCAAACGCTAGGCTTCTTCTGAAAAACTACCTCGCGGTGCACGTATCCTTCCAGAGGAGCAACGACATAGTTTTAGCTTGAAGAGATTGGGAAAGCACCCAGGGACAAAAGGCCTTTTCGTGTTCTGTGTTCTGCCTGAAATCGGTCAATTGGCACTTTCCAAAACAAGGTTTCCTAGCACAAACTACAAAGCCGCAACTCTCTCCTGGCAGAGTAAATCCTATGCAGTGTTGCCCTGACGAGATACTGCTGGTAGAGTGAGGCCCAGGGAAAACACATTGCCTAGAGAAATCCCAGCAAAGCCGTCTGTTTCCCCACATGAATGTATGTCAGTTTGAGGTCTTTGCCAAGAACGGAGCTCAGAGGCAACATCAGATTGTGTGTATCTCCGTGAGAGAAAGAACACTGTGACTTCACCCATTCCTCTGACAAAAGCAGTTAGAAGGAGAAAACCGTCCTTTGGTTTCGCTTTCCCGCAATGAGCTCGGCAAACTGCCCTTCGCGAAGGGCAGTTTTCCCCCGGAGAACTGCCTTGCGCTAGCCGTGTTCTGGCAGTGGAACGAGTAGGCAGTGTTAGCGTTAAGCTATTGTGAAGGCTCGCTTTGGCCCAGGGAAAACAAAGCGCCTGGGGAAATCTTAACAGACCCCGGGGGCTTTTCACGGTTCCAAGTGTGGAACTGCAGACTCTTTTCCAGAGAAGAGAGCGCACAGGCAACAGCAGCCTGCACGTTTCTCAGTGAAAGGGAGAACTCCCTGACTTCATCCAGTCCTCTGAGCAAAGCAGGCAGAAGGAGAGAAACTTTCTTTCCGTCCTCTTTCCTGCAATGAATTCCTGATTTGCTCTTGCAAACGCTAGGCTTCTTCTGAAAAACTACCTCGCGGTGCACGTATCCTTCCAGAGGAGCAACGACATAGTTTTAGCTTGAAGAGATTGGGAAAGCACCCAGGGAGAAAAGGCCTTTTCGTGTTCTGTGTTCTGCCTGAAATCGGTCAATTGGCACTTGCCAAAACAAGGTTTCCTAGCACAAACTACAAAGCCGCAACTCTCTCCTGGCAGAGTAAATCCTATGCAGTGTTGCCCTGACGAGATACTGCTGGTAGAGTGAGGCCCAGGGAAAACACATTGCCTAGAGAAATCCCAGCAAAGCCGTCTGTTTCCCCACATGAATGTATGTCAGTTTGAGGTCTTTGCCAAGAACGGAGCTCAGAGGCAACATCAGATTGTGTGTATCTCCGTGAGAGAAAGAACACTGTGACTTCACCCATTCCTCTGACAAAAGCAGTTAGAAGGAGAAAACCGTCCTTTGGTTTCGCTTTCCCGCAATGAGCTCGGCAAACTGCCCTTCGCGAAGGGCAGTTTTCCCCCGGAGAACTGCCTTGCGCTAGCCGTGTTCTGGCAGTGGAACGAGTAGGCAGTGTTAGCGTTAAGCTATTGTGAAGGCTCGCTTTGGCCCAGGGAAAACAAAGCGCCTGGGGAAATCTTAACAGACCCCGGGGGCTTTTCACGGTTCCAAGTGTGGAACTGCAGACTCTTTTCCAGAGAAGAGAGCGCACAGGCAACAGCAGCCTGCACGTTTCTCAGTGAAAGGGAGAACTCCCTGACTTCATCCAGTCCTCTGAGCAAAGCAGGCAGAAGGAGAGAAACTTTCTTTCCGTCCTCTTTCCTGCAATGAATTCCTGATTTGCTCTTGCAAACGCTAGGCTTCTTCTGAAAAACTACCTCGCGGTGCACGTATCCTTCCAGAGGAGCAACGACATAGTTTTAGCTTGAAGAGATTGGGAAAGCACCCAGGGACAAAAGGCCTTTTCGTGTTCTGTGTTCTGCCTGAAATCGGTCAATTGGCACTTGCCAAAACAAGGTTTCCTAGCACAAACTACAAAGCCGCAACTCTCTCCTGGCAGAGTAAATCCTATGCAGTGTTGCCCTGACGAGATACTGCTGGTAGAGTGAGGCCCAGGGAAAACACATTGCCTAGAGAAATCCCAGCAAAGCCGTCTGTTTCCCCACATGAATGTATGTCAGTTTGAGGTCTTTGCCAAGAACGGAGCTCAGAGGCAACATCAGATTGTGTGTATCTCCGTGAGAGAAAGAACACTGTGACTTCACCCATTCCTCTGACAAAAGCAGTTAGAAGGAGAAAACCGTCCTTTGGTTTCGCTTTCCCGCAATGAGCTCGGCAAACTGCCCTTCGCGAAGGGCAGTTTTCCCCCGGAGAACTGCCTTGCGCTAGCCGTGTTCTGGCAGTGGAACGAGTAGGCAGTGTTAGCGTTAAGCTATTGTGAAGGCTCGCTTTGGCCCAGGGAAAACAAAGCGCCTGGGGAAATCTTAACAGACCCCGGGGGCTTTTCACGGTTCCAAGTGTGGAACTGCACACTCTTTTCCAGAGAAGAGAGCGCACAGGCAACAGCAGACTGCACGTTTCTCAGTGAAAGGGAGAACTCCCTGACTTCATCCAGTCCTCTGAGCAAAGCAGGCAGAAGGAGAGAAACTTTCTTTCCTTCCTCTTTCCTGCAATGAATTCCTGATTTGCTCTTGCAAACGCTAGGCTTCTTCTGAAAAACTACCTCGCGGTGCACGTATCCTTCCAGAGGAGCAACGACATAGTTTTAGCTTGAAGAGATTGGGAAAGCACCCAGGGACAAAAGAAAGGCCTTTTCGTGTTCTGTGTTCTGCCTGAAATCGGTCAATTGGCACTTGCCAAAACAAGGTTTCCTAGCACAAACTACAAAGCCGCAACTCTCTCCTGGCAGAGTAAATCCTATGCAGTGTTGCCCTGACGAGATACTGCTGGTAGAGTGAGGCCCAGGGAAAACACATTGCCTAGAGAAATCCCAGCAAAGCCGTCTGTTTCCCCACATGAATGTATGTCAGTTTGAGGTCTTTGCCAAGAACGGAGCTCAGAGGCAACATCAGATTGTGTGTATCTCCGTGAGAGAAAGAACACTGTGACTTCACCCATTCCTCTGACAAAAGCAGTTAGAAGGAGAAAACCGTCCTTTGGTTTCGCTTTCCCGCAATGAGCTCGGCAAACTGCCCTTCGCGAAGGGCAGTTTTCCCCCGGAGAACTGCCTTGCGCTAGCCGTGTTCTGGCAGTGGAACGAGTAGGCAGTGTTAGCGTTAAGCTATTGTGAAGGCTCGCTTTGGCCCAGGGAAAACAAAGCGCCTGGGGAAATCTTAACAGACCCCGGGGGCTTTTCACGGTTCCAAGTGTGGAACTGCACACTCTTTTCCAGAGAAGAGAGCGCACAGGCAACAGCAGCCTGCACGTTTCTCAGTGAAAGGGAGAACTCCCTGACTTCATCCAGTCCTCTGAGCAAAGCAGGCAGAAGGAGAGAAACTTTCTTTCCTTCCTCTTTCCTGCAATGAATTCCTGATTTGCTCTTGCAAACGCTAGGCTTCTTCTGAAAAACTACCTCGCGGTGCACGTATCCTTCCAGAGGAGCAACGACATAGTTTTAGCTTGAAGAGATTGGGAAAGCACCCAGGGACAAAAGGCCTTTTCGTGTTCTGTGTTCTGCCTGAAATCGGTCAATTGGCACTTGCCAAAACAAGGTTTCCTAGCACAAACTACAAAGCCGCAACTCTCTCCTGGCAGAGTAAATCCTATGCAGTGTTGCCCTGACGAGATACTGCTGGTAGAGTGAGGCCCAGGGAAAACACATTGCCTAGAGAAATCCCAGCAAAGCCGTCTGTTTCCCCACATGAATGTATGTCAGTTTGAGGTCTTTGCCAAGAACGGAGCTCAGAGGCAACATCAGATTGTGTGTATCTCCGTGAGAGAAAGAACACTGTGACTTCACCCATTCCTCTGACAAAAGCAGTTAGAAGGAGAAAACCGTCCTTTGGTTTCGCTTTCCCGCAATGAGCTCGGCAAACTGCCCTTCGCGAAGGGCAGTTTTCCCCCGGAGAACTGCCTTGCGCTAGCCGTGTTCTGGCAGTGGAACGAGTAGGCAGTGTTAGCGTTAAGCTATTGTGAAGGCTCGCTTTGGCCCAGGGAAAACAAAGCGCCTGGGGAAATCTTAACAGACCCCGGGGGCTTTTCACGGTTCCAAGTGTGGAACTGCAGACTCTTTTCCAGAGAAGAGAGCGCACAGGCAACAGCAGCCTGCACGTTTCTCAGTGAAAGGGAGAACTCCCTGACTTCATCCAGTCCTCTGAGCAAAGCAGGCAGAAGGAGAGAAACTTTCTTTCCGTCCTCTTTCCTGCAATGAATTCCTGATTTGCTCTTGCAAACGCTAGGCTTCTTCTGAAAAACTACCTCGCGGTGCACGTATCCTTCCAGAGGAGCAACGACATAGTTTTAGCTTGAAGAGATTGGGAAAGCACCCAGGGACAAAAGGCCTTTTCGTGTTCTGTGTTCTGCCTGAAATCGGTCAATTGGCACTTGCCAAAACAAGGTTTCCTAGCACAAACTACAAAGCCGCAACTCTCTCCTGGCAGAGTAAATCCTATGCAGTGTTGCCCTGACGAGATACTGCTGGTAGAGTGAGGCCCAGGGAAAACACATTGCCTAGAGAAATCCCAGCAAAGCCGTCTGTTTCCCCACATGAATGTATGTCAGTTTGAGGTCTTTGCCAAGAACGGAGCTCAGAGGCAACATCAGATTGTGTGTATCTCCGTGAGAGAAAGAACACTGTGACTTCACCCATTCCTCTGACAAAAGCAGTTAGAAGGAGAAAACCGTCCTTTGGTTTCGCTTTCCCGCAATGAGCTCGGCAAACTGCCCTTCGCGAAGGGCAGTTTTCCCCCGGAGAACTGCCTTGCGCTAGCCGTGTTCTGGCAGTGGAACGAGTAGGCAGTGTTAGCGTTAAGCTATTGTGAAGGCTCGCTTTGGCCCAGGGAAAACAAAGCGCCTGGGGAAATCTTAACAGACCCCGGGGGCTTTTCACGGTTCCAAGTGTGGAACTGCAGACTCTTTTCCAGAGAAGAGAGCGCACAGGCAACAGCAGCCTGCACGTTTCTCAGTGAAAGGGAGAACTCCCTGACTTCATCCAGTCCTCTGAGCAAAGCAGGCAGAAGGAGAGAAACTTTCTTTCCTTCCTCTTTCCTGCAATGAATTCCTGATTTGCTCTTGCAAACGCTAGGCTTCTTCTGAAAAACTACCTCGCGGTGCACGTATCCTTCCAGAGGAGCAACGACATAGTTTTAGCTTGAAGAGATTGGGAAAGCACCCAGGGACAAAAGGCCTTTTCGTGTTCTGTGTTCTGCCTGAAATCGGTCAATTGGCACTTGCCAAAACAAGGTTTCCTAGCACAAACTACAAAGCCGCAACTCTCTCCTGGCAGAGTAAATCCTATGCAGTGTTGCCCTGACGAGATACTGCTGGTAGAGTGAGGCCCAGGGAAAACACATTGCCTAGAGAAATCCCAGCAAAGCCGTCTGTTTCCCCACATGAATGTATGTCAGTTTGAGGTCTTTGCCAAGAACGGAGCTCAGAGGCAACATCAGATTGTGTGTATCTCCGTGAGAGAAAGAACACTGTGACTTCACCCATTCCTCTGACAAAAGCAGTTAGAAGGAGAAAACCGTCCTTTGGTTTCGCTTTCCCGCAATGAGCTCGGCAAACTGCCCTTCGCGAAGGGCAGTTTTCCCCCGGAGAACTGCCTTGCGCTAGCCGTGTTCTGGCAGTGGAACGAGTAGGCAGTGTTAGCGTTAAGCTATTGTGAAGGCTCGCTTTGGCCCAGGGAAAACAAAGCGCCTGGGGAAATCTTAACAGACCCCGGGGGCTTTTCACGGTTCCAAGTGTGGAACTGCACACTCTTTTCCAAAGAAGAGAGCGCACAGGCAACAGCAGCCTGCACGTTTCTCAGTGAAAGGGAGAACTCCCTGACTTCATCCAGTCCTCTGAGCAAAGCAGGCAGAAGGAGAGAAACTTTCTTTCCGTCCTCTTTCCTGCAATGAATTCCTGATTTGCTCTTGCAAACGCTAGGCTTCTTCTGAAAAACTACCTCGCGGTGCACGTATCCTTCCAGAGGAGCAACGACATAGTTTTAGCTTGAAGAGATTGGGAAAGCACCCAGGGACAAAAGGCCTTTTCGTGTTCTGTGTTCTGCCTGAAATCGGTCAATTGGCACTTGCCAAAACAAGGTTTCCTAGCACAAACTACAAAGCCGCAACTCTCTCCTGGCAGAGTAAATCCTATGCAGTGTGGCCCTGACGAGATACTGCTGGTAGAGTGAGGCCCAGGGAAAACACATTGCCTAGAGAAATCCCAGCAAAGCCGTCTGTTTCCCCACATGAATGTATGTCAGTTTGAGGTCTTTGCCAAGAACGGAGCTCAGAGGCAACATCAGATTGTGTGTATCTCCGTGAGAGAAAGAACACTGTGACTTCACCCATTCCTCTGACAAAAGCAGTTAGAAGGAGAAAACCGTCCTTTGGTTTCGCTTTCCCGCAATGAGCTCGGCAAACTGCCCTTCGCGAAGGGCAGTTTTCCCCCGGAGAACTGCCTTGCGCTAGCCGTGTTCTGGCAGTGGAACGAGTAGGCAGTGTTAGCGTTAAGCTATTGTGAAGGCTCGCTTTGGCCCAGGGAAAACAAAGCGCCTGGGGAAATCTTAACAGACCCCGGGGGCTTTTCACGGTTCCAAGTGTGGAACTGCAGACTCTTTTCCAGAGAAGAGAGCGCACAGGCAACAGCAGCCTGCACGTTTCTCAGTGAAAGGGAGAACTCCCTGACTTCATCCAGTCCTCTGAGCAAAGCAGGCAGAAGGAGAGAAACTTTCTTTCCTTCCTCTTTCCTGCAATGAATTCCTGATTTGCTCTTGCAAACGCTAGGCTTCTTCTGAAAAACTACCTCGCGGTGCACGTATCCTTCCAGAGGAGCAACGACATAGTTTTAGCTTGAAGAGATTGGGAAAGCACCCAGGGACAAAAGAAAGGCCTTTTCGTGTTCTGTGTTCTGCCTGAAATCGGTCAATTGGCACTTGCCAAAACAAGGTTTCCTAGCACAAACTACAAAGCCGCAACTCTCTCCTGGCAGAGTAAATCCTATGCAGTGTTGCCCTGACGAGATACTGCTGGTAGAGTGAGGCCCAGGGAAAACACATTGCCTAGAGAAATCCCAGCAAAGCCGTCTGTTTCCCCACATGAATGTATGTCAGTTTGAGGTCTTTGCCAAGAACGGAGCTCAGAGGCAACATCAGATTGTGTGTATCTCCGTGAGAGAAAGAACACTGTGACTTCACCCATTCCTCTGACAAAAGCAGTTAGAAGGAGAAAACCGTCCTTTGGTTTCGCTTTCCCGCAATGAGCTCGGCAAACTGCCCTTCGCGAAGGGCAGTTTTCCCCCGGAGAACTGCCTTGCGCTAGCCGTGTTCTGGCAGTGGAACGAGTAGGCAGTGTTAGCGTTAAGCTATTGTGAAGGCTCGCTTTGGCCCAGGGAAAACAAAGCGCCTGGGGAAATCTTAACAGACCCCGGGGGCTTTTCACGGTTCCAAGTGTGGAACTGCACACTCTTTTCCAAAGAAGAGAGCGCACAGGCAACAGCAGCCTGCACGTTTCTCAGTGAAAGGGAGAACTCCCTGACTTCATCCAGTCCTCTGAGCAAAGCAGGCAGAAGGAGAGAAACTTTCTTTCCTTCCTCTTTCCTGCAATGAATTCCTGATTTGCTCTTGCAAACGCTAGGCTTCTTCTGAAAAACTACCTCGCGGTGCACGTATCCTTCCAGAGGAGCAACGACATAGTTTTAGCTTGAAGAGATTGGGAAAGCACCCAGGGAGAAAAGGCCTTTTCGTGTTCTGTGTTCTGCCTGAAATCGGTCAATTGGCACTTGCCAAAACAAGGTTTCCTAGCACAAACTACAAAGCCGCAACTCTCTCCTGGCAGAGTAAATCCTATGCAGTGTTGCCCTGACGAGATACTGCTGGTAGAGTGAGGCCCAGGGAAAACACATTGCCTAGAGAAATCCCAGCAAAGCCGTCTGTTTCCCCACATGAATGTATGTCAGTTTGAGGTCTTTGCCAAGAACGGAGCTCAGAGGCAACATCAGATTGTGTGTATCTCCGTGAGAGAAAGAACACTGTGACTTCACCCATTCCTCTGACAAAAGCAGTTAGAAGGAGAAAACCGTCCTTTGGTTTCGCTTTCCCGCAATGAGCTCGGCAAACTGCCCTTCGCGAAGGGCAGTTTTCCCCCGGAGAACTGCCTTGCGCTAGCCGTGTTCTGGCAGTGGAACGAGTAGGCAGTGTTAGCGTTAAGCTATTGTGAAGGCTCGCTTTGGCCCAGGGAAAACAAAGCGCCTGGGGAAATCTTAACAGACCCCGGGGGCTTTTCACGGTTCCAAGTGTGGAACTGCACACTCTTTTCCAAAGAAGAGAGCGCACAGGCAACAGCAGCCTGCACGTTTCTCAGTGAAAGGGAGAACTCCCTGACTTCATCCAGTCCTCTGAGCAAAGCAGGCAGAAGGAGAGAAACTTTCTTTCCTTCCTCTTTCCTGCAATGAATTCCTGATTTGCTCTTGCAAACGCTAGGCTTCTTCTGAAAAACTACCTCGCGGTGCACGTATCCTTCCAGAGGAGCAACGACATAGTTTTAGCTTGAAGAGATTGGGAAAGCACCCAGGGACAAAAGGCCTTTTCGTGTTCTGTGTTCTGCCTGAAATCGGTCAATTGGCACTTGCCAAAACAAGGTTTCCTAGCACAAACTACAAAGCCGCAACTCTCTCCTGGCAGAGTAAATCCTATGCAGTGTTGCCCTGACGAGATACTGCTGGTAGAGTGAGGCCCAGGGAAAACACATTGCCTAGAGAAATCCCAGCAAAGCCGTCTGTTTCCCCACATGAATGTATGTCAGTTTGAGGTCTTTGCCAAGAACGGAGCTCAGAGGCAACATCAGATTGTGTGTATCTCCGTGAGAGAAAGAACACTGTGACTTCACTCATTCCTCTGACAAAAGCAGTTAGAAGGAGAAAACCGTCCTTTGGTTTCGCTTTCCCGCAATGAGCTCGGCAATCTGCCCTTCGCGAAGGGCAGTTTTCCCCCGGAGAACTGCCTTGCGCTAGCCGTGTTCTGGCAGTGGAACGAGTAGGCAGTGTTAGCGTTAAGCTATTGTGAAGGCTCGCTTTGGCCCAGGGAAAACAAAGCGCCTGGGGAAATCTTAACAGACCCCAGGGGCTTTTCACGGTTCCAAGTGTGGAACTGCAGACTCTTTTCCAGAGAAGAGAGCGCACAGGCAACAGCAGCCTGCACGTTTCTCAGTGAAAGGGAGAACTCCCTGACTTCATCCAGTCCTCTGAGCAAAGCAGGCAGAAGGAGAGAAACTTTCTTTCCTTCCTCTTTCCTGCAATGAATTCCTGATTTGCTCTTGCAAACGCTAGGCTTCTTCTGAAAAACTACCTCGCGGTGCACGTATCCTTCCAGAGGAGCAACGACATAGTTTTAGCTTGAAGAGATTGGGAAAGCACCCAGGGAGAAAAGGCCTTTTCGTGTTCTGTGTTCTGCCTGAAATCGGTCAATTGGCACTTGCCAAAACAAGGTTTCCTAGCACAAACTACAAAGCCGCAACTCTCTCCTGGCAGAGTAAATCCTATGCAGTGTTGCCCTGACGAGATACTGCTGGTAGAGTGAGGCCCAGGGAAAACACATTGCCTAGAGAAATCCCAGCAAAGCCGTCTGTTTCCCCACATGAATGTATGTCAGTTTGAGGTCTTTGCCAAGAACGGAGCTCAGAGGCAACATCAGATTGTGTGTATCTCCGTGAGAGAAAGAACACTGTGACTTCACCCATTCCTCTGACAAAAGCAGTTAGAAGGAGAAAACCGTCCTTTGGTTTCGCTTTCCCGCAATGAGCTCGGCAAACTGCCCTTCGCGAAGGGCAGTTTTCCCCCGGAGAACTGCCTTGCGCTAGCCGTGTTCTGGCAGTGGAACGAGTAGGCAGTGTTAGCGTTAAGCTATTGTGAAGGCTCGCTTTGGCCCAGGGAAAACAAAGCGCCTGGGGAAATCTTAACAGACCCCGGGGGCTTTTCACGGTTCCAAGTGTGGAACTGCACACTCTTTTCCAAAGAAGAGAGCGCACAGGCAACAGCAGCCTGCACGTTTCTCAGTGAAAGGGAGAACTCCCTGACTTCATCCAGTCCTCTGAGGAAAGCAGGCAGAAGGAGAGAAACTTTCTTTCCTTCCTCTTTCCTGCAATGAATTCCTGATTTGCTCTTGCAAACGCTAGGCTTCTTCTGAAAAACTACCTCGCGGTGCACGTATCCTTCCAGAGGAGCAACGACATAGTTTTAGCTTGAAGAGATTGGGAAAGCACCCAGGGACAAAAGGCCTTTTCGTGTTCTGTGTTCTGCCTGAAATCGGTCAATTGGCACTTGCCAAAACAAGGTTTCCTAGCACAAACTACAAAGCCGCAACTCTCTCCTGGCAGAGTAAATCCTATGCAGTGTTGCCCTGACGAGATACTGCTGGTAGAGTGAGGCCCAGGGAAAACACATTGCCTAGAGAAATCCCAGCAAAGCCGTCTGTTTCCCCACATGAATGTATGTCAGTTTGAGGTCTTTGCCAAGAACGGAGCTCAGAGGCAACATCAGATTGTGTGTATCTCCGTGAGAGAAAGAACACTGTGACTTCACCCATTCCTCTGACAAAAGCAGTTAGAAGGAGAAAACCGTCCTTTGGTTTCGCTTTCCCGCAATGAGCTCGGCAAACTGCCCTTCGCGAAGGGCAGTTTTCCCCCGGAGAACTGCCTTGCGCTAGCCGTGTTCTGGCAGTGGAACGAGTAGGCAGTGTTAGCGTTAAGCTATTGTGAAGGCTCGCTTTGGCCCAGGGAAAACAAAGCGCCTGGGGAAATCTTAACAGACCCCGGGGGCTTTTCACGGTTCCAAGTGTGGAACTGCACACTCTTTTCCAAAGAAGAGAGCGCACAGGCAACAGCAGCCTGCACGTTTCTCAGTGAAAGGGAGAACTCCCTGACTTCATCCAGTCCTCTGAGCAAAGCAGGCAGAAGGAGAGAAACTTTCTTTCCTTCCTCTTTCCTGCAATGAATTCCTGATTTGCTCTTGCAAACGCTAGGCTTCTTCTGAAAAACTACCTCGCGGTGCACGTATCCTTCCAGAGGAGCAACGACATAGTTTTAGCTTGAAGAGATTGGGAAAGCACCCAGGGAGAAAAGGCCTTTTCGTGTTCTGTGTTCTGCCTGAAATCGGTCAATTGGCACTTGCCAAAACAAGGTTTCCTAGCACAAACTACAAAGCCGCAACTCTCTCCTGGCAGAGTAAATCCTATGCAGTGTTGCCCTGACGAGATACTGCTGGTAGAGTGAGGCCCAGGGAAAACACATTGCCTAGAGAAATCCCAGCAAAGCCGTCTGTTTCCCCACATGAATGTATGTCAGTTTGAGGTCTTTGCCAAGAACGGAGCTCAGAGGCAACATCAGATTGTGTGTATCTCCGTGAGAGAAAGAACACTGTGACTTCACCCATTCCTCTGACAAAAGCAGTTAGAAGGAGAAAACCGTCCTTTGGTTTCGCTTTCCCGCAATGAGCTCGGCAATCTGCCCTTCGCGAAGGGCAGTTTTCCCCCGGAGAACTGCCTTGCGCTAGCCGTGTTCTGGCAGTGGAACGAGTAGGCAGTGTTAGCGTTAAGCTATTGTGAAGGCTCGCTTTGGCCCAGGGAAAACAAAGCGCCTGGGGAAATCTTAACAGACCCCGGGGGCTTTTCACGGTTCCAAGTGTGGAACTGCAGACTCTTTTCCAGAGAAGAGAGCGCACAGGCAACAGCAGCCTGCACGTTTCTCAGTGAAAGGGAGAACTCCCTGACTTCATCCAGTCCTCTGAGCAAAGCAGGCAGAAGGAGAGAAACTTTCTTTCCTTCCTCTTTCCTGCAATGAATTCCTGATTTGCTCTTGCAAACGCTAGGCTTCTTCTGAAAAACTACCTCGCGGTGCACGTATCCTTCCAGAGGAGCAACGACATAGTTTTAGCTTGAAGAGATTGGGAAAGCACCCAGGGACAAAAGGCCTTTTCGTGTTCTGTGTTCTGCCTGAAATCGGTCAATTGGCACTTGCCAAAACAAGGTTTCCTAGCACAAACTACAAAGCCGCAACTCTCTCCTGGCAGAGTAAATCCTATGCAGTGTTGCCCTGACGAGATACTGCTGGTAGAGTGAGGCCCAGGGAAAACACATTGCCTAGAGAAATCCCAGCAAAGCCGTCTGTTTCCCCACATGAATGTATGTCAGTTTGAGGTCTTTGCCAAGAACGGAGCTCAGAGGCAACATCAGATTGTGTGTATCTCCGTGAGAGAAAGAACACTGTGACTTCACCCATTCCTCTGACAAAAGCAGTTAGAAGGAGAAAACCGTCCTTTGGTTTCGCTTTCCCGCAATGAGCTCGGCAAACTGCCCTTCGCGAAGGGCAGTTTTCCCCCGGAGAACTGCCTTGCGCTAGCCGTGTTCTGGCAGTGGAACGAGTAGGCAGTGTTAGCGTTAAGCTATTGTGAAGGCTCGCTTTGGCCCAGGGAAAACAAAGCGCCTGGGGAAATCTTAACAGACCCCGGGGGCTTTTCACGGTTCCAAGTGTGGAACTGCAGACTCTTTTCCAGAGAAGAGAGCGCACAGGCAACAGCAGCCTGCACGTTTCTCAGTGAAAGGGAGAACTCCCTGACTTCATCCAGTCCTCTGAGCAAAGCAGGCAGAAGGAGAGAAACTTTCTTTCCTTCCTCTTTCCTGCAATGAATTCCTGATTTGCTCTTGCAAACGCTAGGCTTCTTCTGAAAAACTACCTCGCGGTGCACGTATCCTTCCAGAGGAGCAACGACATAGTTTTAGCTTGAAGAGATTGGGAAAGCACCCAGGGAGAAAAGGCCTTTTCGTGTTCTGTGTTCTGCCTGAAATCGGTCAATTGGCACTTGCCAAAACAAGGTTTCCTAGCACAAACTACAAAGCCGCAACTCTCTCCTGGCAGAGTAAATCCTATGCAGTGTTGCCCTGACGAGATACTGCTGGTAGAGTGAGGCCCAGGGAAAACACATTGCCTAGAGAAATCCCAGCAAAGCCGTCTGTTTCCCCACATGAATGTATGTCAGTTTGAGGTCTTTGCCAAGAACGGAGCTCAGAGGCAACATCAGATTGTGTGTATCTCCGTGAGAGAAAGAACACTGTGACTTCACCCATTCCTCTGACAAAAGCAGTTAGAAGGAGAAAACCGTCCTTTGGTTTCGCTTTCCCGCAATGAGCTCGGCAAACTGCCCTTCGCGAAGGGCAGTTTTCCCCCGGAGAACTGCCTTGCGCTAGCCGTGTTCTGGCAGTGGAACGAGTAGGCAGTGTTAGCGTTAAGCTATTGTGAAGGCTCGCTTTGGCCCAGGGAAAACAAAGCGCCTGGGGAAATCTTAACAGACCCCGGGGGCTTTTCACGGTTCCAAGTGTGGAACTGCACACTCTTTTCCAAAGAAGAGAGCGCACAGGCAACAGCAGCCTGCACGTTTCTCAGTGAAAGGGAGAACTCCCTGACTTCATCCAGTCCTCTGAGCAAAGCAGGCAGAAGGAGAGAAACTTTCTTTCCTTCCTCTTTCCTGCAATGAATTCCTGATTTGCTCTTGCAAACGCTAGGCTTCTTCTGAAAAACTACCTCGCGGTGCACGTATCCTTCCAGAGGAGCAACGACATAGTTTTAGCTTGAAGAGATTGGGAAAGCACCCAGGGAGAAAAGGCCTTTTCGTGTTCTGTGTTCTGCCTGAAATCGGTCAATTGGCACTTGCCAAAACAAGGTTTCCTAGCACAAACTACAAAGCCGCAACTCTCTCCTGGCAGAGTAAATCCTATGCAGTGTTGCCCTGACGAGATACTGCTGGTAGAGTGAGGCCCAGGGAAAACACATTGCCTAGAGAAATCCCAGCAAAGCCGTCTGTTTCCCCACATGAATGTATGTCAGTTTGAGGTCTTTGCCAAGAACGGAGCTCAGAGGCAACATCAGATTGTGTGTATCTCCGTGAGAGAAAGAACACTGTGACTTCACCCATTCCTCTGACAAAAGCAGTTAGAAGGAGAAAACCGTCCTTTGGTTTCGCTTTCCCGCAATGAGCTCGGCAATCTGCCCTTCGCGAAGGGCAGTTTTCCCCCGGAGAACTGCCTTGCGCTAGCCGTGTTCTGGCAGTGGAACGAGTAGGCAGTGTTAGCGTTAAGCTATTGTGAAGGCTCGCTTTGGCCCAGGGAAAACAAAGCGCCTGGGGAAATCTTAACAGACCCCGGGGGCTTTTCACGGTTCCAAGTGTGGAACTGCAGACTCTTTTCCAGAGAAGAGAGCGCACAGGCAACAGCAGCCTGCACGTTTCTCAGTGAAAGGGAGAACTCCCTGACTTCATCCAGTCCTCTGAGCAAAGCAGGCAGAAGGAGAGAAACTTTCTTTCCTTCCTCTTTCCTGCAATGAATTCCTGATTTGCTCTTGCAAACGCTAGGCTTCTTCTGAAAAACTACCTCGCGGTGCACGTATCCTTCCAGAGGAGCAACGACATAGTTTTAGCTTGAAGAGATTGGGAAAGCACCCAGGGACAAAAGGCCTTTTCGTGTTCTGTGTTCTGCCTGAAATCGGTCAATTGGCACTTGCCAAAACAAGGTTTCCTAGCACAAACTACAAAGCCGCAACTCTCTCCTGGCAGAGTAAATCCTATGCAGTGTTGCCCTGACGAGATACTGCTGGTAGAGTGAGGCCCAGGGAAAACACATTGCCTAGAGAAATCCCAGCAAAGCCGTCTGTTTCCCCACATGAATGTATGTCAGTTTGAGGTCTTTGCCAAGAACGGAGCTCAGAGGCAACATCAGATTGTGTGTATCTCCGTGAGAGAAAGAACACTGTGACTTCACCCATTCCTCTGACAAAAGCAGTTAGAAGGAGAAAACCGTCCTTTGGTTTCGCTTTCCCGCAATGAGCTCGGCAAACTGCCCTTCGCGAAGGGCAGTTTTCCCCCGGAGAACTGCCTTGCGCTAGCCGTGTTCTGGCAGTGGAACGAGTAGGCAGTGTTAGCGTTAAGCTATTGTGAAGGCTCGCTTTGGCCCAGGGAAAACAAAGCGCCTGGGGAAATCTTAACAGACCCCGGGGGCTTTTCACGGTTCCAAGTGTGGAACTGCAGACTCTTTTCCAGAGAAGAGAGCGCACAGGCAACAGCAGCCTGCACGTTTCTCAGTGAAAGGGAGAACTCCCTGACTTCATCCAGTCCTCTGAGCAAAGCAGGCAGAAGGAGAGAAACTTTCTTTCCTTCCTCTTTCCTGCAATGAATTCCTGATTTGCTCTTGCAAACGCTAGGCTTCTTCTGAAAAACTACCTCGCGGTGCACGTATCCTTCCAGAGGAGCAACGACATAGTTTTAGCTTGAAGAGATTGGGAAAGCACCCAGGGACAAAAGGCCTTTTCGTGTTCTGTGTTCTGCCTGAAATCGGTCAATTGGCACTTGCCAAAACAAGGTTTCCTAGCACAAACTACAAAGCCGCAACTCTCTCCTGGCAGAGTAAATCCTATGCAGTGTTGCCCTGACGAGATACTGCTGGTAGAGTGAGGCCCAGGGAAAACACATTGCCTAGAGAAATCCCAGCAAAGCCGTCTGTTTCCCCACATGAATGTATGTCAGTTTGAGGTCTTTGCCAAGAACGGAGCTCAGAGGCAACATCAGATTGTGTGTATCTCCGTGAGAGAAAGAACACTGTGACTTCACTCATTCCTCTGACAAAAGCAGTTAGAAGGAGAAAACCGTCCTTTGGTTTCGCTTTCCCGCAATGAGCTCGGCAATCTGCCCTTCGCGAAGGGCAGTTTTCCCCCGGAGAACTGCCTTGCGCTAGCCGTGTTCTGGCAGTGGAACGAGTAGGCAGTGTTAGCGTTAAGCTATTGTGAAGGCTCGCTTTGGCCCAGGGAAAACAAAGCGCCTGGGGAAATCTTAACAGACCCCAGGGGCTTTTCACGGTTCCAAGTGTGGAACTGCAGACTCTTTTCCAGAGAAGAGAGCGCACAGGCAACAGCAGCCTGCACGTTTCTCAGTGAAAGGGAGAACTCCCTGACTTCATCCAGTCCTCTGAGCAAAGCAGGCAGAAGGAGAGAAACTTTCTTTCCTTCCTCTTTCCTGCAATGAATTCCTCATTTGCTCTTGCAAACGCTAGGCTTCTTCTGAAAAACTACCTCGCGGTGCACGTATCCTTCCAGAGGAGCAACGACATAGTTTTAGCTTGAAGAGATTGGGAAAGCACCCAGGGAGAAAAGGCCTTTTCGTGTTCTGTGTTCTGCCTGAAATCGGTCAATTGGCACTTGCCAAAACAAGGTTTCCTAGCACAAACTACAAAGCCGCAACTCTCTCCTGGCAGAGTAAATCCTATGCAGTGTTGCCCTGACGAGATACTGCTGGTAGAGTGAGGCCCAGGGAAAACACATTGCCTAGAGAAATCCCAGCAAAGCCGTCTGTTTCCCCACATGAATGTATGTCAGTTTGAGGTCTTTGCCAAGAACGGAGCTCAGAGGCAACATCAGATTGTGTGTATCTCCGTGAGAGAAAGAACACTGTGACTTCACCCATTCCTCTGACAAAAGCAGTTAGAAGGAGAAAACCGTCCTTTGGTTTCGCTTTCCCGCAATGAGCTCGGCAAACTGCCCTTCGCGAAGGGCAGTTTTCCCCCGGAGAACTGCCTTGCGCTAGCCGTGTTCTGGCAGTGGAACGAGTAGGCAGTGTTAGCGTTAAGCTATTGTGAAGGCTCGCTTTGGCCCAGGGAAAACAAAGCGCCTGGGGAAATCTTAACAGACCCCGGGGGCTTTTCACGGTTCCAAGTGTGGAACTGCACACTCTTTTCCAAAGAAGAGAGCGCACAGGCAACAGCAGCCTGCACGTTTCTCAGTGAAAGGGAGAACTCCCTGACTTCATCCAGTCCTCTGAGGAAAGCAGGCAGAAGGAGAGAAACTTTCTTTCCTTCCTCTTTCCTGCAATGAATTCCTGATTTGCTCTTGCAAACGCTAGGCTTCTTCTGAAAAACTACCTCGCGGTGCACGTATCCTTCCAGAGGAGCAACGACATAGTTTTAGCTTGAAGAGATTGGGAAAGCACCCAGGGACAAAAGGCCTTTTCGTGTTCTGTGTTCTGCCTGAAATCGGTCAATTGGCACTTGCCAAAACAAGGTTTCCTAGCACAAACTACAAAGCCGCAACTCTCTCCTGGCAGAGTAAATCCTATGCAGTGTTGCCCTGACGAGATACTGCTGGTAGAGTGAGGCCCAGGGAAAACACATTGCCTAGAGAAATCCCAGCAAAGCCGTCTGTTTCCCCACATGAATGTATGTCAGTTTGAGGTCTTTGCCAAGAACGGAGCTCAGAGGCAACATCAGATTGTGTGTATCTCCGTGAGAGAAAGAACACTGTGACTTCACCCATTCCTCTGACAAAAGCAGTTAGAAGGAGAAAACCGTCCTTTGGTTTCGCTTTCCCGCAATGAGCTCGGCAATCTGCCCTTCGCGAAGGGCAGTTTTCCCCCGGAGAACTGCCTTGCGCTAGCCGTGTTCTGGCAGTGGAACGAGTAGGCAGTGTTAGCGTTAAGCTATTGTGAAGGCTCGCTTTGGCCCAGGGAAAACAAAGCGCCTGGGGAAATCTTAACAGACCCCGGGGGCTTTTCACGGTTCCAAGTGTGGAACTGCAGACTCTTTTCCAGAGAAGAGAGCGCACAGGCAACAGCAGCCTGCACGTTTCTCAGTGAAAGGGAGAACTCCCTGACTTCATCCAGTCCTCTGAGCAAAGCAGGCAGAAGGAGAGAAACTTTCTTTCCTTCCTCTTTCCTGCAATGAATTCCTGATTTGCTCTTGCAAACGCTAGGCTTCTTCTGAAAAACTACCTCGCGGTGCACGTATCCTTCCAGAGGAGCAACGACATAGTTTTAGCTTGAAGAGATTGGGAAAGCACCCAGGGACAAAAGGCCTTTTCGTGTTCTGTGTTCTGCCTGAAATCGGTCAATTGGCACTTGCCAAAACAAGGTTTCCTAGCACAAACTACAAAGCCGCAACTCTCTCCTGGCAGAGTAAATCCTATGCAGTGTTGCCCTGACGAGATACTGCTGGTAGAGTGAGGCCCAGGGAAAACACATTGCCTAGAGAAATCCCAGCAAAGCCGTCTGTTTCCCCACATGAATGTATGTCAGTTTGAGGTCTTTGCCAAGAACGGAGCTCAGAGGCAACATCAGATTGTGTGTATCTCCGTGAGAGAAAGAACACTGTGACTTCACCCATTCCTCTGACAAAAGCAGTTAGAAGGAGAAAACCGTCCTTTGGTTTCGCTTTCCCGCAATGAGCTCGGCAATCTGCCCTTCGCGAAGGGCAGTTTTCCCCCGGAGAACTGCCTTGCGCTAGCCGTGTTCTGGCAGTGGAACGAGTAGGCAGTGTTAGCGTTAAGCTATTGTGAAGGCTCGCTTTGGCCCAGGGAAAACAAAGCGCCTGGGGAAATCTTAACAGACCCCGGGGGCTTTTCACGGTTCCAAGTGTGGAACTGCAGACTCTTTTCCAGAGAAGAGAGCGCACAGGCAACAGCAGCCTGCACGTTTCTCAGTGAAAGGGAGAACTCCCTGACTTCATCCAGTCCTCTGAGCAAAGCAGGCAGAAGGAGAGAAACTTTCTTTCCTTCCTCTTTCCTGCAATGAATTCCTGATTTGCTCTTGCAAACGCTAGGCTTCTTCTGAAAAACTACCTCGCGGTGCACGTATCCTTCCAGAGGAGCAACGACATAGTTTTAGCTTGAAGAGATTGGGAAAGCACCCAGGGACAAAAGGCCTTTTCGTGTTCTGTGTTCTGCCTGAAATCGGTCAATTGGCACTTGCCAAAACAAGGTTTCCTAGCACAAACTACAAAGCCGCAACTCTCTCCTGGCAGAGTAAATCCTATGCAGTGTTGCCCTGACGAGATACTGCTGGTAGAGTGAGGCCCAGGGAAAACACATTGCCTAGAGAAATCCCAGCAAAGCCGTCTGTTTCCCCACATGAATGTATGTCAGTTTGAGGTCTTTGCCAAGAACGGAGCTCAGAGGCAACATCAGATTGTGTGTATCTCCGTGAGAGAAAGAACACTGTGACTTCACCCATTCCTCTGACAAAAGCAGTTAGAAGGAGAAAACCGTCCTTTGGTTTCGCTTTCCCGCAATGAGCTCGGCAAACTGCCCTTCGCGAAGGGCAGTTTTCCCCCGGAGAACTGCCTTGCGCTAGCCGTGTTCTGGCAGTGGAACGAGTAGGCAGTGTTAGCGTTAAGCTATTGTGAAGGCTCGCTTTGGCCCAGGGAAAACAAAGCGCCTGGGGAAATCTTAACAGACCCCGGGGGCTTTTCACGGTTCCAAGTGTGGAACTGCAGACTCTTTTCCAGAGAAGAGAGCGCACAGGCAACAGCAGCCTGCACGTTTCTCAGTGAAAGGGAGAACTCCCTGACTTCATCCAGTCCTCTGAGCAAAGCAGGCAGAAGGAGAGAAACTTTCTTTCCTTCCTCTTTCCTGCAATGAATTCCTGATTTGCTCTTGCAAACGCTAGGCTTCTTCTGAAAAACTACCTCGCGGTGCACGTATCCTTCCAGAGGAGCAACGACATAGTTTTAGCTTGAAGAGATTGGGAAAGCACCCAGGGAGAAAAGGCCTTTTCGTGTTCTGTGTTCTGCCTGAAATCGGTCAATTGGCACTTGCCAAAACAAGGTTTCCTAGCACAAACTACAAAGCCGCAACTCTCTCCTGGCAGAGTAAATCCTATGCAGTGTTGCCCTGACGAGATACTGCTGGTAGAGTGAGGCCCAGGGAAAACACATTGCCTAGAGAAATCCCAGCAAAGCCGTCTGTTTCCCCACATGAATGTATGTCAGTTTGAGGTCTTTGCCAAGAACGGAGCTCAGAGGCAACATCAGATTGTGTGTATCTCCGTGAGAGAAAGAACACTGTGACTTCACCCATTCCTCTGACAAAAGCAGTTAGAAGGAGAAAACCGTCCTTTGGTTTCGCTTTCCCGCAATGAGCTCGGCAAACTGCCCTTCGCGAAGGGCAGTTTTCCCCCGGAGAACTGCCTTGCGCTAGCCGTGTTCTGGCAGTGGAACGAGTAGGCAGTGTTAGCGTTAAGCTATTGTGAAGGCTCGCTTTGGCCCAGGGAAAACAAAGCGCCTGGGGAAATCTTAACAGACCCCGGGGGCTTTTCACGGTTCCAAGTGTGGAACTGCACACTCTTTTCCAAAGAAGAGAGCGCACAGGCAACAGCAGCCTGCACGTTTCTCAGTGAAAGGGAGAACTCCCTGACTTCATCCAGTCCTCTGAGCAAAGCAGGCAGAAGGAGAGAAACTTTCTTTCCTTCCTCTTTCCTGCAATGAATTCCTGATTTGCTCTTGCAAACGCTAGGCTTCTTCTGAAAAACTACCTCGCGGTGCACGTATCCTTCCAGAGGAGCAACGACATAGTTTTAGCTTGAAGAGATTGGGAAAGCACCCAGGGAGAAAAGGCCTTTTCGTGTTCTGTGTTCTGCCTGAAATCGGTCAATTGGCACTTGCCAAAACAAGGTTTCCTAGCACAAACTACAAAGCCGCAACTCTCTCCTGGCAGAGTAAATCCTATGCAGTGTTGCCCTGACGAGATACTGCTGGTAGAGTGAGGCCCAGGGAAAACACATTGCCTAGAGAAATCCCAGCAAAGCCGTCTGTTTCCCCACATGAATGTATGTCAGTTTGAGGTCTTTGCCAAGAACGGAGCTCAGAGGCAACATCAGATTGTGTGTATCTCCGTGAGAGAAAGAACACTGTGACTTCACCCATTCCTCTGACAAAAGCAGTTAGAAGGAGAAAACCGTCCTTTGGTTTCGCTTTCCCGCAATGAGCTCGGCAATCTGCCCTTCGCGAAGGGCAGTTTTCCCCCGGAGAACTGCCTTGCGCTAGCCGTGTTCTGGCAGTGGAACGAGTAGGCAGTGTTAGCGTTAAGCTATTGTGAAGGCTCGCTTTGGCCCAGGGAAAACAAAGCGCCTGGGGAAATCTTAACAGACCCCGGGGGCTTTTCACGGTTCCAAGTGTGGAACTGCAGACTCTTTTCCAGAGAAGAGAGCGCACAGGCAACAGCAGCCTGCACGTTTCTCAGTGAAAGGGAGAACTCCCTGACTTCATCCAGTCCTCTGAGCAAAGCAGGCAGAAGGAGAGAAACTTTCTTTCCTTCCTCTTTCCTGCAATGAATTCCTGATTTGCTCTTGCAAACGCTAGGCTTCTTCTGAAAAACTACCTCGCGGTGCACGTATCCTTCCAGAGGAGCAACGACATAGTTTTAGCTTGAAGAGATTGGGAAAGCACCCAGGGACAAAAGGCCTTTTCGTGTTCTGTGTTCTGCCTGAAATCGGTCAATTGGCACTTGCCAAAACAAGGTTTCCTAGCACAAACTACAAAGCCGCAACTCTCTCCTGGCAGAGTAAATCCTATGCAGTGTTGCCCTGACGAGATACTGCTGGTAGAGTGAGGCCCAGGGAAAACACATTGCCTAGAGAAATCCCAGCAAAGCCGTCTGTTTCCCCACATGAATGTATGTCAGTTTGAGGTCTTTGCCAAGAACGGAGCTCAGAGGCAACATCAGATTGTGTGTATCTCCGTGAGAGAAAGAACACTGTGACTTCACCCATTCCTCTGACAAAAGCAGTTAGAAGGAGAAAACCGTCCTTTGGTTTCGCTTTCCCGCAATGAGCTCGGCAAACTGCCCTTCGCGAAGGGCAGTTTTCCCCCGGAGAACTGCCTTGCGCTAGCCGTGTTCTGGCAGTGGAACGAGTAGGCAGTGTTAGCGTTAAGCTATTGTGAAGGCTCGCTTTGGCCCAGGGAAAACAAAGCGCCTGGGGAAATCTTAACAGACCCCGGGGGCTTTTCACGGTTCCAAGTGTGGAACTGCAGACTCTTTTCCAGAGAAGAGAGCGCACAGGCAACAGCAGCCTGCACGTTTCTCAGTGAAAGGGAGAACTCCCTGACTTCATCCAGTCCTCTGAGCAAAGCAGGCAGAAGGAGAGAAACTTTCTTTCCTTCCTCTTTCCTGCAATGAATTCCTGATTTGCTCTTGCAAACGCTAGGCTTCTTCTGAAAAACTACCTCGCGGTGCACGTATCCTTCCAGAGGAGCAACGACATAGTTTTAGCTTGAAGAGATTGGGAAAGCACCCAGGGACAAAAGGCCTTTTCGTGTTCTGTGTTCTGCCTGAAATCGGTCAATTGGCACTTGCCAAAACAAGGTTTCCTAGCACAAACTACAAAGCCGCAACTCTCTCCTGGCAGAGTAAATCCTATGCAGTGTTGCCCTGACGAGATACTGCTGGTAGAGTGAGGCCCAGGGAAAACACATTGCCTAGAGAAATCCCAGCAAAGCCGTCTGTTTCCCCACATGAATGTATGTCAGTTTGAGGTCTTTGCCAAGAACGGAGCTCAGAGGCAACATCAGATTGTGTGTATCTCCGTGAGAGAAAGAACACTGTGACTTCACTCATTCCTCTGACAAAAGCAGTTAGAAGGAGAAAACCGTCCTTTGGTTTCGCTTTCCCGCAATGAGCTCGGCAATCTGCCCTTCGCGAAGGGCAGTTTTCCCCCGGAGAACTGCCTTGCGCTAGCCGTGTTCTGGCAGTGGAACGAGTAGGCAGTGTTAGCGTTAAGCTATTGTGAAGGCTCGCTTTGGCCCAGGGAAAACAAAGCGCCTGGGGAAATCTTAACAGACCCCAGGGGCTTTTCACGGTTCCAAGTGTGGAACTGCAGACTCTTTTCCAGAGAAGAGAGCGCACAGGCAACAGCAGCCTGCACGTTTCTCAGTGAAAGGGAGAACTCCCTGACTTCATCCAGTCCTCTGAGCAAAGCAGGCAGAAGGAGAGAAACTTTCTTTCCTTCCTCTTTCCTGCAATGAATTCCTCATTTGCTCTTACAAACGCTAGGCTTCTTCTGAAAAACTACCTCGCGGTGCACGTATCCTTCCAGAGGAGCAACGACATAGTTTTAGCTTGAAGAGATTGGGAAAGCACCCAGGGAGAAAAGGCCTTTTCGTGTTCTGTGTTCTGCCTGAAATCGGTCAATTGGCACTTGCCAAAACAAGGTTTCCTAGCACAAACTACAAAGCCGCAACTCTCTCCTGGCAGAGTAAATCCTATGCAGTGTTGCCCTGACGAGATACTGCTGGTAGAGTGAGGCCCAGGGAAAACACATTGCCTAGAGAAATCCCAGCAAAGCCGTCTGTTTCCCCACATGAATGTATGTCAGTTTGAGGTCTTTGCCAAGAACGGAGCTCAGAGGCAACATCAGATTGTGTGTATCTCCGTGAGAGAAAGAACACTGTGACTTCACCCATTCCTCTGACAAAAGCAGTTAGAAGGAGAAAACCGTCCTTTGGTTTCGCTTTCCCGCAATGAGCTCGGCAAACTGCCCTTCGCGAAGGGCAGTTTTCCCCCGGAGAACTGCCTTGCGCTAGCCGTGTTCTGGCAGTGGAACGAGTAGGCAGTGTTAGCGTTAAGCTATTGTGAAGGCTCGCTTTGGCCCAGGGAAAACAAAGCGCCTGGGGAAATCTTAACAGACCCCGGGGGCTTTTCACGGTTCCAAGTGTGGAACTGCACACTCTTTTCCAAAGAAGAGAGCGCACAGGCAACAGCAGCCTGCACGTTTCTCAGTGAAAGGGAGAACTCCCTGACTTCATCCAGTCCTCTGAGGAAAGCAGGCAGAAGGAGAGAAACTTTCTTTCCTTCCTCTTTCCTGCAATGAATTCCTGATTTGCTCTTGCAAACGCTAGGCTTCTTCTGAAAAACTACCTCGCGGTGCACGTATCCTTCCAGAGGAGCAACGACATAGTTTTAGCTTGAAGAGATTGGGAAAGCACCCAGGGAGAAAAGGCCTTTTCGTGTTCTGTGTTCTGCCTGAAATCGGTCAATTGGCACTTGCCAAAACAAGGTTTCCTAGCACAAACTACAAAGCCGCAACTCTCTCCTGGCAGAGTAAATCCTATGCAGTGTTGCCCTGACGAGATACTGCTGGTAGAGTGAGGCCCAGGGAAAACACATTGCCTAGAGAAATCCCAGCAAAGCCGTCTGTTTCCCCACATGAATGTATGTCAGTTTGAGGTCTTTGCCAAGAACGGAGCTCAGAGGCAACATCAGATTGTGTGTATCTCCGTGAGAGAAAGAACACTGTGACTTCACCCATTCCTCTGACAAAAGCAGTTAGAAGGAGAAAACCGTCCTTTGGTTTCGCTTTCCCGCAATGAGCTCGGCAAACTGCCCTTCGCGAAGGGCAGTTTTCCCCCGGAGAACTGCCTTGCGCTAGCCGTGTTCTGGCAGTGGAACGAGTAGGCAGTGTTAGCGTTAAGCTATTGTGAAGGCTCGCTTTGGCCCAGGGAAAACAAAGCGCCTGGGGAAATCTTAACAGACCCCGGGGGCTTTTCACGGTTCCAAGTGTGGAACTGCACACTCTTTTCCAAAGAAGAGAGCGCACAGGCAACAGCAGCCTGCACGTTTCTCAGTGAAAGGGAGAACTCCCTGACTTCATCCAGTCCTCTGAGGAAAGCAGGCAGAAGGAGAGAAACTTTCTTTCCTTCCTCTTTCCTGCAATGAATTCCTGATTTGCTCTTGCAAACGCTAGGCTTCTTCTGAAAAACTACCTCGCGGTGCACGTATCCTTCCAGAGGAGCAACGACATAGTTTTAGCTTGAAGAGATTGGGAAAGCACCCAGGGACAAAAGGCCTTTTCGTGTTCTGTGTTCTGCCTGAAATCGGTCAATTGGCACTTGCCAAAACAAGGTTTCCTAGCACAAACTACAAAGCCGCAACTCTCTCCTGGCAGAGTAAATCCTATGCAGTGTTGCCCTGACGAGATACTGCTGGTAGAGTGAGGCCCAGGGAAAACACATTGCCTAGAGAAATCCCAGCAAAGCCGTCTGTTTCCCCACATGAATGTATGTCAGTTTGAGGTCTTTGCCAAGAACGGAGCTCAGAGGCAACATCAGATTGTGTGTATCTCCGTGAGAGAAAGAACACTGTGACTTCACCCATTCCTCTGACAAAAGCAGTTAGAAGGAGAAAACCGTCCTTTGGTTTCGCTTTCCCGCAATGAGCTCGGCAATCTGCCCTTCGCGAAGGGCAGTTTTCCCCCGGAGAACTGCCTTGCGCTAGCCGTGTTCTGGCAGTGGAACGAGTAGGCAGTGTTAGCGTTAAGCTATTGTGAAGGCTCGCTTTGGCCCAGGGAAAACAAAGCGCCTGGGGAAATCTTAACAGACCCCGGGGGCTTTTCACGGTTCCAAGTGTGGAACTGCAGACTCTTTTCCAGAGAAGAGAGCGCACAGGCAACAGCAGCCTGCACGTTTCTCAGTGAAAGGGAGAACTCCCTGACTTCATCCAGTCCTCTGAGCAAAGCAGGCAGAAGGAGAGAAACTTTCTTTCCTTCCTCTTTCCTGCAATGAATTCCTGATTTGCTCTTGCAAACGCTAGGCTTCTTCTGAAAAACTACCTCGCGGTGCACGTATCCTTCCAGAGGAGCAACGACATAGTTTTAGCTTGAAGAGATTGGGAAAGCACCCAGGGACAAAAGGCCTTTTCGTGTTCTGTGTTCTGCCTGAAATCGGTCAATTGGCACTTGCCAAAACAAGGTTTCCTAGCACAAACTACAAAGCCGCAACTCTCTCCTGGCAGAGTAAATCCTATGCAGTGTTGCCCTGACGAGATACTGCTGGTAGAGTGAGGCCCAGGGAAAACACATTGCCTAGAGAAATCCCAGCAAAGCCGTCTGTTTCCCCACATGAATGTATGTCAGTTTGAGGTCTTTGCCAAGAACGGAGCTCAGAGGCAACATCAGATTGTGTGTATCTCCGTGAGAGAAAGAACACTGTGACTTCACCCATTCCTCTGACAAAAGCAGTTAGAAGGAGAAAACCGTCCTTTGGTTTCGCTTTCCCGCAATGAGCTCGGCAAACTGCCCTTCGCGAAGGGCAGTTTTCCCCCGGAGAACTGCCTTGCGCTAGCCGTGTTCTGGCAGTGGAACGAGTAGGCAGTGTTAGCGTTAAGCTATTGTGAAGGCTCGCTTTGGCCCAGGGAAAACAAAGCGCCTGGGGAAATCTTAACAGACCCCGGGGGCTTTTCACGGTTCCAAGTGTGGAACTGCAGACTCTTTTCCAGAGAAGAGAGCGCACAGGCAACAGCAGCCTGCACGTTTCTCAGTGAAAGGGAGAACTCCCTGACTTCATCCAGTCCTCTGAGCAAAGCAGGCAGAAGGAGAGAAACTTTCTTTCCTTCCTCTTTCCTGCAATGAATTCCTGATTTGCTCTTGCAAACGCTAGGCTTCTTCTGAAAAACTACCTCGCGGTGCACGTATCCTTCCAGAGGAGCAACGACATAGTTTTAGCTTGAAGAGATTGGGAAAGCACCCAGGGACAAAAGGCCTTTTCGTGTTCTGTGTTCTGCCTGAAATCGGTCAATTGGCACTTTCCAAAACAAGGTTTCCTAGCACAAACTACAAAGCCGCAACTCTCTCCTGGCAGAGTAAATCCTATGCAGTGTTGCCCTGACGAGATACTGCTGGTAGAGTGAGGCCCAGGGAAAACACATTGCCTAGAGAAATCCCAGCAAAGCCGTCTGTTTCCCCACATGAATGTATGTCAGTTTGAGGTCTTTGCCAAGAACGGAGCTCAGAGGCAACATCAGATTGTGTGTATCTCCGTGAGAGAAAGAACACTGTGACTTCACCCATTCCTCTGACAAAAGCAGTTAGAAGGAGAAAACCGTCCTTTGGTTTCGCTTTCCCGCAATGAGCTCGGCAAACTGCCCTTCGCGAAGGGCAGTTTTCCCCCGGAGAACTGCCTTGCGCTAGCCGTGTTCTGGCAGTGGAACGAGTAGGCAGTGTTAGCGTTAAGCTATTGTGAAGGCTCGCTTTGGCCCAGGGAAAACAAAGCGCCTGGGGAAATCTTAACAGACCCCGGGGGCTTTTCACGGTTCCAAGTGTGGAACTGCACACTCTTTTCCAGAGAAGAGAGCGCACAGGCAACAGCAGCCTGCACGTTTCTCAGTGAAAGGGAGAACTCCCTGACTTCATCCAGTCCTCTGAGCAAAGCAGGCAGAAGGAGAGAAACTTTCTTTCCGTCCTCTTTCCTGCAATGAATTCCTGATTTGCTCTTGCAAACGCTAGGCTTCTTCTGAAAAACTACCTCGCGGTGCACGTATCCTTCCAGAGGAGCAACGACATAGTTTTAGCTTGAAGAGATTGGGAAAGCACCCAGGGACAAAAGGCCTTTTCGTGTTCTGTGTTCTGCCTGAAATCGGTCAATTGGCACTTCCCAAAACAAGGTTTCCTAGCACAAACTACAAAGCCGCAACTCTCTCCTGGCAGAGTAAATCCTATGCAGTGTGGCCCTGACGAGATACTGCTGGTAGAGTGAGGCCCAGGGAAAACACATTGCCTAGAGAAATCCCAGCAAAGCCGTCTGTTTCCCCACATGAATGTATGTCAGTTTGAGGTCTTTGCCAAGAACGGAGCTCAGAGGCAACATCAGATTGTGTGTATCTCCGTGAGAGAAAGAACACTGTGACTTCACCCATTCCTCTGACAAAAGCAGTTAGAAGGAGAAAACCGTCCTTTGGTTTCGCTTTCCCGCAATGAGCTCGGCAAACTGCCCTTCGCGAAGGGCAGTTTTCCCCCGGAGAACTGCCTTGCGCTAGCCGTGTTCTGGCAGTGGAACGAGTAGGCAGTGTTAGCGTTAAGCTATTGTGAAGGCTCGCTTTGGCCCAGGGAAAACAAAGCGCCTGGGGAAATCTTAACAGACCCCGGGGGCTTTTCACGGTTCCAAGTGTGGAACTGCACACTCTTTTCCAGAGAAGAGAGCGCACAGGCAACAGCAGCCTGCACGTTTCTCAGTGAAAGGGAGAACTCCCTGACTTCATCCAGTCCTCTGAGCAAAGCAGGCAGAAGGAGAGAAACTTTCTTTCCTTCCTCTTTCCTGCAATGAATTCCTCATTTGCTCTTGCAAACGCTAGGCTTCTTCTGAAAAACTACCTCGCGGTGCACGTATCCTTCCAGAGGAGCAACGACATAGTTTTAGCTTGAAGAGATTGGGAAAGCACCCAGGGACAAAAGGCCTTTTCGTGTTCTGTGTTCGGCCTGAAATCGGTCAATTGGCACTTGCCAAAACAAGGTTTCCTAGCACAAACTACAAAGCCGCAACTCTCTCCTGGCAGAGTAAATCCTATGCAGTGTGGCCCTGACGAGATACTGCTGGTAGAGTGAGGCCCAGGGAAAACACATTGCCTAGAGAAATCCCAGCAAAGCCGTCTGTTTCCCCACATGAATGTATGTCAGTTTGAGGTCTTTGCCAAGAACGGAGCTCAGAGGCAACATCAGATTGTGTGTATCTCCGTGAGAGAAAGAACACTGTGACTTCACCCATTCCTCTGACAAAAGCAGTTAGAAGGAGAAAACCGTCCTTTGGTTTCGCTTTCCCGCAATGAGCTCGGCAAACTGCCCTTCGCGAAGGGCAGTTTTCCCCCGGAGAACTGCCTTGCGCTAGCCGTGTTCTGGCAGTGGAACGAGTAGGCAGTGTTAGCGTTAAGCTATTGTGAAGGCTCGCTTTGGCCCAGGGAAAACAAAGCGCCTGGGGAAATCTTAACAGACCCCGGGGGCTTTTCACGGTTCCAAGTGTGGAACTGCAGACTCTTTTCCAGAGAAGAGAGCGCACAGGCAACAGCAGCCTGCACGTTTCTCAGTGAAAGGGAGAACTCCCTGACTTCATCCAGTCCTCTGAGCAAAGCAGGCAGAAGGAGAGAAACTTTCTTTCCTTCCTCTTTCCTGCAATGAATTCCTGATTTGCTCTTGCAAACGCTAGGCTTCTTCTGAAAAACTACCTCGCGGTGCACGTATCCTTCCAGAGGAGCAACGACATAGTTTTAGCTTGAAGAGATTGGGAAAGCACCCAGGGACAAAAGGCCTTTTCGTGTTCTGTGTTCTGCCTGAAATCGGTCAATTGGCACTTTCCAAAACAAGGTTTCCTAGCACAAACTACAAAGCCGCAACTCTCTCCTGGCAGAGTAAATCCTATGCAGTGTTGCCCTGACGAGATACTGCTGGTAGAGTGAGGCCCAGGGAAAACACATTGCCTAGAGAAATCCCAGCAAAGCCGTCTGTTTCCCCACATGAATGTATGTCAGTTTGAGGTCTTTGCCAAGAACGGAGCTCAGAGGCAACATCAGATTGTGTGTATCTCCGTGAGAGAAAGAACACTGTGACTTCACCCATTCCTCTGACAAAAGCAGTTAGAAGGAGAAAACCGTCCTTTGGTTTCGCTTTCCCGCAATGAGCTCGGCAAACTGCCCTTCGCGAAGGGCAGTTTTCCCCCGGAGAACTGCCTTGCGCTAGCCGTGTTCTGGCAGTGGAACGAGTAGGCAGTGTTAGCGTTAAGCTATTGTGAAGGCTCGCTTTGGCCCAGGGAAAACAAAGCGCCTGGGGAAATCTTAACAGACCCCGGGGGCTTTTCACGGTTCCAAGTGTGGAACTGCACACTCTTTTCCAAAGAAGAGAGCGCACAGGCAACAGCAGCCTGCACGTTTCTCAGTGAAAGGGAGAACTCCCTGACTTCATCCAGTCCTCTGAGCAAAGCAGGCAGAAGGAGAGAAACTTTCTTTCCTTCCTCTTTCCTGCAATGAATTCCTCATTTGCTCTTGCAAACGCTAGGCTTCTTCTGAAAAACTACCTCGCGGTGCACGTATCCTTCCAGAGGAGCAACGACATAGTTTTAGCTTGAAGAGATTGGGAAAGCACCCAGGGACAAAAGGCCTTTTCGTGTTCTGTGTTCTGCCTGAAATCGGTCAATTGGCACTTGCCAAAACAAGGTTTCCTAGCACAAACTACAAAGCCGCAACTCTCTCCTGGCAGAGTAAATCCTATGCAGTGTTGCCCTGACGAGATACTGCTGGTAGAGTGAGGCCCAGGGAAAACACATTGCCTAGAGAAATCCCAGCAAAGCCGTCTGTTTCCCCACATGAATGTATGTCAGTTTGAGGTCTTTGCCAAGAACGGAGCTCAGAGGCAACATCAGATTGTGTGTATCTCCGTGAGAGAAAGAACACTGTGACTTCACCCATTCCTCTGACAAAAGCAGTTAGAAGGAGAAAACCGTCCTTTGGTTTCGCTTTCCCGCAATGAGCTCGGCAAACTGCCCTTCGCGAAGGGCAGTTTTCCCCCGGAGAACTGCCTTGCGCTAGCCGTGTTCTGGCAGTGGAACGAGTAGGCAGTGTTAGCGTTAAGCTATTGTGAAGGCTCGCTTTGGCCCAGGGAAAACAAAGCGCCTGGGGAAATCTTAACAGACCCCGGGGGCTTTTCACGGTTCCAAGTGTGGAACTGCAGACTCTTTTCCAGAGAAGAGAGCGCACAGGCAACAGCAGCCTGCACGTTTCTCAGTGAAAGGGAGAACTCCCTGACTTCATCCAGTCCTCTGAGCAAAGCAGGCAGAAGGAGAGAAACTTTCTTTCCTTCCTCTTTCCTGCAATGAATTCCTGATTTGCTCTTGCAAACGCTAGGCTTCTTCTGAAAAACTACCTCGCGGTGCACGTATCCTTCCAGAGGAGCAACGACATAGTTTTAGCTTGAAGAGATTGGGAAAGCACCCAGGGACAAAAGGCCTTTTCGTGTTCTGTGTTCGGCCTGAAATCGGTCAATTGGCACTTGCCAAAACAAGGTTTCCTAGCACAAACTACAAAGCCGCAACTCTCTCCTGGCAGAGTAAATCCTATGCAGTGTGGCCCTGACGAGATACTGCTGGTAGAGTGAGGCCCAGGGAAAACACATTGCCTAGAGAAATCCCAGCAAAGCCGTCTGTTTCCCCACATGAATGTATGTCAGTTTGAGGTCTTTGCCAAGAACGGAGCTCAGAGGCAACATCAGATTGTGTGTATCTCCGTGAGAGAAAGAACACTGTGACTTCACCCATTCCTCTGACAAAAGCAGTTAGAAGGAGAAAACCGTCCTTTGGTTTCGCTTTCCCGCAATGAGCTCGGCAAACTGCCCTTCGCGAAGGGCAGTTTTCCCCCGGAGAACTGCCTTGCGCTAGCCGTGTTCTGGCAGTGGAACGAGTAGGCAGTGTTAGCGTTAAGCTATTGTGAAGGCTCGCTTTGGCCCAGGGAAAACAAAGCGCCTGGGGAAATCTTAACAGACCCCGGGGGCTTTTCACGGTTCCAAGTGTGGAACTGCAGACTCTTTTCCAGAGAAGAGAGTGCACAGGCAACAGCAGCCTGCACGTTTCTCAGTGAAAGGGAGAACTCCCTGACTTCATCCAGTCCTCTGAGCAAAGCAGGCAGAAGGAGAGAAACTTTCTTTCCTTCCTCTTTCCTGCAATGAATTCCTGATTTGCTCTTGCAAACGCTAGGCTTCTTCTGAAAAACTACCTCGCGGTGCACGTATCCTTCCAGAGGAGCAACGACATAGTTTTAGCTTGAAGAGATTGGGAAAGCACCCAGGGACAAAAGGCCTTTTCGTGTTCTGTGTTCTGCCTGAAATCGGTCAATTGGCACTTGCCAAAACAAGGTTTCCTAGCACAAACTACAAAGCCGCAACTCTCTCCTGGCAGAGTAAATCCTATGCAGTGTTGCCCTGACGAGATACTGCTGGTAGAGTGAGGCCCAGGGAAAACACATTGCCTAGAGAAATCCCAGCAAAGCCGTCTGTTTCCCCACATGAATGTATGTCAGTTTGAGGTCTTTGCCAAGAACGGAGCTCAGAGGCAACATCAGATTGTGTGTATCTCCGTGAGAGAAAGAACACTGTGACTTCACCCATTCCTCTGACAAAAGCAGTTAGAAGGAGAAAACCGTCCTTTGGTTTCGCTTTCCCGCAATGAGCTCGGCAAACTGCCCTTCGCGAAGGGCAGTTTTCCCCCGGAGAACTGCCTTGCGCTAGCCGTGTTCTGGCAGTGGAACGAGTAGGCAGTGTTAGCGTTAAGCTATTGTGAAGGCTCGCTTTGGCCCAGGGAAAACAAAGCGCCTGGGGAAATCTTAACAGACCCCGGGGGCTTTTCACGGTTCCAAGTGTGGAACTGCAGACTCTTTTCCAGAGAAGAGAGTGCACAGGCAACAGCAGCCTGCACGTTTCTCAGTGAAAGGGAGAACTCCCTGACTTCATCCAGTCCTCTGAGCAAAGCAGGCAGAAGGAGAGAAACTTTCTTTCCTTCCTCTTTCCTGCAATGAATTCCTGATTTGCTCTTGCAAACGCTAGGCTTCTTCCGAAAAACTACCTCGCGGTGCACGTATCCTTCCAGAGGAGCAACGACATAGTTTTAGCTTGAAGAGATTGGGAAAGCACCCAGGGACAAAAGGCCTTTTCGTGTTCTGTGTTCTGCCTGAAATCGGTCAATTGGCACTTGCCAAAACAAGGTTTCCTAGCACAAACTACAAAGCCGCAACTCTCTCCTGGCAGAGTAAATCCTATGCAGTGTTGCCCTGACGAGATACTGCTGGTAGAGTGAGGCCCAGGGAAAACACATTGCCTAGAGAAATCCCAGCAAAGCCGTCTGTTTCCCCACATGAATGTATGTCAGTTTGAGGTCTTTGCCAAGAACGGAGCTCAGAGGCAACATCAGATTGTGTGTATCTCCGTGAGAGAAAGAACACTGTGACTTCACCCATTCCTCTGACAAAAGCAGTTAGAAGGAGAAAACCGTCCTTTGGTTTCGCTTTCCCGCAATGAGCTCGGCAAACTGCCCTTCGCGAAGGGCAGTTTTCCCCCGGAGAACTGCCTTGCGCTAGCCGTGTTCTGGCAGTGGAACGAGTAGGCAGTGTTAGCGTTAAGCTATTGTGAAGGCTCGCTTTGGCCCAGGGAAAACAAAGCGCCTGGGGAAATCTTAACAGACCCCGGGGGCTTTTCACGGTTCCAAGTGTGGAACTGCAGACTCTTTTCCAGAGAAGAGAGTGCACAGGCAACAGCAGCCTGCACGTTTCTCAGTGAAAGGGAGAACTCCCTGACTTCATCCAGTCCTCTGAGCAAAGCAGGCAGAAGGAGAGAAACTTTCTTTCCTTCCTCTTTCCTGCAATGAATTCCTGATTTGCTCTTGCAAACGCTAGGCTTCTTCTGAAAAACTACCTCGCGGTGCACGTATCCTTCCAGAGGAGCAACGACATAGTTTTAGCTTGAAGAGATTGGGAAAGCACCCAGGGAGAAAAGGCCTTTTCGTGTTCTGTGTTCTGCCTGAAATCGGTCAATTGGCACTTGCCAAAACAAGGTTTCCTAGCACAAACTACAAAGCCGCAACTCTCTCCTGGCAGAGTAAATCCTATGCAGTGTTGCCCTGACGAGATACTGCTGGTAGAGTGAGGCCCAGGGAAAACACATTGCCTAGAGAAATCCCAGCAAAGCCGTCTGTTTCCCCACATGAATGTATGTCAGTTTGAGGTCTTTGCCAAGAACGGAGCTCAGAGGCAACATCAGATTGTGTGTATCTCCGTGAGAGAAAGAACACTGTGACTTCACCCATTCCTCTGACAAAAGCAGTTAGAAGGAGAAAACCGTCCTTTGGTTTCGCTTTCCCGCAATGAGCTCGGCAAACTGCCCTTCGCGAAGGGCAGTTTTCCCCCGGAGAACTGCCTTGCGCTAGCCGTGTTCTGGCAGTGGAACGAGTAGGCAGTGTTAGCGTTAAGCTATTGTGAAGGCTCGCTTTGGCCCAGGGAAAACAAAGCGCCTGGGGAAATCTTAACAGACCCCGGGGGCTTTTCACGGTTCCAAGTGTGGAACTGCACACTCTTTTCCAAAGAAGAGAGCGCACAGGCAACAGCAGCCTGCACGTTTCTCAGTGAAAGGGAGAACTCCCTGACTTCATCCAGTCCTCTGAGCAAAGCAGGCAGAAGGAGAGAAACTTTCTTTCCTTCCTCTTTCCTGCAATGAATTCCTGATTTGCTCTTGCAAACGCTAGGCTTCTTCTGAAAAACTACCTCGCGGTGCACGTATCCTTCCAGAGGAGCAACGACATAGTTTTAGCTTGAAGAGATTGGGAAAGCACCCAGGGACAAAAGGCCTTTTCGTGTTCTGTGTTCTGCCTGAAATCGGTCAATTGGCACTTGCCAAAACAAGGTTTCCTAGCACAAACTACAAAGCCGCAACTCTCTCCTGGCAGAGTAAATCCTATGCAGTGTTGCCCTGACGAGATACTGCTGGTAGAGTGAGGCCCAGGGAAAACACATTGCCTAGAGAAATCCCAGCAAAGCCGTCTGTTTCCCCACATGAATGTATGTCAGTTTGAGGTCTTTGCCAAGAACGGAGCTCAGAGGCAACATCAGATTGTGTGTATCTCCGTGAGAGAAAGAACACTGTGACTTCACCCATTCCTCTGACAAAAGCAGTTAGAAGGAGAAAACCGTCCTTTGGTTTCGCTTTCCCGCAATGAGCTCGGCAAACTGCCCTTCGCGAAGGGCAGTTTTCCCCCGGAGAACTGCCTTGCGCTAGCCGTGTTCTGGCAGTGGAACGAGTAGGCAGTGTTAGCGTTAAGCTATTGTGAAGGCTCGCTTTGGCCCAGGGAAAACAAAGCGCCTGGGGAAATCTTAACAGACCCCGGGGGCTTTTCACGGTTCCAAGTGTGGAACTGCACACTCTTTTCCAGAGAAGAGAGCGCACAGGCAACAGCAGCCTGCACGTTTCTCAGTGAAAGGGAGAACTCCCTGACTTCATCCAGTCCTCTGAGCAAAGCAGGCAGAAGGAGAGAAACTTTCTTTCCGTCCTCTTTCCTGCAATGAATTCCTGATTTGCTCTTGCAAACGCTAGGCTTCTTCTGAAAAACTACCTCGCGGTGCACGTATCCTTCCAGAGGAGCAACGACATAGTTTTAGCTTGAAGAGATTGGGAAAGCACCCAGGGACAAAAGGCCTTTTCGTGTTCTGTGTTCTGCCTGAAATCGGTCAATTGGCACTTCCCAAAACAAGGTTTCCTAGCACAAACTACAAAGCCGCAACTCTCTCCTGGCAGAGTAAATCCTATGCAGTGTGGCCCTGACGAGATACTGCTGGTAGAGTGAGGCCCAGGGAAAACACATTGCCTAGAGAAATCCCAGCAAAGCCGTCTGTTTCCCCACATGAATGTATGTCAGTTTGAGGTCTTTGCCAAGAACGGAGCTCAGAGGCAACATCAGATTGTGTGTATCTCCGTGAGAGAAAGAACACTGTGACTTCACCCATTCCTCTGACAAAAGCAGTTAGAAGGAGAAAACCGTCCTTTGGTTTCGCTTTCCCGCAATGAGCTCGGCAAACTGCCCTTCGCGAAGGGCAGTTTTCCCCCGGAGAACTGCCTTGCGCTAGCCGTGTTCTGGCAGTGGAACGAGTAGGCAGTGTTAGCGTTAAGCTATTGTGAAGGCTCGCTTTGGCCCAGGGAAAACAAAGCGCCTGGGGAAATCTTAACAGACCCCGGGGGCTTTTCACGGTTCCAAGTGTGGAACTGCACACTCTTTTCCAGAGAAGAGAGTGCACAGGCAACAGCAGCCTGCACGTTTCTCAGTGAAAGGGAGAACTCCCTGACTTCATCCAGTCCTCTGAGCAAAGCAGGCAGAAGGAGAGAAACTTTCTTTCCTTCCTCTTTCCTGCAATGAATTCCTCATTTGCTCTTGCAAACGCTAGGCTTCTTCTGAAAAACTACCTCGCGGTGCACGTATCCTTCCAGAGGAGCAACGACATAGTTTTAGCTTGAAGAGATTGGGAAAGCACCCAGGGACAAAAGGCCTTTTCGTGTTCTGTGTTCGGCCTGAAATCGGTCAATTGGCACTTGCCAAAACAAGGTTTCCTAGCACAAACTACAAAGCCGCAACTCTCTCCTGGCAGAGTAAATCCTATGCAGTGTGGCCCTGACGAGATACTGCTGGTAGAGTGAGGCCCAGGGAAAACACATTGCCTAGAGAAATCCCAGCAAAGCCGTCTGTTTCCCCACATGAATGTATGTCAGTTTGAGGTCTTTGCCAAGAACGGAGCTCAGAGGCAACATCAGATTGTGTGTATCTCCGTGAGAGAAAGAACACTGTGACTTCACCCATTCCTCTGACAAAAGCAGTTAGAAGGAGAAAACCGTCCTTTGGTTTCGCTTTCCCGCAATGAGCTCGGCAAACTGCCCTTCGCGAAGGGCAGTTTTCCCCCGGAGAACTGCCTTGCGCTAGCCGTGTTCTGGCAGTGGAACGAGTAGGCAGTGTTAGCGTTAAGCTATTGTGAAGGCTCGCTTTGGCCCAGGGAAAACAAAGCGCCTGGGGAAATCTTAACAGACCCCGGGGGCTTTTCACGGTTCCAAGTGTGGAACTGCAGACTCTTTTCCAGAGAAGAGAGTGCACAGGCAACAGCAGCCTGCACGTTTCTCAGTGAAAGGGAGAACTCCCTGACTTCATCCAGTCCTCTGAGCAAAGCAGGCAGAAGGAGAGAAACTTTCTTTCCTTCCTCTTTCCTGCAATGAATTCCTGATTTGCTCTTGCAAACGCTAGGCTTCTTCTGAAAAACTACCTCGCGGTGCACGTATCCTTCCAGAGGAGCAACGACATAGTTTTAGCTTGAAGAGATTGGGAAAGCACCCAGGGACAAAAGGCCTTTTCGTGTTCTGTGTTCTGCCTGAAATCGGTCAATTGGCACTTGCCAAAACAAGGTTTCCTAGCACAAACTACAAAGCCGCAACTCTCTCCTGGCAGAGTAAATCCTATGCAGTGTTGCCCTGACGAGATACTGCTGGTAGAGTGAGGCCCAGGGAAAACACATTGCCTAGAGAAATCCCAGCAAAGCCGTCTGTTTCCCCACATGAATGTATGTCAGTTTGAGGTCTTTGCCAAGAACGGAGCTCAGAGGCAACATCAGATTGTGTGTATCTCCGTGAGAGAAAGAACACTGTGACTTCACCCATTCCTCTGACAAAAGCAGTTAGAAGGAGAAAACCGTCCTTTGGTTTCGCTTTCCCGCAATGAGCTCGGCAAACTGCCCTTCGCGAAGGGCAGTTTTCCCCCGGAGAACTGCCTTGCGCTAGCCGTGTTCTGGCAGTGGAACGAGTAGGCAGTGTTAGCGTTAAGCTATTGTGAAGGCTCGCTTTGGCCCAGGGAAAACAAAGCGCCTGGGGAAATCTTAACAGACCCCGGGGGCTTTTCACGGTTCCAAGTGTGGAACTGCAGACTCTTTTCCAGAGAAGAGAGTGCACAGGCAACAGCAGCCTGCACGTTTCTCAGTGAAAGGGAGAACTCCCTGACTTCATCCAGTCCTCTGAGCAAAGCAGGCAGAAGGAGAGAAACTTTCTTTCCTTCCTCTTTCCTGCAATGAATTCCTGATTTGCTCTTGCAAACGCTAGGCTTCTTCTGAAAAACTACCTCGCGGTGCACGTATCCTTCCAGAGGAGCAACGACATAGTTTTAGCTTGAAGAGATTGGGAAAGCACCCAGGGAGAAAAGGCCTTTTCGTGTTCTGTGTTCTGCCTGAAATCGGTCAATTGGCACTTGCCAAAACAAGGTTTCCTAGCACAAACTACAAAGCCGCAACTCTCTCCTGGCAGAGTAAATCCTATGCAGTGTTGCCCTGACGAGATACTGCTGGTAGAGTGAGGCCCAGGGAAAACACATTGCCTAGAGAAATCCCAGCAAAGCCGTCTGTTTCCCCACATGAATGTATGTCAGTTTGAGGTCTTTGCCAAGAACGGAGCTCAGAGGCAACATCAGATTGTGTGTATCTCCGTGAGAGAAAGAACACTGTGACTTCACCCATTCCTCTGACAAAAGCAGTTAGAAGGAGAAAACCGTCCTTTGGTTTCGCTTTCCCGCAATGAGCTCGGCAAACTGCCCTTCGCGAAGGGCAGTTTTCCCCCGGAGAACTGCCTTGCGCTAGCCGTGTTCTGGCAGTGGAACGAGTAGGCAGTGTTAGCGTTAAGCTATTGTGAAGGCTCGCTTTGGCCCAGGGAAAACAAAGCGCCTGGGGAAATCTTAACAGACCCCGGGGGCTTTTCACGGTTCCAAGTGTGGAACTGCACACTCTTTTCCAAAGAAGAGAGCGCACAGGCAACAGCAGCCTGCACGTTTCTCAGTGAAAGGGAGAACTCCCTGACTTCATCCAGTCCTCTGAGCAAAGCAGGCAGAAGGAGAGAAACTTTCTTTCCTTCCTCTTTCCTGCAATGAATTCCTCATTTGCTCTTGCAAACGCTAGGCTTCTTCTGAAAAACTACCTCGCGGTGCACGTATCCTTCCAGAGGAGCAACGACATAGTTTTAGCTTGAAGAGATTGGGAAAGCACCCAGGGAGAAAAGGCCTTTTCGTGTTCTGTGTTCTGCCTGAAATCGGTCAATTGGCACTTGCCAAAACAAGGTTTCCTAGCACAAACTACAAAGCCGCAACTCTCTCCTGGCAGAGTAAATCCTATGCAGTGTTGCCCTGACGAGATACTGCTGGTAGAGTGAGGCCCAGGGAAAACACATTGCCTAGAGAAATCCCAGCAAAGCCGTCTGTTTCCCCACATGAATGTATGTCAGTTTGAGGTCTTTGCCAAGAACGGAGCTCAGAGGCAACATCAGATTGTGTGTATCTCCGTGAGAGAAAGAACACTGTGACTTCACCCATTCCTCTGACAAAAGCAGTTAGAAGGAGAAAACCGTCCTTTGGTTTCGCTTTCCCGCAATGAGCTCGGCAAACTGCCCTTCGCGAAGGGCAGTTTTCCCCCGGAGAACTGCCTTGCGCTAGCCGTGTTCTGGCAGTGGAACGAGTAGGCAGTGTTAGCGTTAAGCTATTGTGAAGGCTCGCTTTGGCCCAGGGAAAACAAAGCGCCTGGGGAAATCTTAACAGACCCCGGGGGCTTTTCACGGTTCCAAGTGTGGAACTGCACACTCTTTTCCAGAGAAGAGAGCGCACAGGCAACAGCAGCCTGCACGTTTCTCAGTGAAAGGGAGAACTCCCTGACTTCATCCAGTCCTCTGAGCAAAGCAGGCAGAAGGAGAGAAACTTTCTTTCCGTCCTCTTTCCTGCAATGAATTCCTGATTTGCTCTTGCAAACGCTAGGCTTCTTCTGAAAAACTACCTCGCGGTGCACGTATCCTTCCAGAGGAGCAACGACATAGTTTTAGCTTGAAGAGATTGGGAAAGCACCCAGGGACAAAAGGCCTTTTCGTGTTCTGTGTTCTGCCTGAAATCGGTCAATTGGCACTTCCCAAAACAAGGTTTCCTAGCACAAACTACAAAGCCGCAACTCTCTCCTGGCAGAGTAAATCCTATGCAGTGTGGCCCTGACGAGATACTGCTGGTAGAGTGAGGCCCAGGGAAAACACATTGCCTAGAGAAATCCCAGCAAAGCCGTCTGTTTCCCCACATGAATGTATGTCAGTTTGAGGTCTTTGCCAAGAACGGAGCTCAGAGGCAACATCAGATTGTGTGTATCTCCGTGAGAGAAAGAACACTGTGACTTCACCCATTCCTCTGACAAAAGCAGTTAGAAGGAGAAAACCGTCCTTTGGTTTCGCTTTCCCGCAATGAGCTCGGCAAACTGCCCTTCGCGAAGGGCAGTTTTCCCCCGGAGAACTGCCTTGCGCTAGCCGTGTTCTGGCAGTGGAACGAGTAGGCAGTGTTAGCGTTAAGCTATTGTGAAGGCTCGCTTTGGCCCAGGGAAAACAAAGCGCCTGGGGAAATCTTAACAGACCCCGGGGGCTTTTCACGGTTCCAAGTGTGGAACTGCACACTCTTTTCCAGAGAAGAGAGCGCACAGGCAACAGCAGCCTGCACGTTTCTCAGTGAAAGGGAGAACTCCCTGACTTCATCCAGTCCTCTGAGCAAAGCAGGCAGAAGGAGAGAAACTTTCTTTCCTTCCTCTTTCCTGCAATGAATTCCTCATTTGCTCTTGCAAACGCTAGGCTTCTTCTGAAAAACTACCTCGCGGTGCACGTATCCTTCCAGAGGAGCAACGACATAGTTTTAGCTTGAAGAGATTGGGAAAGCACCCAGGGACAAAAGGCCTTTTCGTGTTCTGTGTTCGGCCTGAAATCGGTCAATTGGCACTTGCCAAAACAAGGTTTCCTAGCACAAACTACAAAGCCGCAACTCTCTCCTGGCAGAGTAAATCCTATGCAGTGTGGCCCTGACGAGATACTGCTGGTAGAGTGAGGCCCAGGGAAAACACATTGCCTAGAGAAATCCCAGCAAAGCCGTCTGTTTCCCCACATGAATGTATGTCAGTTTGAGGTCTTTGCCAAGAACGGAGCTCAGAGGCAACATCAGATTGTGTGTATCTCCGTGAGAGAAAGAACACTGTGACTTCACCCATTCCTCTGACAAAAGCAGTTAGAAGGAGAAAACCGTCCTTTGGTTTCGCTTTCCCGCAATGAGCTCGGCAAACTGCCCTTCGCGAAGGGCAGTTTTCCCCCGGAGAACTGCCTTGCGCTAGCCGTGTTCTGGCAGTGGAACGAGTAGGCAGTGTTAGCGTTAAGCTATTGTGAAGGCTCGCTTTGGCCCAGGGAAAACAAAGCGCCTGGGGAAATCTTAACAGACCCCGGGGGCTTTTCACGGTTCCAAGTGTGGAACTGCAGACTCTTTTCCAGAGAAGAGAGTGCACAGGCAACAGCAGCCTGCACGTTTCTCAGTGAAAGGGAGAACTCCCTGACTTCATCCAGTCCTCTGAGCAAAGCAGGCAGAAGGAGAGAAACTTTCTTTCCTTCCTCTTTCCTGCAATGAATTCCTGATTTGCTCTTGCAAACGCTAGGCTTCTTCTGAAAAACTACCTCGCGGTGCACGTATCCTTCCAGAGGAGCAACGACATAGTTTTAGCTTGAAGAGATTGGGAAAGCACCCAGGGACAAAAGGCCTTTTCGTGTTCTGTGTTCTGCCTGAAATCGGTCAATTGGCACTTGCCAAAACAAGGTTTCCTAGCACAAACTACAAAGCCGCAACTCTCTCCTGGCAGAGTAAATCCTATGCAGTGTTGCCCTGACGAGATACTGCTGGTAGAGTGAGGCCCAGGGAAAACACATTGCCTAGAGAAATCCCAGCAAAGCCGTCTGTTTCCCCACATGAATGTATGTCAGTTTGAGGTCTTTGCCAAGAACGGAGCTCAGAGGCAACATCAGATTGTGTGTATCTCCGTGAGAGAAAGAACACTGTGACTTCACCCATTCCTCTGACAAAAGCAGTTAGAAGGAGAAAACCGTCCTTTGGTTTCGCTTTCCCGCAATGAGCTCGGCAAACTGCCCTTCGCGAAGGGCAGTTTTCCCCCGGAGAACTGCCTTGCGCTAGCCGTGTTCTGGCAGTGGAACGAGTAGGCAGTGTTAGCGTTAAGCTATTGTGAAGGCTCGCTTTGGCCCAGGGAAAACAAAGCGCCTGGGGAAATCTTAACAGACCCCGGGGGCTTTTCACGGTTCCAAGTGTGGAACTGCAGACTCTTTTCCAGAGAAGAGAGTGCACAGGCAACAGCAGCCTGCACGTTTCTCAGTGAAAGGGAGAACTCCCTGACTTCATCCAGTCCTCTGAGCAAAGCAGGCAGAAGGAGAGAAACTTTCTTTCCTTCCTCTTTCCTGCAATGAATTCCTGATTTGCTCTTGCAAACGCTAGGCTTCTTCTGAAAAACTACCTCGCGGTGCACGTATCCTTCCAGAGGAGCAACGACATAGTTTTAGCTTGAAGAGATTGGGAAAGCACCCAGGGACAAAAGGCCTTTTCGTGTTCTGTGTTCTGCCTGAAATCGGTCAATTGGCACTTGCCAAAACAAGGTTTCCTAGCACAAACTACAAAGCCGCAACTCTCTCCTGGCAGAGTAAATCCTATGCAGTGTTGCCCTGACGAGATACTGCTGGTAGAGTGAGGCCCAGGGAAAACACATTGCCTAGAGAAATCCCAGCAAAGCCGTCTGTTTCCCCACATGAATGTATGTCAGTTTGAGGTCTTTGCCAAGAACGGAGCTCAGAGGCAACATCAGATTGTGTGTATCTCCGTGAGAGAAAGAACACTGTGACTTCACCCATTCCTCTGACAAAAGCAGTTAGAAGGAGAAAACCGTCCTTTGGTTTCGCTTTCCCGCAATGAGCTCGGCAAACTGCCCTTCGCGAAGGGCAGTTTTCCCCCGGAGAACTGCCTTGCGCTAGCCGTGTTCTGGCAGTGGAACGAGTAGGCAGTGTTAGCGTTAAGCTATTGTGAAGGCTCGCTTTGGCCCAGGGAAAACAAAGCGCCTGGGGAAATCTTAACAGACCCCGGGGGCTTTTCACGGTTCCAAGTGTGGAACTGCACACTCTTTTCCAAAGAAGAGAGCGCACAGGCAACAGCAGCCTGCACGTTTCTCAGTGAAAGGGAGAACTCCCTGACTTCATCCAGTCCTCTGAGCAAAGCAGGCAGAAGGAGAGAAACTTTCTTTCCTTCCTCTTTCCTGCAATGAATTCCTCATTTGCTCTTGCAAACGCTAGGCTTCTTCTGAAAAACTACCTCGCGGTGCACGTATCCTTCCAGAGGAGCAACGACATAGTTTTAGCTTGAAGAGATTGGGAAAGCACCCAGGGAGAAAAGGCCTTTTCGTGTTCTGTGTTCTGCCTGAAATCGGTCAATTGGCACTTGCCAAAACAAGGTTTCCTAGCACAAACTACAAAGCCGCAACTCTCTCCTGGCAGAGTAAATCCTATGCAGTGTTGCCCTGACGAGATACTGCTGGTAGAGTGAGGCCCAGGGAAAACACATTGCCTAGAGAAATCCCAGCAAAGCCGTCTGTTTCCCCACATGAATGTATGTCAGTTTGAGGTCTTTGCCAAGAACGGAGCTCAGAGGCAACATCAGATTGTGTGTATCTCCGTGAGAGAAAGAACACTGTGACTTCACCCATTCCTCTGACAAAAGCAGTTAGAAGGAGAAAACCGTCCTTTGGTTTCGCTTTCCCGCAATGAGCTCGGCAAACTGCCCTTCGCGAAGGGCAGTTTTCCCCCGGAGAACTGCCTTGCGCTAGCCGTGTTCTGGCAGTGGAACGAGTAGGCAGTGTTAGCGTTAAGCTATTGTGAAGGCTCGCTTTGGCCCAGGGAAAACAAAGCGCCTGGGGAAATCTTAACAGACCCCGGGGGCTTTTCACGGTTCCAAGTGTGGAACTGCACACTCTTTTCCAGAGAAGAGAGCGCACAGGCAACAGCAGCCTGCACGTTTCTCAGTGAAAGGGAGAACTCCCTGACTTCATCCAGTCCTCTGAGCAAAGCAGGCAGAAGGAGAGAAACTTTCTTTCCGTCCTCTTTCCTGCAATGAATTCCTGATTTGCTCTTGCAAACGCTAGGCTTCTTCTGAAAAACTACCTCGCGGTGCACGTATCCTTCCAGAGGAGCAACGACATAGTTTTAGCTTGAAGAGATTGGGAAAGCACCCAGGGACAAAAGGCCTTTTCGTGTTCTGTGTTCTGCCTGAAATCGGTCAATTGGCACTTCCCAAAACAAGGTTTCCTAGCACAAACTACAAAGCCGCAACTCTCTCCTGGCAGAGTAAATCCTATGCAGTGTGGCCCTGACGAGATACTGCTGGTAGAGTGAGGCCCAGGGAAAACACATTGCCTAGAGAAATCCCAGCAAAGCCGTCTGTTTCCCCACATGAATGTATGTCAGTTTGAGGTCTTTGCCAAGAACGGAGCTCAGAGGCAACATCAGATTGTGTGTATCTCCGTGAGAGAAAGAACACTGTGACTTCACCCATTCCTCTGACAAAAGCAGTTAGAAGGAGAAAACCGTCCTTTGGTTTCGCTTTCCCGCAATGAGCTCGGCAAACTGCCCTTCGCGAAGGGCAGTTTTCCCCCGGAGAACTGCCTTGCGCTAGCCGTGTTCTGGCAGTGGAACGAGTAGGCAGTGTTAGCGTTAAGCTATTGTGAAGGCTCGCTTTGGCCCAGGGAAAACAAAGCGCCTGGGGAAATCTTAACAGACCCCGGGGGCTTTTCACGGTTCCAAGTGTGGAACTGCACACTCTTTTCCAGAGAAGAGAGCGCACAGGCAACAGCAGCCTGCACGTTTCTCAGTGAAAGGGAGAACTCCCTGACTTCATCCAGTCCTCTGAGCAAAGCAGGCAGAAGGAGAGAAACTTTCTTTCCTTCCTCTTTCCTGCAATGAATTCCTCATTTGCTCTTGCAAACGCTAGGCTTCTTCTGAAAAACTACCTCGCGGTGCACGTATCCTTCCAGAGGAGCAACGACATAGTTTTAGCTTGAAGAGATTGGGAAAGCACCCAGGGACAAAAGGCCTTTTCGTGTTCTGTGTTCGGCCTGAAATCGGTCAATTGGCACTTGCCAAAACAAGGTTTCCTAGCACAAACTACAAAGCCGCAACTCTCTCCTGGCAGAGTAAATCCTATGCAGTGTGGCCCTGACGAGATACTGCTGGTAGAGTGAGGCCCAGGGAAAACACATTGCCTAGAGAAATCCCAGCAAAGCCGTCTGTTTCCCCACATGAATGTATGTCAGTTTGAGGTCTTTGCCAAGAACGGAGCTCAGAGGCAACATCAGATTGTGTGTATCTCCGTGAGAGAAAGAACACTGTGACTTCACCCATTCCTCTGACAAAAGCAGTTAGAAGGAGAAAACCGTCCTTTGGTTTCGCTTTCCCGCAATGAGCTCGGCAAACTGCCCTTCGCGAAGGGCAGTTTTCCCCCGGAGAACTGCCTTGCGCTAGCCGTGTTCTGGCAGTGGAACGAGTAGGCAGTGTTAGCGTTAAGCTATTGTGAAGGCTCGCTTTGGCCCAGGGAAAACAAAGCGCCTGGGGAAATCTTAACAGACCCCGGGGGCTTTTCACGGTTCCAAGTGTGGAACTGCAGACTCTTTTCCAGAGAAGAGAGTGCACAGGCAACAGCAGCCTGCACGTTTCTCAGTGAAAGGGAGAACTCCCTGACTTCATCCAGTCCTCTGAGCAAAGCAGGCAGAAGGAGAGAAACTTTCTTTCCTTCCTCTTTCCTGCAATGAATTCCTGATTTGCTCTTGCAAACGCTAGGCTTCTTCTGAAAAACTACCTCGCGGTGCACGTATCCTTCCAGAGGAGCAACGACATAGTTTTAGCTTGAAGAGATTGGGAAAGCACCCAGGGACAAAAGGCCTTTTCGTGTTCTGTGTTCTGCCTGAAATCGGTCAATTGGCACTTGCCAAAACAAGGTTTCCTAGCACAAACTACAAAGCCGCAACTCTCTCCTGGCAGAGTAAATCCTATGCAGTGTTGCCCTGACGAGATACTGCTGGTAGAGTGAGGCCCAGGGAAAACACATTGCCTAGAGAAATCCCAGCAAAGCCGTCTGTTTCCCCACATGAATGTATGTCAGTTTGAGGTCTTTGCCAAGAACGGAGCTCAGAGGCAACATCAGATTGTGTGTATCTCCGTGAGAGAAAGAACACTGTGACTTCACCCATTCCTCTGACAAAAGCAGTTAGAAGGAGAAAACCGTCCTTTGGTTTCGCTTTCCCGCAATGAGCTCGGCAAACTGCCCTTCGCGAAGGGCAGTTTTCCCCCGGAGAACTGCCTTGCGCTAGCCGTGTTCTGGCAGTGGAACGAGTAGGCAGTGTTAGCGTTAAGCTATTGTGAAGGCTCGCTTTGGCCCAGGGAAAACAAAGCGCCTGGGGAAATCTTAACAGACCCCGGGGGCTTTTCACGGTTCCAAGTGTGGAACTGCACACTCTTTTCCAGAGAAGAGAGTGCACAGGCAACAGCAGCCTGCACGTTTCTCAGTGAAAGGGAGAACTCCCTGACTTCATCCAGTCCTCTGAGCAAAGCAGGCAGAAGGAGAGAAACTTTCTTTCCTTCCTCTTTCCTGCAATGAATTCCTGATTTGCTCTTGCAAACGCTAGGCTTCTTCTGAAAAACTACCTCGCGGTGCACGTATCCTTCCAGAGGAGCAACGACATAGTTTTAGCTTGAAGAGATTGGGAAAGCACCCAGGGACAAAAGGCCTTTTCGTGTTCTGTGTTCTGCCTGAAATCGGTCAATTGGCACTTGCCAAAACAAGGTTTCCTAGCACAAACTACAAAGCCGCAACTCTCTCCTGGCAGAGTAAATCCTATGCAGTGTTGCCCTGACGAGATACTGCTGGTAGAGTGAGGCCCAGGGAAAACACATTGCCTAGAGAAATCCCAGCAAAGCCGTCTGTTTCCCCACATGAATGTATGTCAGTTTGAGGTCTTTGCCAAGAACGGAGCTCAGAGGCAACATCAGATTGTGTGTATCTCCGTGAGAGAAAGAACACTGTGACTTCACCCATTCCTCTGACAAAAGCAGTTAGAAGGAGAAAACCGTCCTTTGGTTTCGCTTTCCCGCAATGAGCTCGGCAAACTGCCCTTCGCGAAGGGCAGTTTTCCCCCGGAGAACTGCCTTGCGCTAGCCGTGTTCTGGCAGTGGAACGAGTAGGCAGTGTTAGCGTTAAGCTATTGTGAAGGCTCGCTTTGGCCCAGGGAAAACAAAGCGCCTGGGGAAATCTTAACAGACCCCGGGGGCTTTTCACGGTTCCAAGTGTGGAACTGCACACTCTTTTCCAAAGAAGAGAGCGCACAGGCAACAGCAGCCTGCACGTTTCTCAGTGAAAGGGAGAACTCCCTGACTTCATCCAGTCCTCTGAGCAAAGCAGGCAGAAGGAGAGAAACTTTCTTTCCTTCCTCTTTCCTGCAATGAATTCCTCATTTGCTCTTGCAAACGCTAGGCTTCTTCTGAAAAACTACCTCGCGGTGCACGTATCCTTCCAGAGGAGCAACGACATAGTTTTAGCTTGAAGAGATTGGGAAAGCACCCAGGGAGAAAAGGCCTTTTCGTGTTCTGTGTTCTGCCTGAAATCGGTCAATTGGCACTTCCCAAAACAAGGTTTCCTAGCACAAACTACAAAGCCGCAACTCTCTCCTGGCAGAGTAAATCCTATGCAGTGTTGCCCTGACGAGATACTGCTGGTAGAGTGAGGCCCAGGGAAAACACATTGCCTAGAGAAATCCCAGCAAAGCCGTCTGTTTCCCCACATGAATGTATGTCAGTTTGAGGTCTTTGCCAAGAACGGAGCTCAGAGGCAACATCAGATTGTGTGTATCTCCGTGAGAGAAAGAACACTGTGACTTCACCCATTCCTCTGACAAAAGCAGTTAGAAGGAGAAAACCGTCCTTTGGTTTCGCTTTCCCGCAATGAGCTCGGCAAACTGCCCTTCGCGAAGGGCAGTTTTCCCCCGGAGAACTGCCTTGCGCTAGCCGTGTTCTGGCAGTGGAACGAGTAGGCAGTGTTAGCGTTAAGCTATTGTGAAGGCTCGCTTTGGCCCAGGGAAAACAAAGCGCCTGGGGAAATCTTAACAGACCCCGGGGGCTTTTCACGGTTCCAAGTGTGGAACTGCACACTCTTTTCCAGAGAAGAGAGCGCACAGGCAACAGCAGCCTGCACGTTTCTCAGTGAAAGGGAGAACTCCCTGACTTCATCCAGTCCTCTGAGCAAAGCAGGCAGAAGGAGAGAAACTTTCTTTCCGTCCTCTTTCCTGCAATGAATTCCTGATTTGCTCTTGCAAACGCTAGGCTTCTTCTGAAAAACTACCTCGCGGTGCACGTATCCTTCCAGAGGAGCAACGACATAGTTTTAGCTTGAAGAGATTGGGAAAGCACCCAGGGACAAAAGGCCTTTTCGTGTTCTGTGTTCTGCCTGAAATCGGTCAATTGGCACTTCCCAAAACAAGGTTTCCTAGCACAAACTACAAAGCCGCAACTCTCTCCTGGCAGAGTAAATCCTATGCAGTGTGGCCCTGACGAGATACTGCTGGTAGAGTGAGGCCCAGGGAAAACACATTGCCTAGAGAAATCCCAGCAAAGCCGTCTGTTTCCCCACATGAATGTATGTCAGTTTGAGGTCTTTGCCAAGAACGGAGCTCAGAGGCAACATCAGATTGTGTGTATCTCCGTGAGAGAAAGAACACTGTGACTTCACCCATTCCTCTGACAAAAGCAGTTAGAAGGAGAAAACCGTCCTTTGGTTTCGCTTTCCCGCAATGAGCTCGGCAAACTGCCCTTCGCGAAGGGCAGTTTTCCCCCGGAGAACTGCCTTGCGCTAGCCGTGTTCTGGCAGTGGAACGAGTAGGCAGTGTTAGCGTTAAGCTATTGTGAAGGCTCGCTTTGGCCCAGGGAAAACAAAGCGCCTGGGGAAATCTTAACAGACCCCGGGGGCTTTTCACGGTTCCAAGTGTGGAACTGCACACTCTTTTCCAGAGAAGAGAGCGCACAGGCAACAGCAGCCTGCACGTTTCTCAGTGAAAGGGAGAACTCCCTGACTTCATCCAGTCCTCTGAGCAAAGCAGGCAGAAGGAGAGAAACTTTCTTTCCTTCCTCTTTCCTGCAATGAATTCCTCATTTGCTCTTGCAAACGCTAGGCTTCTTCTGAAAAACTACCTCGCGGTGCACGTATCCTTCCAGAGGAGCAACGACATAGTTTTAGCTTGAAGAGATTGGGAAAGCACCCAGGGACAAAAGGCCTTTTCGTGTTCTGTGTTCGGCCTGAAATCGGTCAATTGGCACTTGCCAAAACAAGGTTTCCTAGCACAAACTACAAAGCCGCAACTCTCTCCTGGCAGAGTAAATCCTATGCAGTGTGGCCCTGACGAGATACTGCTGGTAGAGTGAGGCCCAGGGAAAACACATTGCCTAGAGAAATCCCAGCAAAGCCGTCTGTTTCCCCACATGAATGTATGTCAGTTTGAGGTCTTTGCCAAGAACGGAGCTCAGAGGCAACATCAGATTGTGTGTATCTCCGTGAGAGAAAGAACACTGTGACTTCACCCATTCCTCTGACAAAAGCAGTTAGAAGGAGAAAACCGTCCTTTGGTTTCGCTTTCCCGCAATGAGCTCGGCAAACTGCCCTTCGCGAAGGGCAGTTTTCCCCCGGAGAACTGCCTTGCCCTAGCCGTGTTCTGGCAGTGGAACGAGTAGGCAGTGTTAGCGTTAAGCTATTGTGAAGGCTCGCTTTGGCCCAGGGAAAACAAAGCGCCTGGGGAAATCTTAACAGACCCCGGGGGCTTTTCACGGTTCCAAGTGTGGAACTGCAGACTCTTTTCCAGAGAAGAGAGTGCACAGGCAACAGCAGCCTGCACGTTTCTCAGTGAAAGGGAGAACTCCCTGACTTCATCCAGTCCTCTGAGCAAAGCAGGCAGAAGGAGAGAAACTTTCTTTCCTTCCTCTTTCCTGCAATGAATTCCTGATTTGCTCTTGCAAACGCTAGGCTTCTTCTGAAAAACTACCTCGCGGTGCACGTATCCTTCCAGAGGAGCAACGACATAGTTTTAGCTTGAAGAGATTGGGAAAGCACCCAGGGACAAAAGGCCTTTTCGTGTTCTGTGTTCTGCCTGAAATCGGTCAATTGGCACTTGCCAAAACAAGGTTTCCTAGCACAAACTACAAAGCCGCAACTCTCTCCTGGCAGAGTAAATCCTATGCAGTGTTGCCCTGACGAGATACTGCTGGTAGAGTGAGGCCCAGGGAAAACACATTGCCTAGAGAAATCCCAGCAAAGCCGTCTGTTTCCCCACATGAATGTATGTCAGTTTGAGGTCTTTGCCAAGAACGGAGCTCAGAGGCAACATCAGATTGTGTGTATCTCCGTGAGAGAAAGAACACTGTGACTTCACCCATTCCTCTGACAAAAGCAGTTAGAAGGAGAAAACCGTCCTTTGGTTTCGCTTTCCCGCAATGAGCTCGGCAAACTGCCCTTCGCGAAGGGCAGTTTTCCCCCGGAGAACTGCCTTGCGCTAGCCGTGTTCTGGCAGTGGAACGAGTAGGCAGTGTTAGCGTTAAGCTATTGTGAAGGCTCGCTTTGGCCCAGGGAAAACAAAGCGCCTGGGGAAATCTTAACAGACCCCGGGGGCTTTTCACGGTTCCAAGTGTGGAACTGCACACTCTTTTCCAAAGAAGAGAGCGCACAGGCAACAGCAGCCTGCACGTTTCTCAGTGAAAGGGAGAACTCCCTGACTTCATCCAGTCCTCTGAGCAAAGCAGGCAGAAGGAGAGAAACTTTCTTTCCTTCCTCTTTCCTGCAATGAATTCCTCATTTGCTCTTGCAAACGCTAGGCTTCTTCTGAAAAACTACCTCGCGGTGCACGTATCCTTCCAGAGGAGCAACGACATAGTTTTAGCTTGAAGAGATTGGGAAAGCACCCAGGGAGAAAAGGCCTTTTCGTGTTCTGTGTTCTGCCTGAAATCGGTCAATTGGCACTTGCCAAAACAAGGTTTCCTAGCACAAACTACAAAGCCGCAACTCTCTCCTGGCAGAGTAAATCCTATGCAGTGTTGCCCTGACGAGATACTGCTGGTAGAGTGAGGCCCAGGGAAAACACATTGCCTAGAGAAATCCCAGCAAAGCCGTCTGTTTCCCCACATGAATGTATGTCAGTTTGAGGTCTTTGCCAAGAACGGAGCTCAGAGGCAACATCAGATTGTGTGTATCTCCGTGAGAGAAAGAACACTGTGACTTCACCCATTCCTCTGACAAAAGCAGTTAGAAGGAGAAAACCGTCCTTTGGTTTCGCTTTCCCGCAATGAGCTCGGCAAACTGCCCTTCGCGAAGGGCAGTTTTCCCCCGGAGAACTGCCTTGCGCTAGCCGTGTTCTGGCAGTGGAACGAGTAGGCAGTGTTAGCGTTAAGCTATTGTGAAGGCTCGCTTTGGCCCAGGGAAAACAAAGCGCCTGGGGAAATCTTAACAGACCCCGGGGGCTTTTCACGGTTCCAAGTGTGGAACTGCACACTCTTTTCCAAAGAAGAGAGCGCACAGGCAACAGCAGCCTGCACGTTTCTCAGTGAAAGGGAGAACTCCCTGACTTCATCCAGTCCTCTGAGCAAAGCAGGCAGAAGGAGAGAAACTTTCTTTCCTTCCTCTTTCCTGCAATGAATTCCTGATTTGCTCTTGCAAACGCTAGGCTTCTTCTGAAAAACTACCTCGCGGTGCACGTATCCTTCCAGAGGAGCAACGACATAGTTTTAGCTTGAAGAGATTGGGAAAGCACCCAGGGACAAAAGGCCTTTTCGTGTTCTGTGTTCTGCCTGAAATCGGTCAATTGGCACTTCCCAAAACAAGGTTTCCTAGCACAAACTACAAAGCCGCAACTCTCTCCTGGCAGAGTAAATCCTATGCAGTGTTGCCCTGACGAGATACTGCTGGTAGAGTGAGGCCCAGGGAAAACACATTGCCTAGAGAAATCCCAGCAAAGCCGTCTGTTTCCCCACATGAATGTATGTCAGTTTGAGGTCTTTGCCAAGAACGGAGCTCAGAGGCAACATCAGATTGTGTGTATCTCCGTGAGAGAAAGAACACTGTGACTTCACCCATTCCTCTGACAAAAGCAGTTAGAAGGAGAAAACCGTCCTTTGGTTTCGCTTTCCCGCAATGAGCTCGGCAAACTGCCCTTCGCGAAGGGCAGTTTTCCCCCGGAGAACTGCCTTGCGCTAGCCGTGTTCTGGCAGTGGAACGAGTAGGCAGTGTTAGCGTTAAGCTATTGTGAAGGCTCGCTTTGGCCCAGGGAAAACAAAGCGCCTGGGGAAATCTTAACAGACCCCGGGGGCTTTTCACGGTTCCAAGTGTGGAACTGCACACTCTTTTCCAGAGAAGAGAGCGCACAGGCAACAGCAGCCTGCACGTTTCTCAGTGAAAGGGAGAACTCCCTGACTTCATCCAGTCCTCTGAGCAAAGCAGGCAGAAGGAGAGAAACTTTCTTTCCTTCCTCTTTCCTGCAATGAATTCCTCATTTGCTCTTGCAAACGCTAGGCTTCTTCTGAAAAACTACCTCGCGGTGCACGTATCCTTCCAGAGGAGCAACGACATAGTTTTAGCTTGAAGAGATTGGGAAAGCACCCAGGGACAAAAGGCCTTTTCGTGTTCTGTGTTCTGCCTGAAATCGGTCAATTGGCACTTCCCAAAACAAGGTTTTCTAGCACAAACTACAAAGCCGCAACTCTCTCCTGGCAGAGTAAATCCTATGCAGTGTTGCCCTGACGAGATACTGCTGGTAGAGTGAGGCCCAGGGAAAACACATTGCCTAGAGAAATCCCAGCAAAGCCGTCTGTTTCCCCACATGAATGTATGTCAGTTTGAGGTCTTTGCCAAGAACGGAGCTCAGAGGCAACATCAGATTGTGTGTATCTCCGTGAGAGAAAGAACACTGTGACTTCACCCATTCCTCTGACAAAAGCAGTTAGAAGGAGAAAACCGTCCTTTGGTTTCGCTTTCCCGCAATGAGCTCGGCAAACTGCCCTTCGCGAAGGGCAGTTTTCCCCCGGAGAACTGCCTTGCGCTAGCCGTGTTCTGGCAGTGGAACGAGTAGGCAGTGTTAGCGTTAAGCTATTGTGAAGGCTCGCTTTGGCCCAGGGAAAACAAAGCGCCTGGGGAAATCTTAACAGACCCCGGGGGCTTTTCACGGTTCCAAGTGTGGAACTGCACACTCTTTTCCAGAGAAGAGAGCGCACAGGCAACAGCAGCCTGCACGTTTCTCAGTGAAAGGGAGAACTCCCTGACTTCATCCAGTCCTCTGAGCAAAGCAGGCAGAAGGAGAGAAACTTTCTTTCCTTCCTCTTTCCTGCAATGAATTCCTGATTTGCTCTTGCAAACGCTAGGCTTCTTCTGAAAAACTACCTCGCGGTGCACGTATCCTTCCAGAGGAGCAACGACATAGTTTTAGCTTGAAGAGATTGGGAAAGCACCCAGGGACAAAAGGCCTTTTCGTGTTCTGTGTTCTGCCTGAAATCGGTCAATTGGCACTTCCCAAAACAAGGTTTCCTAGCACAAACTACAAAGCCGCAACTCTCTCCTGGCAGAGTAAATCCTATGCAGTGTTGCCCTGACGAGATACTGCTGGTAGAGTGAGGCCCAGGGAAAACACATTGCCTAGAGAAATCCCAGCAAAGCCGTCTGTTTCCCCACATGAATGTATGTCAGTTTGAGGTCTTTGCCAAGAACGGAGCTCAGAGGCAACATCAGATTGTGTGTATCTCCGTGAGAGAAAGAACACTGTGACTTCACCCATTCCTCTGACAAAAGCAGTTAGAAGGAGAAAACCGTCCTTTGGTTTCGCTTTCCCGCAATGAGCTCGGCAAACTGCCCTTCGCGAAGGGCAGTTTTCCCCCGGAGAACTGCCTTGCGCTAGCCGTGTTCTGGCAGTGGAACGAGTAGGCAGTGTTAGCGTTAAGCTATTGTGAAGGCTCGCTTTGGCCCAGGGAAAACAAAGCGCCTGGGGAAATCTTAACAGACCCCGGGGGCTTTTCACGGTTCCAAGTGTGGAACTGCAGACTCTTTTCCAGAGAAGAGAGCGCACAGGCAACAGCAGCCTGCACGTTTCTCAGTGAAAGGGAGAACTCCCTGACTTCATCCAGTCCTCTGAGCAAAGCAGGCAGAAGGAGAGAAACTTTCTTTCCGTCCTCTTTCCTGCAATGAATTCCTGATTTGCTCTTGCAAACGCTAGGCTTCTTCTGAAAAACTACCTCGCGGTGCACGTATCCTTCCAGAGGAGCAACGACATAGTTTTAGCTTGAAGAGATTGGGAAAGCACCCAGGGAGAAAAGGCCTTTTCGTGTTCTGTGTTCTGCCTGAAATCGGTCAATTGGCACTTTCCAAAACAAGGTTTCCTAGCACAAACTACAAAGCCGCAACTCTCTCCTGGCAGAGTAAATCCTATGCAGTGTTGCCCTGACGAGATACTGCTGGTAGAGTGAGGCCCAGGGAAAACACATTGCCTAGAGAAATCCCAGCAAAGCCGTATGTTTCCCCACATGAATGTATGTCAGTTTGAGGTCTTTGCCAAGAACGGAGCTCAGAGGCAACATCAGATTGTGTGTATCTCCGTGAGAGAAAGAACACTGTGACTTCACCCATTCCTCTGACAAAAGCAGTTAGAAGGAGAAAACCGTCCTTTGGTTTCGCTTTCCCGCAATGAGCTCGGCAAACTGCCCTTCGCGAAGGGCAGTTTTCCCCCGGAGAACTGCCTTGCGCTAGCCGTGTTCTGGCAGTGGAACGAGTAGGCAGTGTTAGCGTTAAGCTATTGTGAAGGCTCGCTTTGGCCCAGGGAAAACAAAGCGCCTGGGGAAATCTTAACAGACCCCGGGGGCTTTTCACGGTTCCAAGTGTGGAACTGCAGACTCTTTTCCAGAGAAGAGAGCGCACAGGCAACAGCAGCCTGCACGTTTCTCAGTGAAAGGGAGAACTCCCTGACTTCATCCAGTCCTCTGAGCAAAGCAGGCAGAAGGAGAGAAACTTTCTTTCCTTCCTCTTTCCTGCAATGAATTCCTGATTTGCTCTTGCAAACGCTAGGCTTCTTCTGAAAAACTACCTCGCGGTGCACGTATCCTTCCAGAGGAGCAACGACATAGTTTTAGCTTGAAGAGATTGGGAAAGCACCCAGGGAGAAAAGGCCTTTTCGTGTTCTGTGTTCTGCCTGAAATCGGTCAATTGGCACTTTCCAAAACAAGGTTTCCTAGCACAAACTACAAAGCCGCAACTCTCTCCTGGCAGAGTAAATCCTATGCAGTGTTGCCCTGACGAGATACTGCTGGTAGAGTGAGGCCCAGGGAAAACACATTGCCTAGAGAAATCCCAGCAAAGCCGTCTGTTTCCCCACATGAATGTATGTCAGTTTGAGGTCTTTGCCAAGAACGGAGCTCAGAGGCAACATCAGATTGTGTGTATCTCCGTGAGAGAAAGAACACTGTGACTTCACCCATTCCTCTGACAAAAGCAGTTAGAAGGAGAAAACCGTCCTTTGGTTTCGCTTTCCCGCAATGAGCTCGGCAAACTGCCCTTCGCGAAGGGCAGTTTTCCCCCGGAGAACTGCCTTGCGCTAGCCGTGTTCTGGCAGTGGAACGAGTAGGCAGTGTTAGCGTTAAGCTATTGTGAAGGCTCGCTTTGGCCCAGGGAAAACAAAGCGCCTGGGGAAATCTTAACAGACCCCGGGGGCTTTTCACGGTTCCAAGTGTGGAACTGCAGACTCTTTTCCAGAGAAGAGAGCGCACAGGCAACAGCAGCCTGCACGTTTCTCAGTGAAAGGGAGAACTCCCTGACTTCATCCAGTCCTCTGAGCAAAGCAGGCAGAAGGAGAGAAACTTTCTTTCCTTCCTCTTTCCTGCAATGAATTCCTCATTTGCTCTTGCAAACGCTAGGCTTCTTCTGAAAAACTACCTCGCGGTGCACGTATCCTTCCAGAGGAGCAACGACATAGTTTTAGCTTGAAGAGATTGGGAAAGCACCCAGGGACAAAAGGCCTTTTCGTGTTCTGTGTTCTGCCTGAAATCGGTCAATTGGCACTTGCCAAAACAAGGTTTCCTAGCACAAACTACAAAGCCGCAACTCTCTCCTGGCAGAGTAAATCCTATGCAGTGTGGCCCTGACGAGATACTGCTGGTAGAGTGAGGCCCAGGGAAAACACATTGCCTAGAGAAATCCCAGCAAAGCCGTCTGTTTCCCCACATGAATGTATGTCAGTTTGAGGTCTTTGCCAAGAACGGAGCTCAGAGGCAACATCAGATTGTGTGTATCTCCGTGAGAGAAAGAACACTGTGACTTCACCCATTCCTCTGACAAAAGCAGTTAGAAGGAGAAAACCGTCCTTTGGTTTCGCTTTCCCGCAATGAGCTCGGCAAACTGCCCTTCGCGAAGGGCAGTTTTCCCCCGGAGAACTGCCTTGCGCTAGCCGTGTTCTGGCAGTGGAACGAGTAGGCAGTGTTAGCGTTAAGCTATTGTGAAGGCTCGCTTTGGCCCAGGGAAAACAAAGCGCCTGGGGAAATCTTAACAGACCCCGGGGGCTTTTCACGGTTCCAAGTGTGGAACTGCACACTCTTTTCCAAAGAAGAGAGCGCACAGGCAACAGCAGCCTGCACGTTTCTCAGTGAAAGGGAGAACTCCCTGACTTCATCCAGTCCTCTGAGCAAAGCAGGCAGAAGGAGAGAAACTTTCTTTCCTTCCTCTTTCCTGCAATGAATTCCTGATTTGCTCTTGCAAACGCTAGGCTTCTTCTGAAAAACTACCTCGCGGTGCACGTATCCTTCCAGAGGAGCAACGACATAGTTTTAGCTTGAAGAGATTGGGAAAGCACCCAGGGACAAAAGGCCTTTTCGTGTTCTGTGTTCTGCCTGAAATCGGTCAATTGGCACTTGCCAAAACAAGGTTTCCTAGCACAAACTACAAAGCCGCAACTCTCTCCTGGCAGAGTAAATCCTATGCAGTGTTGCCCTGACGAGATACTGCTGGTAGAGTGAGGCCCAGGGAAAACACATTGCCTAGAGAAATCCCAGCAAAGCCGTCTGTTTCCCCACATGAATGTATGTCAGTTTGAGGTCTTTGCCAAGAACGGAGCTCAGAGGCAACATCAGATTGTGTGTATCTCCGTGAGAGAAAGAACACTGTGACTTCACCCATTCCTCTGACAAAAGCAGTTAGAAGGAGAAAACCGTCCTTTGGTTTCGCTTTCCCGCAATGAGCTCGGCAATCTGCCCTTCGCGAAGGGCAGTTTTCCCCCGGAGAACTGCCTTGCGCTAGCCGTGTTCTGGCAGTGGAACGAGTAGGCAGTGTTAGCGTTAAGCTATTGTGAAGGCTCGCTTTGGCCCAGGGAAAACAAAGCGCCTGGGGAAATCTTAACAGACCCCGGGGGCTTTTCACGGTTCCAAGTGTGGAACTGCACACTCTTTTCCAAAGAAGAGAGCGCACAGGCAACAGCAGCCTGCACGTTTCTCAGTGAAAGGGAGAACTCCCTGACTTCATCCAGTCCTCTGAGCAAAGCAGGCAGAAGGAGAGAAACTTTCTTTCCTTCCTCTTTCCTGCAATGAATTCCTGATTTGCTCTTGCAAACGCTAGGCTTCTTCTGAAAAACTACCTCGCGGTGCACGTATCCTTCCAGAGGAGCAACGACATAGTTTTAGCTTGAAGAGATTGGGAAAGCACCCAGGGAGAAAAGGCCTTTTCGTGTTCTGTGTTCTGCCTGAAATCGGTCAATTGGCACTTGCCAAAACAAGGTTTCCTAGCACAAACTACAAAGCCGCAACTCTCTCCTGGCAGAGTAAATCCTATGCAGTGTTGCCCTGACGAGATACTGCTGGTAGAGTGAGGCCCAGGGAAAACACATTGCCTAGAGAAATCCCAGCAAAGCCGTCTGTTTCCCCACATGAATGTATGTCAGTTTGAGGTCTTTGCCAAGAACGGAGCTCAGAGGCAACATCAGATTGTGTGTATCTCCGTGAGAGAAAGAACACTGTGACTTCACCCATTCCTCTGACAAAAGCAGTTAGAAGGAGAAAACCGTCCTTTGGTTTCGCTTTCCCGCAATGAGCTCGGCAAACTGCCCTTCGCGAAGGGCAGTTTTCCCCCGGAGAACTGCCTTGCGCTAGCCGTGTTCTGGCAGTGGAACGAGTAGGCAGTGTTAGCGTTAAGCTATTGTGAAGGCTCGCTTTGGCCCAGGGAAAACAAAGCGCCTGGGGAAATCTTAACAGACCCCGGGGGCTTTTCACGGTTCCAAGTGTGGAACTGCACACTCTTTTCCAAAGAAGAGAGCGCACAGGCAACAGCAGCCTGCACGTTTCTCAGTGAAAGGGAGAACTCCCTGACTTCATCCAGTCCTCTGAGCAAAGCAGGCAGAAGGAGAGAAACTTTCTTTCCTTCCTCTTTCCTGCAATGAATTCCTCATTTGCTCTTGCAAACGCTAGGCTTCTTCTGAAAAACTACCTCGCGGTGCACGTATCCTTCCAGAGGAGCAACGACATAGTTTTAGCTTGAAGAGATTGGGAAAGCACCCAGGGACAAAAGGCCTTTTCGTGTTCTGTGTTCTGCCTGAAATCGGTCAATTGGCACTTGCCAAAACAAGGTTTCCTAGCACAAACTACAAAGCCGCAACTCTCTCCTGGCAGAGTAAATCCTATGCAGTGTTGCCCTGACGAGATACTGCTGGTAGAGTGAGGCCCAGGGAAAACACATTGCCTAGAGAAATCCCAGCAAAGCCGTCTGTTTCCCCACATGAATGTATGTCAGTTTGAGGTCTTTGCCAAGAACGGAGCTCAGAGGCAACATCAGATTGTGTGTATCTCCGTGAGAGAAAGAACACTGTGACTTCACCCATTCCTCTGACAAAAGCAGTTAGAAGGAGAAAACCGTCCTTTGGTTTCGCTTTCCCGCAATGAGCTCGGCAATCTGCCCTTCGCGAAGGGCAGTTTTCCCCCGGAGAACTGCCTTGCGCTAGCCGTGTTCTGGCAGTGGAACGAGTAGGCAGTGTTAGCGTTAAGCTATTGTGAAGGCTCGCTTTGGCCCAGGGAAAACAAAGCGCCTGGGGAAATCTTAACAGACCCCGGGGGCTTTTCACGGTTCCAAGTGTGGAACTGCACACTCTTTTCCAAAGAAGAGAGCGCACAGGCAACAGCAGCCTGCACGTTTCTCAGTGAAAGGGAGAACTCCCTGACTTCATCCAGTCCTCTGAGCAAAGCAGGCAGAAGGAGAGAAACTTTCTTTCCTTCCTCTTTCCTGCAATGAATTCCTGATTTGCTCTTGCAAACGCTAGGCTTCTTCTGAAAAACTACCTCGCGGTGCACGTATCCTTCCAGAGGAGCAACGACATAGTTTTAGCTTGAAGAGATTGGGAAAGCACCCAGGGAGAAAAGGCCTTTTCGTGTTCTGTGTTCTGCCTGAAATCGGTCAATTGGCACTTGCCAAAACAAGGTTTCCTAGCACAAACTACAAAGCCGCAACTCTCTCCTGGCAGAGTAAATCCTATGCAGTGTTGCCCTGACGAGATACTGCTGGTAGAGTGAGGCCCAGGGAAAACACATTGCCTAGAGAAATCCCAGCAAAGCCGTCTGTTTCCCCACATGAATGTATGTCAGTTTGAGGTCTTTGCCAAGAACGGAGCTCAGAGGCAACATCAGATTGTGTGTATCTCCGTGAGAGAAAGAACACTGTGACTTCACCCATTCCTCTGACAAAAGCAGTTAGAAGGAGAAAACCGTCCTTTGGTTTCGCTTTCCCGCAATGAGCTCGGCAAACTGCCCTTCGCGAAGGGCAGTTTTCCCCCGGAGAACTGCCTTGCGCTAGCCGTGTTCTGGCAGTGGAACGAGTAGGCAGTGTTAGCGTTAAGCTATTGTGAAGGCTCGCTTTGGCCCAGGGAAAACAAAGCGCCTGGGGAAATCTTAACAGACCCCGGGGGCTTTTCACGGTTCCAAGTGTGGAACTGCACACTCTTTTCCAAAGAAGAGAGCGCACAGGCAACAGCAGCCTGCACGTTTCTCAGTGAAAGGGAGAACTCCCTGACTTCATCCAGTCCTCTGAGCAAAGCAGGCAGAAGGAGAGAAACTTTCTTTCCTTCCTCTTTCCTGCAATGAATTCCTGATTTGCTCTTGCAAACGCTAGGCTTCTTCTGAAAAACTACCTCGCGGTGCACGTATCCTTCCAGAGGAGCAACGACATAGTTTTAGCTTGAAGAGATTGGGAAAGCACCCAGGGACAAAAGGCCTTTTCGTGTTCTGTGTTCTGCCTGAAATCGGTCAATTGGCACTTGCCAAAACAAGGTTTCCTAGCACAAACTACAAAGCCGCAACTCTCTCCTGGCAGAGTAAATCCTATGCAGTGTTGCCCTGACGAGATACTGCTGGTAGAGTGAGGCCCAGGGAAAACACATTGCCTAGAGAAATCCCAGCAAAGCCGTCTGTTTCCCCACATGAATGTATGTCAGTTTGAGGTCTTTGCCAAGAACGGAGCTCAGAGGCAACATCAGATTGTGTGTATCTCCGTGAGAGAAAGAACACTGTGACTTCACCCATTCCTCTGACAAAAGCAGTTAGAAGGAGAAAACCGTCCTTTGGTTTCGCTTTCCCGCAATGAGCTCGGCAATCTGCCCTTCGCGAAGGGCAGTTTTCCCCCGGAGAACTGCCTTGCGCTAGCCGTGTTCTGGCAGTGGAACGAGTAGGCAGTGTTAGCGTTAAGCTATTGTGAAGGCTCGCTTTGGCCCAGGGAAAACAAAGCGCCTGGGGAAATCTTAACAGACCCCGGGGGCTTTTCACGGTTCCAAGTGTGGAACTGCACACTCTTTTCCAAAGAAGAGAGCGCACAGGCAACAGCAGCCTGCACGTTTCTCAGTGAAAGGGAGAACTCCCTGACTTCATCCAGTCCTCTGAGCAAAGCAGGCAGAAGGAGAGAAACTTTCTTTCCTTCCTCTTTCCTGCAATGAATTCCTGATTTGCTCTTGCAAACGCTAGGCTTCTTCTGAAAAACTACCTCGCGGTGCACGTATCCTTCCAGAGGAGCAACGACATAGTTTTAGCTTGAAGAGATTGGGAAAGCACCCAGGGAGAAAAGGCCTTTTCGTGTTCTGTGTTCTGCCTGAAATCGGTCAATTGGCACTTGCCAAAACAAGGTTTCCTAGCACAAACTACAAAGCCGCAACTCTCTCCTGGCAGAGTAAATCCTATGCAGTGTTGCCCTGACGAGATACTGCTGGTAGAGTGAGGCCCAGGGAAAACACATTGCCTAGAGAAATCCCAGCAAAGCCGTCTGTTTCCCCACATGAATGTATGTCAGTTTGAGGTCTTTGCCAAGAACGGAGCTCAGAGGCAACATCAGATTGTGTGTATCTCCGTGAGAGAAAGAACACTGTGACTTCACCCATTCCTCTGACAAAAGCAGTTAGAAGGAGAAAACCGTCCTTTGGTTTCGCTTTCCCGCAATGAGCTCGGCAAACTGCCCTTCGCGAAGGGCAGTTTTCCCCCGGAGAACTGCCTTGCGCTAGCCGTGTTCTGGCAGTGGAACGAGTAGGCAGTGTTAGCGTTAAGCTATTGTGAAGGCTCGCTTTGGCCCAGGGAAAACAAAGCGCCTGGGGAAATCTTAACAGACCCCGGGGGCTTTTCACGGTTCCAAGTGTGGAACTGCACACTCTTTTCCAAAGAAGAGAGCGCACAGGCAACAGCAGCCTGCACGTTTCTCAGTGAAAGGGAGAACTCCCTGACTTCATCCAGTCCTCTGAGCAAAGCAGGCAGAAGGAGAGAAACTTTCTTTCCTTCCTCTTTCCTGCAATGAATTCCTGATTTGCTCTTGCAAACGCTAGGCTTCTTCTGAAAAACTACCTCGCGGTGCACGTATCCTTCCAGAGGAGCAACGACATAGTTTTAGCTTGAAGAGATTGGGAAAGCACCCAGGGACAAAAGGCCTTTTCGTGTTCTGTGTTCTGCCTGAAATCGGTCAATTGGCACTTGCCAAAACAAGGTTTCCTAGCACAAACTACAAAGCCGCAACTCTCTCCTGGCAGAGTAAATCCTATGCAGTGTTGCCCTGACGAGATACTGCTGGTAGAGTGAGGCCCAGGGAAAACACATTGCCTAGAGAAATCCCAGCAAAGCCGTCTGTTTCCCCACATGAATGTATGTCAGTTTGAGGTCTTTGCCAAGAACGGAGCTCAGAGGCAACATCAGATTGTGTGTATCTCCGTGAGAGAAAGAACACTGTGACTTCACCCATTCCTCTGACAAAAGCAGTTAGAAGGAGAAAACCGTCCTTTGGTTTCGCTTTCCCGCAATGAGCTCGGCAATCTGCCCTTCGCGAAGGGCAGTTTTCCCCCGGAGAACTGCCTTGCGCTAGCCGTGTTCTGGCAGTGGAACGAGTAGGCAGTGTTAGCGTTAAGCTATTGTGAAGGCTCGCTTTGGCCCAGGGAAAACAAAGCGCCTGGGGAAATCTTAACAGACCCCGGGGGCTTTTCACGGTTCCAAGTGTGGAACTGCACACTCTTTTCCAAAGAAGAGAGCGCACAGGCAACAGCAGCCTGCACGTTTCTCAGTGAAAGGGAGAACTCCCTGACTTCATCCAGTCCTCTGAGCAAAGCAGGCAGGAGAGAAACTTTCTTTCCTTCCTCTTTCCTGCAATGAATTCCTGATTTGCTCTTGCAAACGCTAGGCTTCTTCTGAAAAACTACCTCGCGGTGCACGTATCCTTCCAGAGGAGCAACGACATAGTTTTAGCTTGAAGAGATTGGGAAAGCACCCAGGGAGAAAAGGCCTTTTCGTGTTCTGTGTTCTGCCTGAAATCGGTCAATTGGCACTTGCCAAAACAAGGTTTCCTAGCACAAACTACAAAGCCGCAACTCTCTCCTGGCAGAGTAAATCCTATGCAGTGTTGCCCTGACGAGATACTGCTGGTAGAGTGAGGCCCAGGGAAAACACATTGCCTAGAGAAATCCCAGCAAAGCCGTCTGTTTCCCCACATGAATGTATGTCAGTTTGAGGTCTTTGCCAAGAACGGAGCTCAGAGGCAACATCAGATTGTGTGTATCTCCGTGAGAGAAAGAACACTGTGACTTCACCCATTCCTCTGACAAAAGCAGTTAGAAGGAGAAAACCGTCCTTTGGTTTCGCTTTCCCGCAATGAGCTCGGCAAACTGCCCTTCGCGAAGGGCAGTTTTCCCCCGGAGAACTGCCTTGCGCTAGCCGTGTTCTGGCAGTGGAACGAGTAGGCAGTGTTAGCGTTAAGCTATTGTGAAGGCTCGCTTTGGCCCAGGGAAAACAAAGCGCCTGGGGAAATCTTAACAGACCCCGGGGGCTTTTCACGGTTCCAAGTGTGGAACTGCACACTCTTTTCCAAAGAAGAGAGCGCACAGGCAACAGCAGCCTGCACGTTTCTCAGTGAAAGGGAGAACTCCCTGACTTCATCCAGTCCTCTGAGCAAAGCAGGCAGAAGGAGAGAAACTTTCTTTCCTTCCTCTTTCCTGCAATGAATTCCTCATTTGCTCTTGCAAACGCTAGGCTTCTTCTGAAAAACTACCTCGCGGTGCACGTATCCTTCCAGAGGAGCAACGACATAGTTTTAGCTTGAAGAGATTGGGAAAGCACCCAGGGAGAAAAGGCCTTTTCGTGTTCTGTGTTCTGCCTGAAATCGGTCAATTGGCACTTGCCAAAACAAGGTTTCCTAGCACAAACTACAAAGCCGCAACTCTCTCCTGGCAGAGTAAATCCTATGCAGTGTTGCCCTGACGAGATACTGCTGGTAGAGTGAGGCCCAGGGAAAACACATTGCCTAGAGAAATCCCAGCAAAGCCGTCTGTTTCCCCACATGAATGTATGTCAGTTTGAGGTCTTTGCCAAGAACGGAGCTCAGAGGCAACATCAGATTGTGTGTATCTCCGTGAGAGAAAGAACACTGTGACTTCACCCATTCCTCTGACAAAAGCAGTTAGAAGGAGAAAACCGTCCTTTGGTTTCGCTTTCCCGCAATGAGCTCGGCAAACTGCCCTTCGCGAAGGGCAGTTTTCCCCCGGAGAACTGCCTTGCGCTAGCCGTGTTCTGGCAGTGGAACGAGTAGGCAGTGTTAGCGTTAAGCTATTGTGAAGGCTCGCTTTGGCCCAGGGAAAACAAAGCGCCTGGGGAAATCTTAACAGACCCCGGGGGCTTTTCACGGTTCCAAGTGTGGAACTGCACACTCTTTTCCAAAGAAGAGAGCGCACAGGCAACAGCAGCCTGCACGTTTCTCAGTGAAAGGGAGAACTCCCTGACTTCATCCAGTCCTCTGAGCAAAGCAGGCAGAAGGAGAGAAACTTTCTTTCCTTCCTCTTTCCTGCAATGAATTCCTGATTTGCTCTTGCAAACGCTAGGCTTCTTCTGAAAAACTACCTCGCGGTGCACGTATCCTTCCAGAGGAGCAACGACATAGTTTTAGCTTGAAGAGATTGGGAAAGCACCCAGGGAGAAAAGGCCTTTTCGTGTTCTGTGTTCTGCCTGAAATCGGTCAATTGGCACTTGCCAAAACAAGGTTTCCTAGCACAAACTACAAAGCCGCAACTCTCTCCTGGCAGAGTAAATCCTATGCAGTGTTGCCCTGACGAGATACTGCTGGTAGAGTGAGGCCCAGGGAAAACACATTGCCTAGAGAAATCCCAGCAAAGCCGTCTGTTTCCCCACATGAATGTATGTCAGTTTGAGGTCTTTGCCAAGAACGGAGCTCAGAGGCAACATCAGATTGTGTGTATCTCCGTGAGAGAAAGAACACTGTGACTTCACCCATTCCTCTGACAAAAGCAGTTAGAAGGAGAAAACCGTCCTTTGGTTTCGCTTTCCCGCAATGAGCTCGGCAATCTGCCCTTCGCGAAGGGCAGTTTTCCCCCGGAGAACTGCCTTGCGCTAGCCGTGTTCTGGCAGTGGAACGAGTAGGCAGTGTTAGCGTTAAGCTATTGTGAAGGCTCGCTTTGGCCCAGGGAAAACAAAGCGCCTGGGGAAATCTTAACAGACCCCGGGGGCTTTTCACGGTTCCAAGTGTGGAACTGCAGACTCTTTTCCAGAGAAGAGAGCGCACAGGCAACAGCAGCCTGCACGTTTCTCAGTGAAAGGGAGAACTCCCTGACTTCATCCAGTCCTCTGAGCAAAGCAGGCAGAAGGAGAGAAACTTTCTTTCCTTCCTCTTTCCTGCAATGAATTCCTGATTTGCTCTTGCAAACGCTAGGCTTCTTCTGAAAAACTACCTCGCGGTGCACGTATCCTTCCAGAGGAGCAACGACATAGTTTTAGCTTGAAGAGATTGGGAAAGCACCCAGGGAGAAAAGGCCTTTTCGTGTTCTGTGTTCTGCCTGAAATCGGTCAATTGGCACTTGCCAAAACAAGGTTTCCTAGCACAAACTACAAAGCCGCAACTCTCTCCTGGCAGAGTAAATCCTATGCAGTGTTGCCCTGACGAGATACTGCTGGTAGAGTGAGGCCCAGGGAAAACACATTGCCTAGAGAAATCCCAGCAAAGCCGTCTGTTTCCCCACATGAATGTATGTCAGTTTGAGGTCTTTGCCAAGAACGGAGCTCAGAGGCAACATCAGATTGTGTGTATCTCCGTGAGAGAAAGAACACTGTGACTTCACCCATTCCTCTGACAAAAGCAGTTAGAAGGAGAAAACCGTCCTTTGGTTTCGCTTTCCCGCAATGAGCTCGGCAAACTGCCCTTCGCGAAGGGCAGTTTTCCCCCGGAGAACTGCCTTGCGCTAGCCGTGTTCTGGCAGTGGAACGAGTAGGCAGTGTTAGCGTTAAGCTATTGTGAAGGCTCGCTTTGGCCCAGGGAAAACAAAGCGCCTGGGGAAATCTTAACAGACCCCGGGGGCTTTTCACGGTTCCAAGTGTGGAACTGCACACTCTTTTCCAAAGAAGAGAGCGCACAGGCAACAGCAGCCTGCACGTTTCTCAGTGAAAGGGAGAACTCCCTGACTTCATCCAGTCCTCTGAGCAAAGCAGGCAGAAGGAGAGAAACTTTCTTTCCTTCCTCTTTCCTGCAATGAATTCCTCATTTGCTCTTGCAAACGCTAGGCTTCTTCTGAAAAACTACCTCGCGGTGCACGTATCCTTCCAGAGGAGCAACGACATAGTTTTAGCTTGAAGAGATTGGGAAAGCACCCAGGGAGAAAAGGCCTTTTCGTGTTCTGTGTTCTGCCTGAAATCGGTCAATTGGCACTTGCCAAAACAAGGTTTCCTAGCACAAACTACAAAGCCGCAACTCTCTCCTGGCAGAGTAAATCCTATGCAGTGTTGCCCTGACGAGATACTGCTGGTAGAGTGAGGCCCAGGGAAAACACATTGCCTAGAGAAATCCCAGCAAAGCCGTCTGTTTCCCCACATGAATGTATGTCAGTTTGAGGTCTTTGCCAAGAACGGAGCTCAGAGGCAACATCAGATTGTGTGTATCTCCGTGAGAGAAAGAACACTGTGACTTCACCCATTCCTCTGACAAAAGCAGTTAGAAGGAGAAAACCGTCCTTTGGTTTCGCTTTCCCGCAATGAGCTCGGCAAACTGCCCTTCGCGAAGGGCAGTTTTCCCCCGGAGAACTGCCTTGCGCTAGCCGTGTTCTGGCAGTGGAACGAGTAGGCAGTGTTAGCGTTAAGCTATTGTGAAGGCTCGCTTTGGCCCAGGGAAAACAAAGCGCCTGGGGAAATCTTAACAGACCCCGGGGGCTTTTCACGGTTCCAAGTGTGGAACTGCACACTCTTTTCCAAAGAAGAGAGCGCACAGGCAACAGCAGCCTGCACGTTTCTCAGTGAAAGGGAGAACTCCCTGACTTCATCCAGTCCTCTGAGCAAAGCAGGCAGAAGGAGAGAAACTTTCTTTCCTTCCTCTTTCCTGCAATGAATTCCTGATTTGCTCTTGCAAACGCTAGGCTTCTTCTGAAAAACTACCTCGCGGTGCACGTATCCTTCCAGAGGAGCAACGACATAGTTTTAGCTTGAAGAGATTGGGAAAGCACCCAGGGACAAAAGGCCTTTTCGTGTTCTGTGTTCTGCCTGAAATCGGTCAATTGGCACTTGCCAAAACAAGGTTTCCTAGCACAAACTACAAAGCCGCAACTCTCTCCTGGCAGAGTAAATCCTATGCAGTGTTGCCCTGACGAGATACTGCTGGTAGAGTGAGGCCCAGGGAAAACACATTGCCTAGAGAAATCCCAGCAAAGCCGTCTGTTTCCCCACATGAATGTATGTCAGTTTGAGGTCATTGCCAAGAACGGAGCTCAGAGGCAACATCAGATTGTGTGTATCTCCGTGAGAGAAAGAACACTGTGACTTCACCCATTCCTCTGACAAAAGCAGTTAGAAGGAGAAAACCGTCCTTTGGTTTCGCTTTCCCGCAATGAGCTCGGCAATCTGCCCTTCGCGAAGGGCAGTTTTCCCCCGGAGAACTGCCTTGCGCTAGCCGTGTTCTGGCAGTGGAACGAGTAGGCAGTGTTAGCGTTAAGCTATTGTGAAGGCTCGCTTTGGCCCAGGGAAAACAAAGCGCCTGGGGAAATCTTAACAGACCCCGGGGGCTTTTCACGGTTCCAAGTGTGGAACTGCAGACTCTTTTCCAGAGAAGAGAGCGCACAGGCAACAGCAGCCTGCACGTTTCTCAGTGAAAGGGAGAACTCCCTGACTTCATCCAGTCCTCTGAGCAAAGCAGGCAGAAGGAGAGAAACTTTCTTTCCTTCCTCTTTCCTGCAATGAATTCCTGATTTGCTCTTGCAAACGCTAGGCTTCTTCTGAAAAACTACCTCGCGGTGCACGTATCCTTCCAGAGGAGCAACGACATAGTTTTAGCTTGAAGAGATTGGGAAAGCACCCAGGGACAAAAGGCCTTTTCGTGTTCTGTGTTCTGCCTGAAATCGGTCAATTGGCACTTGCCAAAACAAGGTTTTCTAGCACAAACTACAAAGCCGCAACTCTCTCCTGGCAGAGTAAATCCTATGCAGTGTTGCCCTGACGAGATACTGCTGGTAGAGTGAGGCCCAGGGAAAACACATTGCCTAGAGAAATCCCAGCAAAGCCGTCTGTTTCCCCACATGAATGTATGTCAGTTTGAGGTCTTTGCCAAGAACGGAGCTCAGAGGCAACATCAGATTGTGTGTATCTCCGTGAGAGAAAGAACACTGTGACTTCACCCATTCCTCTGACAAAAGCAGTTAGAAGGAGAAAACCGTCCTTTGGTTTCGCTTTCCCGCAATGAGCTCGGCAAACTGCCCTTCGCGAAGGGCAGTTTTCCCCCGGAGAACTGCCTTGCGCTAGCCGTGTTCTGGCAGTGGAACGAGTAGGCAGTGTTAGCGTTAAGCTATTGTGAAGGCTCGCTTTGGCCCAGGGAAAACAAAGCGCCTGGGGAAATCTTAACAGACCCCGGGGGCTTTTCACGGTTCCAAGTGTGGAACTGCACACTCTTTTCCAAAGAAGAGAGCGCACAGGCAACAGCAGCCTGCACGTTTCTCAGTGAAAGGGAGAACTCCCTGACTTCATCCAGTCCTCTGAGCAAAGCAGGCAGAAGGAGAGAAACTTTCTTTCCTTCCTCTTTCCTGCAATGAATTCCTGATTTGCTCTTGCAAACGCTAGGCTTCTTCTGAAAAACTACCTCGCGGTGCACGTATCCTTCCAGAGGAGCAACGACATAGTTTTAGCTTGAAGAGATTGGGAAAGCACCCAGGGAGAAAAGGCCTTTTCGTGTTCTGTGTTCTGCCTGAAATCGGTCAATTGGCACTTGCCAAAACAAGGTTTCCTAGCACAAACTACAAAGCCGCAACTCTCTCCTGGCAGAGTAAATCCTATGCAGTGTTGCCCTGACGAGATACTGCTGGTAGAGTGAGGCCCAGGGAAAACACATTGCCTAGAGAAATCCCAGCAAAGCCGTCTGTTTCCCCACATGAATGTATGTCAGTTTGAGGTCTTTGCCAAGAACGGAGCTCAGAGGCAACATCAGATTGTGTGTATCTCCGTGAGAGAAAGAACACTGTGACTTCACCCATTCCTCTGACAAAAGCAGTTAGAAGGAGAAAACCGTCCTTTGGTTTCGCTTTCCCGCAATGAGCTCGGCAAACTGCCCTTCGCGAAGGGCAGTTTTCCCCCGGAGAACTGCCTTGCGCTAGCCGTGTTCTGGCAGTGGAACGAGTAGGCAGTGTTAGCGTTAAGCTATTGTGAAGGCTCGCTTTGGCCCAGGGAAAACAAAGCGCCTGGGGAAATCTTAACAGACCCCGGGGGCTTTTCACGGTTCCAAGTGTGGAACTGCAGACTCTTTTCCAAAGAAGAGAGCGCACAGGCAACAGCAGCCTGCACGTTTCTCAGTGAAAGGGAGAACTCCCTGACTTCATCCAGTCCTCTGAGCAAAGCAGGCAGAAGGAGAGAAACTTTCTTTCCTTCCTCTTTCCTGCAATGAATTCCTCATTTGCTCTTGCAAACGCTAGGCTTCTTCTGAAAAACTACCTCGCGGTGCACGTATCCTTCCAGAGGAGCAACGACATAGTTTTAGCTTGAAGAGATTGGGAAAGCACCCAGGGAGAAAAGGCCTTTTCGTGTTCTGTGTTCTGCCTGAAATCGGTCAATTGGCACTTGCCAAAACAAGGTTTCCTAGCACAAACTACAAAGCCGCAACTCTCTCCTGGCAGAGTAAATCCTATGCAGTGTTGCCCTGACGAGATACTGCTGGTAGAGTGAGGCCCAGGGAAAACACATTGCCTAGAGAAATCCCAGCAAAGCCGTCTGTTTCCCCACATGAATGTATGTCAGTTTGAGGTCTTTGCCAAGAACGGAGCTCAGAGGCAACATCAGATTGTGTGTATCTCCGTGAGAGAAAGAACACTGTGACTTCACCCATTCCTCTGACAAAAGCAGTTAGAAGGAGAAAACCGTCCTTTGGTTTCGCTTTCCCGCAATGAGCTCGGCAAACTGCCCTTCGCGAAGGGCAGTTTTCCCCCGGAGAACTGCCTTGCGCTAGCCGTGTTCTGGCAGTGGAACGAGTAGGCAGTGTTAGCGTTAAGCTATTGTGAAGGCTCGCTTTGGCCCAGGGAAAACAAAGCGCCTGGGGAAATCTTAACAGACCCCGGGGGCTTTTCACGGTTCCAAGTGTGGAACTGCACACTCTTTTCCAAAGAAGAGAGCGCACAGGCAACAGCAGCCTGCACGTTTCTCAGTGAAAGGGAGAACTCCCTGACTTCATCCAGTCCTCTGAGCAAAGCAGGCAGAAGGAGAGAAACTTTCTTTCCTTCCTCTTTCCTGCAATGAATTCCTCATTTGCTCTTGCAAACGCTAGGCTTCTTCTGAAAAACTACCTCGCGGTGCACGTATCCTTCCAGAGGAGCAACGACATAGTTTTAGCTTGAAGAGATTGGGAAAGCACCCAGGGAGAAAAGGCCTTTTCGTGTTCTGTGTTCTGCCTGAAATCGGTCAATTGGCACTTGCCAAAACAAGGTTTCCTAGCACAAACTACAAAGCCGCAACTCTCTCCTGGCAGAGTAAATCCTATGCAGTGTTGCCCTGACGAGATACTGCTGGTAGAGTGAGGCCCAGGGAAAACACATTGCCTAGAGAAATCCCAGCAAAGCCGTCTGTTTCCCCACATGAATGTATGTCAGTTTGAGGTCTTTGCCAAGAACGGAGCTCAGAGGCAACATCAGATTGTGTGTATCTCCGTGAGAGAAAGAACACTGTGACTTCACCCATTCCTCTGACAAAAGCAGTTAGAAGGAGAAAACCGTCCTTTGGTTTCGCTTTCCCGCAATGAGCTCGGCAAACTGCCCTTCGCGAAGGGCAGTTTTCCCCCGGAGAACTGCCTTGCGCTAGCCGTGTTCTGGCAGTGGAACGAGTAGGCAGTGTTAGCGTTAAGCTATTGTGAAGGCTCGCTTTGGCCCAGGGAAAACAAAGCGCCTGGGGAAATCTTAACAGACCCCGGGGGCTTTTCACGGTTCCAAGTGTGGAACTGCACACTCTTTTCCAAAGAAGAGAGCGCACAGGCAACAGCAGCCTGCACGTTTCTCAGTGAAAGGGAGAACTCCCTGACTTCATCCAGTCCTCTGAGCAAAGCAGGCAGAAGGAGAGAAACTTTCTTTCCTTCCTCTTTCCTGCAATGAATTCCTGATTTGCTCTTGCAAACGCTAGGCTTCTTCTGAAAAACTACCTCGCGGTGCACGTATCCTTCCAGAGGAGCAACGACATAGTTTTAGCTTGAAGAGATTGGGAAAGCACCCAGGGACAAAAGGCCTTTTCGTGTTCTGTGTTCTGCCTGAAATCGGTCAATTGGCACTTGCCAAAACAAGGTTTCCTAGCACAAACTACAAAGCCGCAACTCTCTCCTGGCAGAGTAAATCCTATGCAGTGTTGCCCTGACGAGATACTGCTGGTAGAGTGAGGCCCAGGGAAAACACATTGCCTAGAGAAATCCCAGCAAAGCCGTCTGTTTCCCCACATGAATGTATGTCAGTTTGAGGTCTTTGCCAAGAACGGAGCTCAGAGGCAACATCAGATTGTGTGTATCTCCGTGAGAGAAAGAACACTGTGACTTCACCCATTCCTCTGACAAAAGCAGTTAGAAGGAGAAAACCGTCCTTTGGTTTCGCTTTCCCGCAATGAGCTCGGCAATCTGCCCTTCGCGAAGGGCAGTTTTCCCCCGGAGAACTGCCTTGCGCTAGCCGTGTTCTGGCAGTGGAACGAGTAGGCAGTGTTAGCGTTAAGCTATTGTGAAGGCTCGCTTTGGCCCAGGGAAAACAAAGCGCCTGGGGAAATCTTAACAGACCCCGGGGGCTTTTCACGGTTCCAAGTGTGGAACTGCACACTCTTTTCCAGAGAAGAGAGCGCACAGGCAACAGCAGCCTGCACGTTTCTCAGTGAAAGGGAGAACTCCCTGACTTCATCCAGTCCTCTGAGCAAAGCAGGCAGAAGGAGAGAAACTTTCTTTCCTTCCTCTTTCCTGCAATGAATTCCTGATTTGCTCTTGCAAACGCTAGGCTTCTTCTGAAAAACTACCTCGCGGTGCACGTATCCTTCCAGAGGAGCAACGACATAGTTTTAGCTTGAAGAGATTGGGAAAGCACCCAGGGAGAAAAGGCCTTTTCGTGTTCTGTGTTCTGCCTGAAATCGGTCAATTGGCACTTGCCAAAACAAGGTTTCCTAGCACAAACTACAAAGCCGCAACTCTCTCCTGGCAGAGTAAATCCTATGCAGTGTTGCCCTGACGAGATACTGCTGGTAGAGTGAGGCCCAGGGAAAACACATTGCCTAGAGAAATCCCAGCAAAGCCGTCTGTTTCCCCACATGAATGTATGTCAGTTTGAGGTCTTTGCCAAGAACGGAGCTCAGAGGCAACATCAGATTGTGTGTATCTCCGTGAGAGAAAGAACACTGTGACTTCACCCATTCCTCTGACAAAAGCAGTTAGAAGGAGAAAACCGTCCTTTGGTTTCGCTTTCCCGCAATGAGCTCGGCAAACTGCCCTTCGCGAAGGGCAGTTTTCCCCCGGAGAACTGCCTTGCGCTAGCCGTGTTCTGGCAGTGGAACGAGTAGGCAGTGTTAGCGTTAAGCTATTGTGAAGGCTCGCTTTGGCCCAGGGAAAACAAAGCGCCTGGGGAAATCTTAACAGACCCCGGGGGCTTTTCACGGTTCCAAGTGTGGAACTGCACACTCTTTTCCAAAGAAGAGAGCGCACAGGCAACAGCAGCCTGCACGTTTCTCAGTGAAAGGGAGAACTCCCTGACTTCATCCAGTCCTCTGAGCAAAGCAGGCAGAAGGAGAGAAACTTTCTTTCCTTCCTCTTTCCTGCAATGAATTCCTCATTTGCTCTTGCAAACGCTAGGCTTCTTCTGAAAAACTACCTCGCGGTGCACGTATCCTTCCAGAGGAGCAACGACATAGTTTTAGCTTGAAGAGATTGGGAAAGCACCCAGGGAGAAAAGGCCTTTTCGTGTTCTGTGTTCTGCCTGAAATCGGTCAATTGGCACTTGCCAAAACAAGGTTTCCTAGCACAAACTACAAAGCCGCAACTCTCTCCTGGCAGAGTAAATCCTATGCAGTGTTGCCCTGACGAGATACTGCTGGTAGAGTGAGGCCCAGGGAAAACACATTGCCTAGAGAAATCCCAGCAAAGCCGTCTGTTTCCCCACATGAATGTATGTCAGTTTGAGGTCTTTGCCAAGAACGGAGCTCAGAGGCAACATCAGATTGTGTGTATCTCCGTGAGAGAAAGAACACTGTGACTTCACCCATTCCTCTGACAAAAGCAGTTAGAAGGAGAAAACCGTCCTTTGGTTTCGCTTTCCCGCAATGAGCTCGGCAAACTGCCCTTCGCGAAGGGCAGTTTTCCCCCGGAGAACTGCCTTGCGCTAGCCGTGTTCTGGCAGTGGAACGAGTAGGCAGTGTTAGCGTTAAGCTATTGTGAAGGCTCGCTTTGGCCCAGGGAAAACAAAGCGCCTGGGGAAATCTTAACAGACCCCGGGGGCTTTTCACGGTTCCAAGTGTGGAACTGCACACTCTTTTCCAAAGAAGAGAGCGCACAGGCAACAGCAGCCTGCACGTTTCTCAGTGAAAGGGAGAACTCCCTGACTTCATCCAGTCCTCTGAGCAAAGCAGGCAGAAGGAGAGAAACTTTCTTTCCTTCCTCTTTCCTGCAATGAATTCCTGATTTGCTCTTGCAAACGCTAGGCTTCTTCTGAAAAACTACCTCGCGGTGCACGTATCCTTCCAGAGGAGCAACGACATAGTTTTAGCTTGAAGAGATTGGGAAAGCACCCAGGGACAAAAGGCCTTTTCGTGTTCTGTGTTCTGCCTGAAATCGGTCAATTGGCACTTGCCAAAACAAGGTTTCCTAGCACAAACTACAAAGCCGCAACTCTCTCCTGGCAGAGTAAATCCTATGCAGTGTTGCCCTGACGAGATACTGCTGGTAGAGTGAGGCCCAGGGAAAACACATTGCCTAGAGAAATCCCAGCAAAGCCGACTGTTTCCCCACATGAATGTATGTCAGTTTGAGGTCATTGCCAAGAACGGAGCTCAGAGGCAACATCAGATTGTGTGTATCTCCGTGAGAGAAAGAACACTGTGACTTCACCCATTCCTCTGACAAAAGCAGTTAGAAGGAGAAAACCGTCCTTTGGTTTCGCTTTCCCGCAATGAGCTCGGCAATCTGCCCTTCGCGAAGGGCAGTTTTCCCCCGGAGAACTGCCTTGCGCTAGCCGTGTTCTGGCAGTGGAACGAGTAGGCAGTGTTAGCGTTAAGCTATTGTGAAGGCTCGCTTTGGCCCAGGGAAAACAAAGCGCCTGGGGAAATCTTAACAGACCCCGGGGGCTTTTCACGGTTCCAAGTGTGGAACTGCAGACTCTTTTCCAGAGAAGAGAGCGCACAGGCAACAGCAGCCTGCACGTTTCTCAGTGAAAGGGAGAACTCCCTGACTTCATCCAGTCCTCTGAGCAAAGCAGGCAGAAGGAGAGAAACTTTCTTTCCTTCCTCTTTCCTGCAATGAATTCCTGATTTGCTCTTGCAAACGCTAGGCTTCTTCTGAAAAACTACCTCGCGGTGCACGTATCCTTCCAGAGGAGCAACGACATAGTTTTAGCTTGAAGAGATTGGGAAAGCACCCAGGGACAAAAGGCCTTTTCGTGTTCTGTGTTCTGCCTGAAATCGGTCAATTGGCACTTGCCAAAACAAGGTTTTCTAGCACAAACTACAAAGCCGCAACTCTCTCCTGGCAGAGTAAATCCTATGCAGTGTTGCCCTGACGAGATACTGCTGGTAGAGTGAGGCCCAGGGAAAACACATTGCCTAGAGAAATCCCAGCAAAGCCGTCTGTTTCCCCACATGAATGTATGTCAGTTTGAGGTCTTTGCCAAGAACGGAGCTCAGAGGCAACATCAGATTGTGTGTATCTCCGTGAGAGAAAGAACACTGTGACTTCACCCATTCCTCTGACAAAAGCAGTTAGAAGGAGAAAACCGTCCTTTGGTTTCGCTTTCCCGCAATGAGCTCGGCAAACTGCCCTTCGCGAAGGGCAGTTTTCCCCCGGAGAACTGCCTTGCGCTAGCCGTGTTCTGGCAGTGGAACGAGTAGGCAGTGTTAGCGTTAAGCTATTGTGAAGGCTCGCTTTGGCCCAGGGAAAACAAAGCGCCTGGGGAAATCTTAACAGACCCCGGGGGCTTTTCACGGTTCCAAGTGTGGAACTGCACACTCTTTTCCAAAGAAGAGAGCGCACAGGCAACAGCAGCCTGCACGTTTCTCAGTGAAAGGGAGAACTCCCTGACTTCATCCAGTCCTCTGAGCAAAGCAGGCAGAAGGAGAGAAACTTTCTTTCCTTCCTCTTTCCTGCAATGAATTCCTGATTTGCTCTTGCAAACGCTAGGCTTCTTCTGAAAAACTACCTCGCGGTGCACGTATCCTTCCAGAGGAGCAACGACATAGTTTTAGCTTGAAGAGATTGGGAAAGCACCCAGGGAGAAAAGGCCTTTTCGTGTTCTGTGTTCTGCCTGAAATCGGTCAATTGGCACTTGCCAAAACAAGGTTTCCTAGCACAAACTACAAAGCCGCAACTCTCTCCTGGCAGAGTAAATCCTATGCAGTGTTGCCCTGACGAGATACTGCTGGTAGAGTGAGGCCCAGGGAAAACACATTGCCTAGAGAAATCCCAGCAAAGCCGTCTGTTTCCCCACATGAATGTATGTCAGTTTGAGGTCTTTGCCAAGAACGGAGCTCAGAGGCAACATCAGATTGTGTGTATCTCCGTGAGAGAAAGAACACTGTGACTTCACCCATTCCTCTGACAAAAGCAGTTAGAAGGAGAAAACCGTCCTTTGGTTTCGCTTTCCCGCAATGAGCTCGGCAAACTGCCCTTCGCGAAGGGCAGTTTTCCCCCGGAGAACTGCCTTGCGCTAGCCGTGTTCTGGCAGTGGAACGAGTAGGCAGTGTTAGCGTTAAGCTATTGTGAAGGCTCGCTTTGGCCCAGGGAAAACAAAGCGCCTGGGGAAATCTTAACAGACCCCGGGGGCTTTTCACGGTTCCAAGTGTGGAACTGCAGACTCTTTTCCAAAGAAGAGAGCGCACAGGCAACAGCAGCCTGCACGTTTCTCAGTGAAAGGGAGAACTCCCTGACTTCATCCAGTCCTCTGAGCAAAGCAGGCAGAAGGAGAGAAACTTTCTTTCCTTCCTCTTTCCTGCAATGAATTCCTCATTTGCTCTTGCAAACGCTAGGCTTCTTCTGAAAAACTACCTCGCGGTGCACGTATCCTTCCAGAGGAGCAACGACATAGTTTTAGCTTGAAGAGATTGGGAAAGCACCCAGGGAGAAAAGGCCTTTTCGTGTTCTGTGTTCTGCCTGAAATCGGTCAATTGGCACTTGCCAAAACAAGGTTTCCTAGCACAAACTACAAAGCCGCAACTCTCTCCTGGCAGAGTAAATCCTATGCAGTGTTGCCCTGACGAGATACTGCTGGTAGAGTGAGGCCCAGGGAAAACACATTGCCTAGAGAAATCCCAGCAAAGCCGTCTGTTTCCCCACATGAATGTATGTCAGTTTGAGGTCTTTGCCAAGAACGGAGCTCAGAGGCAACATCAGATTGTGTGTATCTCCGTGAGAGAAAGAACACTGTGACTTCACCCATTCCTCTGACAAAAGCAGTTAGAAGGAGAAAACCGTCCTTTGGTTTCGCTTTCCCGCAATGAGCTCGGCAAACTGCCCTTCGCGAAGGGCAGTTTTCCCCCGGAGAACTGCCTTGCGCTAGCCGTGTTCTGGCAGTGGAACGAGTAGGCAGTGTTAGCGTTAAGCTATTGTGAAGGCTCGCTTTGGCCCAGGGAAAACAAAGCGCCTGGGGAAATCTTAACAGACCCCGGGGGCTTTTCACGGTTCCAAGTGTGGAACTGCACACTCTTTTCCAAAGAAGAGAGCGCACAGGCAACAGCAGCCTGCACGTTTCTCAGTGAAAGGGAGAACTCCCTGACTTCATCCAGTCCTCTGAGCAAAGCAGGCAGAAGGAGAGAAACTTTCTTTCCTTCCTCTTTCCTGCAATGAATTCCTCATTTGCTCTTGCAAACGCTAGGCTTCTTCTGAAAAACTACCTCGCGGTGCACGTATCCTTCCAGAGGAGCAACGACATAGTTTTAGCTTGAAGAGATTGGGAAAGCACCCAGGGAGAAAAGGCCTTTTCGTGTTCTGTGTTCTGCCTGAAATCGGTCAATTGGCACTTGCCAAAACAAGGTTTCCTAGCACAAACTACAAAGCCGCAACTCTCTCCTGGCAGAGTAAATCCTATGCAGTGTTGCCCTGACGAGATACTGCTGGTAGAGTGAGGCCCAGGGAAAACACATTGCCTAGAGAAATCCCAGCAAAGCCGTCTGTTTCCCCACATGAATGTATGTCAGTTTGAGGTCTTTGCCAAGAACGGAGCTCAGAGGCAACATCAGATTGTGTGTATCTCCGTGAGAGAAAGAACACTGTGACTTCACCCATTCCTCTGACAAAAGCAGTTAGAAGGAGAAAACCGTCCTTTGGTTTCGCTTTCCCGCAATGAGCTCGGCAATCTGCCCTTCGCGAAGGGCAGTTTTCCCCCGGAGAACTGCCTTGCGCTAGCCGTGTTCTGGCAGTGGAACGAGTAGGCAGTGTTAGCGTTAAGCTATTGTGAAGGCTCGCTTTGGCCCAGGGAAAACAAAGCGCCTGGGGAAATCTTAACAGACCCCGGGGGCTTTTCACGGTTCCAAGTGTGGAACTGCACACTCTTTTCCAAAGAAGAGAGCGCACAGGCAACAGCAGCCTGCACGTTTCTCAGTGAAAGGGAGAACTCCCTGACTTCATCCAGTCCTCTGAGCAAAGCAGGCAGAAGGAGAGAAACTTTCTTTCCTTCCTCTTTCCTGCAATGAATTCCTGATTTGCTCTTGCAAACGCTAGGCTTCTTCTGAAAAACTACCTCGCGGTGCACGTATCCTTCCAGAGGAGCAACGACATAGTTTTAGCTTGAAGAGATTGGGAAAGCACCCAGGGACAAAAGGCCTTTTCGTGTTCTGTGTTCTGCCTGAAATCGGTCAATTGGCACTTGCCAAAACAAGGTTTCCTAGCACAAACTACAAAGCCGCAACTCTCTCCTGGCAGAGTAAATCCTATGCAGTGTTGCCCTGACGAGATACTGCTGGTAGAGTGAGGCCCAGGGAAAACACATTGCCTAGAGAAATCCCAGCAAAGCCGTCTGTTTCCCCACATGAATGTATGTCAGTTTGAGGTCTTTGCCAAGAACGGAGCTCAGAGGCAACATCAGATTGTGTGTA